>NC_091936.1:34626115-34971531 GCF_041260155.1 Ptychodera flava | reverse complement strand
GGACGCTGGGAGTATGGGATCGACGGTGTGGGAAAAATCGATCCCACACTCTCAGAAATCGTCCCACACTCTGCAGTAAATATTACACGAGCTCTGATTGGATGGTAGACAGTCTGTTTCGTTCCACAAACAAAATGTTATCCAATGGCACGACAAGTAACACACGGACCGGAACTACAAAGTAAGCGGGTCAGAGTACAGTGGCAGATGACAGAGTTGTCACGATTTTGGATAATGTTGAACGTGTCCAATGTGAATTTAACGCATTTTGTGGTCATGTGAGAAAAAGAATCTCACACACCAAGGACCTGGGATCAGATTTCTCACACTCATTGGGGATATTTTGTCTCACACGAGCCGCAGGCGCGTGTGAGACAAAATATCCCCAACGAGTGTGAGAAATCTGATTCGGTCCTTGGGGGTGTGAGATTCTATTTATCTCTGTCTGTTATATTCACTTGGTCAACCTCACTTGGTAATTGGTGTCACAACCTTTCCATCTCATATATTTACCCTATGCACATGTAAGTGTAGCCTTCTCTTTCTCTCTTTTTTCTTTCAAAAACACCCTTTTCATGCAGGACTACAGTATGCTTTTACAAATATAGTAACATTTTTGCCCTCTCCTGTTGCTGTATCATCATGTAAGATCCCAGGCAAAGCAATGAAATAACTGGATCATCTGAGGTGCTGTGTAGCTGGCCCTTGATGGCAATTACCGTGTAGCTGCCCCTTGATGACAAAACATGGTAACCGCGACCTTATTTTCCACAGATCAGTGTGAATAATCCCTGTTTTAATCTTGACATGTTTACTTTTCAGACCTTGACGCAGCCTATGCTGCACACATGATGAAACAACTTCAAATAAGTGAAAAAGAAGGAAGTAGAAGCCGTGGTGTAATCCCTATTAGTAGTGGTGGTCATCCAGTCGTCACTGAAAATGGCTGCTTTGATATGTTGCCTGTAAGTCCCACCTCATTATGTTGATTTACCAACATGTACAGCACTTTAAAACTCAGAGCAAATTAAAGGATGTGCAATCCAAGTTTAGACATAAATACACTCATCCAAATATTGTCATAACCAGCGTATGTTCCAGATTTACAACTTTTACTGTTTAAATGCAAACTACAGCTACATACAGACAGACCCTTATCCGAACTTGTAGTGCAATATACAGTACTGCAAAATATGCAGTCTCATTCTTATTTAATATATGTACCAGCTTTTTATAACTTTTAAATATTTTAGTCAGCCTTTAGACTTCACAGTATTAAACTTCATATTTTTTCTGAAGCTGATTATCTCAAATGTGTACTTGTCTGTTTCTCTGAGAAAAATTACAAACTCTTTGTGCTTTCAAAAAGATGTATGACAAATATAATAAAACCAATATGTTCAGGATTTCATTTTTTTTTTCATTTTTGACTGTTTTCTTTCTTGGAGAGTTTAACCACAATAAAAAATATGGCATGAAATTGCTGCTCAGAAAATATTATGAAAATTGCAACCTTTTGACTAGTACTATACACCCATACATGTACATCAACAAACGGCATTCGAGATTTTTATCTTCATTGCAAGAAGTTGTCTCTATTACTTCATTATTCCAGTTTCAGTCTTTGAGTACACAAAGACTTTGTTGGAGTTGTCATCTTCAGTTACCAAGAGCTTTCATTAACAATATGGAATGTCAAACATTGCACTCTTATTTTATCAAATGTATATTCTAATAGTCTACAATCCATTATGTTGCCATGTCACAGTTGTCATGACAATTACTTGATCACCTATATATGGGTTTAAAAGATTCATATGAGAAGAGTGCAATTGGACGTGAGTGTCCAAAAAGAGGTCGTATTTATTATCCTATTTAATTAAAGTCTCTTTTTTTTCTCACTATTCAGACAGAACTTATCCAATACATATTCAGTTATTTAGACGTACCAAGTTTATGCAATGCAGCGTTGACCTGTACACTGTTCTATAAACACTGCTATGATCCACTCCAGTATGTTGAACTTGACCTTCAGCCATATTGGACTCAGGTTGGTAATCAAAAATATCGTAATAAATTGTGAAATCTGGAGTGATGGATGATATAGTTTCATACAGGTAGATAGAGTATAAGCCTGTCAGGTAGTCTTGCAATATTTCTAGTACCAATTGCCAAAGTAGGAATTAACTCCCTGCCTAACTGCCCACCCTAGCATTTCGAAACAATGAAAAGGTTGTGACATTGTAACATTTTTGTCAATGACATGCTTGTGGGAGTCAAAATGAAAAGCAGGGACCTTCAACACCTATACAGCTCATGACAGCGACATCCATCCTGGACTGATAGATGTCATGTATACTAGTGATGCTGCATTGGTTCTGAAATTTCATGGCATTGTTAGAATACTTCCATAAGTGATCACACAGCTTGACTTTCCAATGATTCTTGATAAATCTGATCAACAAATTAGTTGTTTGGGGGTGTTTTTGAATGATTGCATCATTGTAAAGAACTCTACTCAGTCATTCTTCAACAGCAGTTTGTACATTATTCAGTCATTATTTGTTGCTGTTTGTTATCAGATTGATGATAGTGCCTTGGATGGTCTGCAGTCACGGTGTCGACACCTACAGAGGCTGAATCTATCCTGGACAGGAAGCTGGGGGATGCTTTCACCGGAGTGTTTCTCAAGGTCAGTAATGGCAGCACTTTGTGGGTCTTTTTGGTGGGCAAAGGGGAAGAGGTGATGTTGGATGGCAATACCAAAATACATATACCGGTACACTGTGGACCATTTGTAGGCTATGGAGCAAGGAAAGATATATGTTTCAAGGTCTCTGAAAAATAGAAATCATGCAAAGTATATCAGATCAGATTAATGCAATGTGTTTCAATGAGTATTGTCTCAGTCTGCAAATCTGAAGATAATGAATCACTTTCAATGGAGAAGGGGCTTGCACCTGATATCTCAGATTGTGCATTACACAATAGAGCTATAGAGCTATTTCACAGTGAAACCTGTATGTATGTGTATATATATATATATATATATATATATATATATATATATATATATATATATATATATATGTGTGTGTGTGTGTTGTGTGTGTGTGTGTGTGTGTGTGTGTGTGTGTGTGTGTGTGTGTGTGTGTGTATGTATATATATGTGTGTGTGTGGGGGGGGACTATACATATTCCTGTACCATAGGATTATTCCATTAATTGGTCTTTGGACAATTAAGACAAGTTTCACATACATTACTTTCCCACTACTTTTTAAAAGAAATTATTGTAAAACAATCCCTTTAACCACAGTCCCTCAATGTACCAGTATGGGGAGACTGTCCTGTAATATTAGTGAAATGGTAGTCAGGTTGATTCCATGAAAAGTAGCTTATATGCTAAGATGGCTGCCCTACTGCTCCACAAGGAGTGAGTGAGTGAGTGAGTGAGTGAATGAGAGAGAGAGAGAGAGAGAGAGAGAGAGAGAGAGAGAGAGAGAGAGAGAGAGAGAGAGAGAGAGAGTTATGATGTGAAACTGGATATCATATTACACAGATCACTGTCACATGATTTTATCTCATCAGTTTCAAGCACAATGTAATTTAATAATGTAATTTAATAGTTCCCTGTGGCTGTCCTAGTAACAACTCTGGTAATTTTATGTTAAGCATTTACATGTATGTTATTGTCACTTCTTGTTTCTTGATGATTGAGATAGGTTTTCTTTGGCAAAATTTAAAGTAACTTGTTTATAGTGGATTCACCAGAAGAACCTTCATACACCAGATATGTGAGAGGTCTGAAATCGGCAGTCTGCGCCCCTAAACTGCGCTAGCGCATTTCAATTTGCGCTATCAAACTGCGCTCCCATTCTGCGCTATCGATCTGCGCCCACATTCTGCGCTATCTATGGAATGTTATAAGTTTAGTTTTGTAGCTGTGACATTTACGAAACTAACGCGATATAAATCCGTGGCACTTTGCCACAGATTGATAAAGCTGCCAGCCAGATCGTAGGACATATCAGTGTCGAAATATATTTGTATTTACTTGTACTTTATAGCTGTCGGTTGCCTCCCACCATCATGCCATTGCCAACACTTTGCAACACTATTTTTCATAATATTAGAAAACTTTTCAGTATTTTCGTAATGTATTTTTAAAAACTTTGACGTATGTCAGGATTGTCAGGACGACTGGTTATGAGTAATGTAAGATCGAATATATTTCCGGTACAATCACGATAATACATTCTGTGGACAGTGGATCAGACACAAAAGATATGTGAAGTAGTAAAAATTAGATGATTTTCTTTCTCGTATAAGGAGTTCGGGAAGTGATCAAGTAGTTTAAAGCTCAAAGTCAATTTCTGACTAAAATTATGTTAGTATCCCATGGTTAGACGTTGCTGTTAGTCGACGGCGACTATTTCCCGAGTCCAACAATGCACAGCAGAGTGAGTGGCAGGGCTGGCGACGCAACCCTGCAACATGGAATGGCACAAGTGGATTCAAAATTATGTTTACGTTAGCATCACGATTTTCAACTTCTTTTTTGACGATTTCTTTGTCGATACTGAGAATTTCTGTTCATGTTCACAGAAACGTTTGAACCCGACAGATCATACATGTTCGCAACTTCCGTGATGATTGACAAGTCTACGTCCATGACGTCAAGCCTGCCGACGCAGTGGGTGACTTGTCGATGACGTAAGACTGACGAGGTGTGAAGTAGGGTATACGTACTCGGTTTCAAATCTTCAAAAGTATCACTTGAAGTTGATCTTTTTGTGAAAGGAATCTTCTCATATTGTGTTCATTTTAATGTTTCGACATTTGGATATTCTTTGAATTCTACTCACTACATGATATGTTGATAAACTAGTACACTGTTGTTTATGTCGGAATGAGCAAGCGAATTGAGCAGTTTTTACATCGTCTTTGATTTCCCGACATTTTCAAAAACTAGCCGTGTAAGGGAGAGAGTAAAGCTTACAACCAGAACATCAAGGAAATCAGCTACAAGGGAATCCAGTGTTACTCATATCAGTAAATTACATCATGTTTGTTTCTTGGAAGGTTATGACACATAGATGCACGTCCAAGCAGCGGCAATTTTATGAGAGCAGCAACCGTTCATTATTGTTCAAACTTGTACACACAGTACAAATTTTGTGAGTAATAAAACTTCCCTACGCATCTATCAGTACATTTTACGTGAACTTATTTTTGTTAGAAAGTAAAATCGTGAAAAAGCAAACAAATCGCAGTTCACAAGGCTTTAGGAGAGGTAACATATGCAATTTTCGACATTCAAAATCAAAGACGGCCAACGCACTTCGATCAAAGTTCATGCAGTACAAGAGCAGCACAATCTCGTCCCGTAGAACAAGATACTGGCAAACATTGATATTTTTCACTTATTTGCGTTAACATACATGTAAACGAACTTCAACGAAATTGCAATCATATCATTGTCGCTACACTGCACGGCGCGGTGACCATGCAGAAGTCGGACATTTCAACTCACGGGGGACCGGATTTACAATAGGGATAAACTATTAGTTTTACCGCAGTAGAGGCACCTGTCTTATATACGATATCAATCAGCTATCTCTATAGGTTACTGTATTAAATAAAGATCCATCGTGTGGTAAACAGTGTTACCTGAAATCTGGTAATAGTTGTGTAACAAGCGATCGAATATGTTCCCAGCGAAACTGATAGTGATTTTGTAGCTCATTCTTTACTATTTTTAATAGTTTTTGGTGGCCGCTGACAGACACTTTGTGTTCGTGTCGGCTACATGGACGATCTGCCCGGCGATAGCCTAAATTCGAGTGAACAACCGTTTTCAAAGTTTGGCAAGTGGGGCACAAGACGTCGGAATGGAAGATAACCGTGACGTTTTCAGCAATATAGTTATTAGAAACATTTAATACATAATGGTAGTGCCAGTGGCCACCCCCGGCAGCCACAACTCTGTTATCTCGCCACTTGCTAGCATTTTGGGGGGTGGTCACGGCACTCTGTGGAATATAGACTTTTGACTAGTAGTAATAAAGTTACCCCTACTTGACCCAAACACCGTGGTGCATGTATTTATTTCTATACCGGAGACGGCAATTTAAAACCGCAACCACATCTTTGCTAAACCTAGTTTAAATCCAATTTTCGAATGTTTAACTAGTAGATTAACTGTATACTGTTGTCTCAACAGTTACAATCTGGTTACCAGAGTTCACAGTCAAGATGAAGAAGTCGAAACTTGTGTAAAAAAGGCTATCCGATCGAGACCTGTGTGCTGTCGTCGCGCGATCGCGTTGGACATTCACTTGTTCTTGACTCACGTTGTCTACTTCCTGTCTCGCGCGGCAATTTATGCATGTTCTTTGTGAAAAATGACTGTCAAGTTCATGTCAGCGCCGACATCGGTTGTATTTTTCCTACCTCAAGATGAAACGAACACATCTAACTCTTGACAAAATAAAATGTTTGTTGTATTTTCTTATAATTAATAGCTTTTGCACCGCGCTGCAAACCTGTCGCCCTTTCCTACAACGGGAGAGATTGACTCGTATTATTTTTTCAAACTTTAATTATATGTGTTCTTGTAATACCGATTTTAGCTGATAGTTTGCCATTTTAGTAATATTTCAGGAATTTCCGGTACGATGTGACCCAACACTTTCCCCAAAGAAAGTCCTGGCAGTTTTCGTTTTGTTTTGGAGAGATTGTAGGACCGGATTATCGAGCAACGAAAATCGTGGCATGTTGGTCGAGATCAAGCGTCGCAAGCGTCTTGTAATCATCTGGAAGTACATTTTCAGGTCACTTGAACTGTTTACTTCCTTCCTTCCGGTATATAGGGCCACCCCCGCCCCTCCCTTGCGCTCCGATCAATATCCGTCAGCCAAGCGTTACGTGCAGGATCTACCGATGTACGGTCGACTTTAAGTTGGAATAAGTTAAATTTAGTTCGAACTTATTTTAAATTCTCAGTCAGAACAGTAAGCTCATTAAAAAGGCTTGGCTAGTAAAACATTTGAAGGAGATCGTGCGCTACGTCATTACCGAATAGGTGACCGAATATGTTGAATAAAATACGCGTGTCATCTTCCTTTAGTACGGGGACAGTTGATGAAGCCGTGTCGGTGTGAATAATGCATATTGCATGGAAAGTTTTCGTATTTTCATCGACCGGTCATCCTTTAACGGCTAGTTTTATGCACATATTTGCACTTCAACGAGTTTTAACATTGAAAACCACTAACCGTGGGCCACAGTTCAGCATGACAACACATACGTCCTAGCTGTTCAGTGCACTCACAATCACATCGATTGTGAACCTGTCAACTAGCGGCCGAGTGAAAGTACAACCTTACTGAACCTGTATGTACACACCTATTTGATTTACAGGGGACTGTCTACTGATTCTACAATATTTATATTTCATAAAATTGAATTTTCATTCACAATGTATCACATCCGAGTCAATGAATGAGCCGGACGGGGCGAGGGTTTGTAGAGCGACAGTGCCAGTCCGAGGGACGTAAATGTCGGGACTGTTTCAAACCGCGGATACTTGGTTAAGTTAAGTGGTTGCACATGTGTCGTTTCTATCACACTCATACATGTAGTTTACATGTTTGGAAAGTCAAAAAAGTACGTAGGTGTATGTCGGGAAGGCAGAATTTTGAAAGGTCAACTCTATCTCCACGTAGGTCTGGCAGCCATCGATGATACAGGACTCGCTACCAGGGTCCTAAATGCAGCTCCCTAAACGGTCTGCAGCACCATATCTCGATCTAATGTCATATCAAAAAATAAAATGATGGAAATAGTAAAATCATGATCGACGTAGTACGTTCTTGTGCTAGTTGGGTCGTTTTCACAGCACAATATATATATGGTTTGGAGAAATAGAGAGCGCAAAACAGGGGCGCAGATCGATAGCGCAGAATGGGAGCGCAGATTGATAGCGCAAATTGAAATGCGCTAGCGCAGTTTGGGGCGCAGACTGCCGATTTCAGACCTCTCACATAGCTCCATACACTGATGGTTATCCCAGCATTGATAAAGTCCAGTTGAAAAAAATGAAAAGTCTGTTCACGATTGAACACAAAATCAGTGGCAGTGATGCTTGTCATGACTTGATGACATTTTACTATCGGCAGACATGATCAAGATTTAGATAGGATGTAGGAAAATCAGTGCCTGTGGTGGCACACTCCCTGTGCAAGGACTTTGTACCGGTAGCATGTGACACATCTCAATGTTGACCATTAGATGCATATTGTCAACTTCATGTTACCATCATGGATTTATTTGTGTATAAATGATTGCTGGCATTAAGTAGGCATCAACGACAGCTGTACCTGCGTAGCCATGGGGCACGGTCCTTTTGTTGAGGGACCCGACCGTGCATGGGGCTTGTAAACCAGGAATATAAATGTCAAGTTATACCAAAAAAACTCTTATAGTCAAAGCTGTCTTATTAGTCACTCCCACGGAAAGGTCACCTGTCCATAGCAGTCAGTTTCAGGTTGCCTCATCAAATTTTACACCTTACTTACATGTACCCTTTGTAGAACAGCCACCTACATGTACATGTACATGGGGTCATTGGCTACCTGTCAGTATTCTTATTTTACAACATGTAGCAGTACCTGAGTTCAGTCGTCAATATTTTCTAACTGAATGACACGCAATATTGCTACTGAAAGCAACAGCTGAGTTTTAAAAAGATTTGTCTCATTCCAGAAAGTGATGTATTATGATTTTTAGCGGAGTTGTATCATATTTATTACGTCTGCAAATACATTGGTTTTCATGTTCACCATTCAGAGCTCTACCTGCCCAAGAAGTAACACGACACCCATTTTTCCAACAGTAAGGTCACCTCCACACAGTGATCATGTTTCCGTGATCCCTTGGTTACCTTTGTGCACAGGTTTGACAGTATTATCAGATCTTTTTTTTTAACACAGAAACCAATTCTTGTTTGTTTTGTTGACAGATTTATTGAGTACTGTGGCAGTGAACTGACCACACTCAGGCTGTCTTGTTGTTACTTCTTGAATGCCGCGTGTCTTCAAGTGATTTCTGAGACGTGTACATCACTACAAGGTAAGGAAAACGATAAAGCATCAATTACACAAACAAGTGTGAATATCAACACACAGTTGATATTCAACAAACACTGTGAAATGAAAATGTTCCCTGAGCCAACATTCACAGAGTCAAAGTTCAGAAGACATAAGATAAAGGGTCCCACTCAGGAGGGCACACAGTCCATGTAGCCGACAATGAGATGCTAATGATATGCGTTCAAGGTCTCCTGGACTAACTTTCAGCTGGTTGCTCACTTTCTACTATTTTTATAGTATTTTATACAAAGTCACAGACTTATTCTACCTGCAACTTAAAACTGATAGTGATTTTGTAGCTCATTCTTTACTATTTTTCATAGTATTTGATAGCTGGTATCAGACGTTTCGTCATAGGGAATTGCAACAAAGTCAGTCCCCAGGGGTAGGGGTGTCTTGTCTAAGGACAGGGTTCTTCTTGCTATGGTTTATTTTATTTTAACATGTTTTACTATGATATATATTGCCAATAAAGAGTTATATTACCAACCTTTCTTTGCAGCTTTGGTGTCTTTGCCTTATGTTAGCGCTGGTTTTGTAACGATTTCTTTTTTCGTACGTCCTTTGACAATTTTTAGCGAAGTTTTGTCACTGTGTTGCGTCTATTATCTTACCAGTTTGATTGCGTAATTCGCCAAGGCAAGCAAGGGTAGTAATTTAGTCTATTATCTGATGAGTTGGAGTGCCTAATTTGCCAAGTAAACGAGGTAAATTACTAATCTGTGGACGCTGTCACCAGATTATCACCAGATTAACTTTGACAGAGTCAACAACGTACGCACCAGCAAGGTATAACTGAAGATACCTTGCTGGTGCGTTCGTTGTTGATATATTCTACCAAAGGTTGGTAGAATATATCTTTATTAGCGATACAACGAAACACCTACCCACCCCTGGGGACGGACATGTAGACAACCCCCTGTGGTTTCGTGTTCGTGTTGGCTACATAGACGATATGCCCTCAGGAGTGCCAAGGTCTGCTCAAAACTCTGTGATTGTATGGGACTACTTTGTGTTGGACTACTCCAGGACCCACCAGGACAAGTGCAACACACTGCCCTTGTGCCATCGTGATTGTCAGGTTATACCATTTCAAGTCAAGGGGTGCCCAGTTAACTTAAATTCTGAAGTAAAACAAGCTGCATCTGGTGCAAGTGCTGCAAGAATCTGCTTCGTATAGCTACTTCAAATCTTTTTTCAAACAAAAATTTGAATACAATATACCTTGTATTTTTATTTTGTCAAATTATGAAGTCATGAAAATGATATATATATATGCCCAGCACAGCTCACACTCAATGCAATGGACTGAATACTGGCTTGTCACGCAATCCAAATCACTAGCTATAGGGAATTTTTTGACATTGGGAATAGCTCTGAACATCGATATCTTTGTTCCAATGATTAAGAAAGACTTTACATGTACATATACCCCAGATACCCATCAAGCAGTCCCCAGCAGTCCTGAACAACACTTTATTAGTAAGATCGAAAACTGTTTGACATGTAAACCTTTAGATATGCTATTCAGAGTACATGTATGTACACAGTATTTTGCTGGTGATTAATGCAAAATGTTGCCTCTGTCCATAAATTTTTACATTTTGCGAAATTTTCTGCCAAAATTGCTGTTGCCATACTCCATATACTATCTTTTGATTTTTTACCCTTTAATTATAATAACGGTTGCTGGACTCAATGTAAGGAGATTACAAAATATTGCAAGCATGCAGTGCCCATAGGGTACATCATTAGGTACATCAGGTAGTATATAGTTTACTGCCTAAACTTTCTCAACCTTTCACTTTACTTATCACCTTGATGGCTCATGTGCACTTTCAAAATAAGCTGAACTGAGGTGATGGGAAATTTGAAACTGATGTAATAGAAAGTTTTATTTATGTTTCGAAACAGTACACTAAGTTACGATGGAATGTCTACCAAAATGAAACTCACTTAAAAGCTAATTTTTCCGTATGGTTTCCTTTAAATCTGTTGTATGATTGGACTAAATTTTATCGTTTTTGTCTTCCATTTTACACAGAGCTTGATTTGCAGTCCTGTACACAGCTTGACAACAGTGCATTCCAACACATCAACAAACTGACAAATTTACAGACTTTGAATTTGTACAGATGTTCCATCGGAGACCCAACGCTAATTCAAATCATTAAGTAAGTCAACACTTCATTTCGAAGTCACAACATAAAGGGGAACATTTCCTTCTTTTTCATATCAGTATTTAAAATGAAATTATCTCCTTGCTTTAAGGTAGATAGTGCCTCGGGGACAGATATTCAGACTCAAATTTTTACAATTCTTTCCTGATCTACCACTTGTGGGGGTTCATTTTGAAAATCAAAAATTTTATTTTTCCCCATAGAGTTAACACAGGGATGGCAGCCATTTTGAATTTCAAATATTGGAAAATGTTAGGTAATTTGTTTCTCTAGTTCCAAACTTTGCACGTTGACCCCTGATTATTATTCTTGATTTGGTAAGAGTATGGTTGAAAATTTCATTGAGGAAGTTGGAGCAAAAGTTTAAATCTTTCACTTTTGAGGTGCGTACTACCTTAATTAAAAGTCCAAGCAGTAACATTTTATCTGTATGCACTTTCATTTGACTTAATGTCTACTTTTCTGCAACAACCAAACAAGAGGAGTGTTAGAGACGTAAAGAAGTTGGAATAAAAGGAATATCAATATTTTTTTTTTTAGTGACAATGAAATCTATGAATGAAGAATTAAATGTTAGAATAATTTATTTATTTTTATTCAAATACCAAGACATGAATATGAGCAAAATTGATCAAAATAAAACAGCAGATCACAAACAAAATCAAAGATGATTACCAGATTATCTTCTGACTTTCAATTTGCAGGTCTTTACCGAAATTGGAACATTTGAATCTTGGTTCTTGTGTAAGCATAGCTAACTGTGACAACATCTTGGTGAAACTTAGTACCTACTGCAAGTAAGTCTCACATCATCATGGGAACTAAAATATTTTCTTAACTCAGATTTTAGGTGTTTTTGAAGTTTCCTATAAAGTTTTATTCAAATTGGAGATCCTTTACAAATTGTAGTTTCAGTTGAATATTTGGGTTGAACATCTTTAGAATATGTGTCACCCTTATTAAAACAAATAAGCGTTATATCATGTAAAACACATGAAAAACACTGCATCACTGTCGTAGATAAAGGTAAAAATCACAGAGACAGCAGTCTTTCATCATGGCCTCTTTGAATGAAATCATATGTTAATCTTAAAATCTGTATTAAAACTATCAAAGATACAACCTGATGATCCCATTTTTTTTCTTGCAATTTAATGTTAGAGTTTGGTTGCAAAGATCAGAGATCAGTGGCATGTGATGAGCAGAACATAACTAATGCTGGCTACTTTGTACTGGTAATCTTGTTACAAAATCAAACATGTCTTTTTTGATTGCAAGGACATCCTAAAATTATCTTTACATGCTCATTGTTCTGCTGTATGTCTCGCTTGTTAAACACACCTGTCTCAATTCAGCATCAAATGTGTGATTCAAACACTCTCATGGTGGTTACTTTCCTTCATTCCCCCCATCCCAGAAATCTGAAATCATTAGACTTATGGAGATCAAGATCATTGACTCATATAGGACTCAGGGCATTGGCCAATAATTGCCATGAACTGCTTGAACTTGACCTTGGATGGTGGTAAGTTGACACAGCATTTTGCTAAGAACGGATTTTACATTCGATGAAGCCTATTTGACTTTCAAGAATTGTTTTTTAACTTTCAACTTTTTTTCCTGAGTTTGATCTCACATGACTTTGATATCCCATATACCATTCTGTTGCTAAACATGTGAAATATTTCCAGTCAAGTTCTGCAACGAAGATGTGGTATCTCCATCGTTTAGCTTCATAAACATTTACAGTATTTGTGCCGTAATGAATGCTACAAATGATGCGGCATTTATCTGCTACAAGACATTGTTCCGTTGAACACCACAACCGTGCAAGATGATGTAACATTTTAGACAGGATAGTTAATGATCTCTTCAGAGACTGGTACATGTGTCTCATTTAAATACCACACCTACTATTGCCTTTGAAATACTACATACATAGCTACACTTCCGGTTCATACAAATAACGAATATGGTACTTACACTATAACATGCAACTGAAAGATGTAGTCTTTGGCTCAAACTTTCCTCAAGGAAACTTTAAATCGTTCTCAGTCAAAGTCAATAATTATATCATACCAGTATATTGATGGTGCAAATACAGCGATCTGATTGGTCGAGACGCGAACAGAACTGTGTTATATTGGCGATATACCACGGCTAGCATGCGCGCTAGCTCTCAGCTTGAGGAAAATTCCTTTTACGACGTTCCATGCCAGAATTTCAACATACTTTTATGATATAATAGCAATAAATCACACCCAGCAACAGTATACCTCTCGATTTTGACCATTTCACTTCATATATGCACTCGCTATCACTCGTGCATATATGTCGTGAACTGGTCAAAATCTTGTGGTATACCATCGCTGGGTGTGCTTTATTGCTTAAATAAATCATTGTTCATCATGCAAACATTTAGTACTGATACTACAGAAACTAATTATCTAAAATATATTGAATTCAAAATGGCCACAGGCTGTATGTAAACTCTTTGGCAAAATAATAATTCAATTTTAAAAAAATGCTGGAAACTTCACTTGTTCCACAGTCATCAAAATGAGTTCATACAAGCACCAGACCTGCAAAGAATTTTAAAAAATGAGTCCAAATTGCTGTCCCTGAGGCGCATTCTACTATTAAAGTAAAATACAAACAAAATACATAATTGCATAAAAGTACCTCAAATATACCAGCTAGTACTTCACATATGCTGTTAATAGGTACCTTTCTGGGGACTGTTTATTTCATAACTTTAATAAATTCATCACAGTATCTACATTAAAGGCCACTGTCATGTTTGTTATATCAACAGTGAATAATGTTTTGTGGTCAAAGTTACACTGGACGAGAAAGGAAGCAAAGGAAAACACTATGTTGACATTAGAGAATTAGATTGGATCCTTGCATTCTTTCTTTCAGCAATGAACTGAATTCCAACACCCAGTGTTTTGTCAGTCTCGTCCAGAATTGTCCCAAACTCAGGAAGCTCTTCCTGACGGCAAACAGGTGAGGGTTTGCAGTTCATGTGTCTTGGAGGAGTGTAAGGGGGAAAAAACATACACAAGAACCAGAGATATAAAGAATCAATATGGAGCATACATTTTGTACTTAAAAGCAGTGGAAGCTTTGCTGTCTCGTAAAGGTAGTTGAAAGTTTTGGCCAATATGGCTGGTTTTTAAAGGGGCAATAGGTGTAACTTTCAATGTTTTTCTATGGGTTTTTTTTAATGATCACAGATAGTTCTTGTTCTACTCCTCAAATCATTTTGAAACACTTACCCTTTAGTTTATCAACAGTGCCTAGACTGAAAGATCCGTCACTAGAGGGCGCTCTGTATGCCCCCCTCTGGGAAGCATAGAGACCACCGTCCCCCTGAGTGACAGATCTTTCAGTCTACACATTGCCTAAAAGCGTAAAATGCAGTGTTTATTGTTTACATTTGAATTCTAGTTGTGCCAGAATCCACTTGTCAGCAATAACAATGCAGTCTACACATGTACAGGCTGAGTTGACAAGCTAAATACTGTGTATTTCAACATACTTTGAGGAGTAGAACAAGAAACAGCAGTTGACATTAAAAACAAAATTGTGTAAAAATCATTTAAAATAATAGCTACTGGCCTATTAATATGGGTGATCAGACTTGTAAACAACAACGGGATGCCGGTAAACTGCCCGACAAGTTTTGTTCTCTTTATCGTCAAGTTGTGATTATTCCTGTCCTATGAATCAGGCCTCATCTTGTTTTTCACACTGTGTCGACAGATCTGTGTGTGATGCAGACATGAATGCCATTTCCCTGCATGCCCTTCAACTGGAACAACTTGACATCTTGGGAACAAGAATGGTCAGTCCTACCTCAGTTGGCTGGTGAGTATGTTTGTAATGTAGCAAACTGAGTGGGGTTGGCTGTGAGTAGCTGTGTGGTGTAGCAAGGGGTATTGGGGATTCTGGTTCATTTCTCCAACATACAAATGTAAAATCTATAGCATGTAACCACAGAATATTAGAACTTGACACTGGTAAAAGAGTGGTGCCCCGGAGACCCACACACTACTGAATCTGTCAGTCTTTACTCAAAGCAGACCTAAAATCTTCATTCACGATTAGTACCTCTTATAAAATCTGTTTTCTCAGTAGATTGCTAAGATCACCCACCTTCCATTGCATTAGCTCCAAGATCCTCAGAACATTTGTTTACACATTTTGATCTCCACAGTGTTCTTGAGAACTGTCAGTCATTGGCGCTATGTGATCTTTCCTTTTGCTTGATGTTGGATGCTGTCACTGTACTCCTGTGGAAAGAGACGTTCCCACACGTCTCCATAAAGAAGAGTTTCACTCACTAGCAGTCATCTACCCGCCATGAAAGAGGCTTGGATTGGATATGATATTTGGAAAAGTCCTAGTAACCTCATATTGTCCAATGGTGGACAAGTTTATTTACAATTTAGAATGTACAGTTTTAAATCTTTCATGAGGTCAGTTGGTTATGTGTACAGCTGTATGTATAGTTTTAATGTCTCATGGATTGTTTTAATTTACTCCATTTGTGCAGAAATGTTATCCGTCCACGATGGATTCATCAGGAAATTTTTCATAATAATCATGCAAGTATCTTCTATACCAAGGTAAAAGTTTCAACAACCAGTGTACCTCTGTTTACATGTTTTCTCTTGTGCCTATTTTGTAAGAAAAGCAAAACAAAACATACAAATGTTAAGTTTGTATTCGCTTACCCTGCTCATCCCCCATTCCCATTCAACAGATCCACATTCACCACTGATTACAATGGGCTTGGGCCAAACCATAGTGAAGAAGAGGGTTATTAGTTTACTGATGGGGCATTATTTTTTGCGCATCAAAGGTCTTCATAATTTACAAGTTATATATACATGTTACTTGTCAATGCACAATGCTGGTATATAAGCTCCACAGAACAAAGTTATAAGACTACAGGGTAGACATTTCTCTTGTCAAATACACTTTCCATGGACAATTGTGCAGTCACTGTTTTAGGCATTATTTTATTTTGTAAAATGATATCTTTTTTTTTGTAATTTTTTATCAAAATGAAGATGTTTAAAGTGTCTTCAGATTAGTTCAAACAGTTATTTTTGTTTGAAAGTCTTTGTGCACGTTACTGTAATTCTTATTTTTTGCATTGATTTCACAACATTCAATGTCTGAAATTAAAATATTTTTGTCCATATGGATGTAAATATGCCATGCTGTAATCAATAATACTTTTTAGTCCACTGAAAATAATGTAATATAGATACAGCGATATTTTAAATACATACCTCAGTAATGGCTATTTTGAGTGTTTTATGCAAAAGTGAGAAAGGAATTTTCAAGTGGGCATTTTATTGTAAAAATATTGATGTACAATATGATGCAATTTCACAACAAGTTTTACTCAAATTTTCTGTAGCTTTTGGAATTATCCTGTAATGATAAATACAGCCATATGCAAAGAAAGGTTTCCAAATTGTGTCATTATTGACTTTCTTTGAGTCACACCTGTGGGTATTATACACGTGAGTACACCAAGTCATCAGTTTCGTACCCATGATTCCAAGTACCAAGTACCAAGTACGGTAAACCTTAAGATTATTTCAACGGTCAGTAAAGACTTCAGGTACTGTTCTATTATATAAGTAACCAGTACACTTTTTTCAAAGCAGTGATTCTCATCAGAATTGACATGAAACCGACGGATCACCATATGTCCACCAGAGAGCACTGGATCACCATACCTAGCTCATTGATTAATAATATTAGTATTTCATATTTTTAAATGTATCGGCCTGTGCCAGAGAGTAGGTGATGCCAATATGCAAAACTTCGGGGATAAAAAAGTGATTTAACCACTTTTTTGTTTAGTCTTCTGTGGGCGTGCTTTTTCAGTCTGCTTTGGATTTACATGTCAGCGTTCCACCAATCTTACATATACTAATGATCAGAAAATGTATCATTGAACAGAAAGATGGTACTTTGTATGAGAGTGTGAAAGAACAATATGACAAAATACAGGAAGACAATTATATGAAAGAAGTGTGATGTCTTTCTAAAACTCGTTAATTTTGTTGATCAGTTTGCTTCGATGTTACATGTATATCAATTTATTACCAATTATGGCATAAGCACAATTGTTGGAAGTGACAGAAAAACTGAAGGTCATAGGGTCATGTCACCACTATATTATGGGTCCTGTGCTTTCACTTAAAACCCTGAAGTTGGAGAGTGGCCAAAACCACTGAAGGAAAGATTTGTGAATATGAATATTTTGACCAAAAAAGTGAAAATTACCCCCAAAATACAAATACGGAAATGTCATAAAAGTTGAACAAATTCGACAGAAGACAACCCTAGGATCAAGTGTCAAAACAATCAAACAAGAACTTTGGAGAAAAGGTTTTTTTGATCAAATGGGAAAAATTGCCTCAAAAATACAAATTTCACCACAATTTCAACAAATCTGACAGAGGTTAGGATCACGCATACCAAGTTTCAAGGCAATAGGACAAGCACTTTCAGAGAAGAATATTTTTGATGAAAATCGGGAAAAATTGCCCCAAAAATATAACTATTACAATTTCACCACAATTTGAACAAATCTAACATAAGTCACCTTAAAGAAGCTTCATACCAAGTTTCAACAAATCAAAAATCTGGCCTGTGGTAACAGAGTTATAGCAATTGCAGGATTTTCCCAGTTTTTTACCTCATTTGTATATATTGACATTGACATGTTTGTTTCAATAATTCACATCTCTACTCCAATAAATTCACATCTCTACTCCAGGGTGCACTGTACTTCAAATACTAAATGGTAGGTGCTACAGTTTTGAAGTTTTGATGTGGATGGACATACATCTGCACATGCTAACATTCATACATGTACAGACATACAGATGCCGCCAACTACCATATAAGCCCTCTTTTGTATATATACATATATTAAATGTGAGCTAAAAAATTGAAAATACCTTTTCACTCCTTTTGAACAAATTTTCAGCATTCATACCAGTTAGGTCTCTTTCATCAGAACTGAAAGTTTGGGCAAAGATACTCTATGCATGTAGAATGATAGAGAGTTACTCGGTTTAAACGTAACTTTCGATCGATTGATCAAGACTCATTCAAAGCTATGATTAGTGCATCGTTGTCGGGTTACCACAGCATCCATGACGTGAATGATCTGTGTACTCTGTATGAGAGAGAAGTTCTAATATTCTTGATGAACTAGCTCCGATAAAATCTAAAACGGTGACTGTAAAACCAAGAGCGCCATGGTACAACGAGGATCTTATGGATCTAAGGAGAACTGTTCGACAATATGAGCGAAAATGGCGCCGAAGTCGATTAGTCATCCATCGCGAAATGTTTGTTGCAAAACGATCAGAGTACTACAGACGTGTTGATGAGATAAAATCGGACTATCATCGCTCGCGCATTGAAGCTGCGGATTCCAAAGAACTGTTTGCCATAATTGATGAGATGACTGGTACGAAGAAAGCGAGTACCAAAATACAGCCCACCAATATCCCGGTTGATCAATTGAGTAGTAATTTTATGAACTTTTTTACTCAGAAAATTGATAAACTTAGGGAAAGTCTCAATTCTTGTACTGATACCATTAGCTCAGATTATCCTCCGCCAGGTTGTTCACTTTTATCTTTTAAACCTGTAAATGTCAATGATCTTTTAAGCTAATTTTGCATTCATCTATGAAGTCCTGTATTTTAGATGTTTTACCCACAGAGATTTTTATACTATACATTAACGAGCTTTTACCTTTTATTACACATCTTTTTAACATTTCGCTGTCAAGCGGCATTGTTCCAGACATGTTTAAATTGGCAATCGTACGACCTTTGATAAAAAATCCAGCTCTCGATCAAAATAACCTCAGAAATTACAGACCGTTTCAAATTTGTGTTTTCTATCGAAATGTCTGGAACGTATTGTCGCAGATCAGTTAAAGAGCTATTTGTCAGAAAATAATCTGTATTCAAAGTATCAGTCAGCATATCGTAGGTATCATAGTACAGAAACAGCCCTTCTTCGTGTTCATAACGATGTCATGATTGCCTTAGACTCTCGTAGGGATGTCATTATGGTCATGCTAGATCTATCAGCCGCCTTTGATACTCTAGACCATGAGATATTGCTCCATAGATTACAATGTCAGTTTGGAATATCCGGTCTAGTGATTCAGTGGCTGAGATCATATTTGACAGACCGGGTTCAGCGTATTTCTGTTAATTCAACTATTTCAGAATGTGCTGTTTTAAGGTATGGTGTTCCCCAAGGTTCTGTACTGGGGCCCATCCTTTCACTTTGTACACTACTCCTTTAGATGACATTATTTCCGCTCAGGGTTTAGAGTATATGTTTTACGCAGACGATTCCCAGATTTATGTTGTTTGTAAGAGTCCTGAGGACGTTAAGTTAGATCTTGAACAGTGTGTAGCGAATATTCGTCAATGGATGACGTCAAATATGTTGTTTTTAAATGATAATAAGACCGAAGTCATACAATTTCATCACGTTTTCGCAAGGATAGCACAAAACTTGAATCTTTGAGCGTCGGCTCATGTGATATCATTCCATCAACATCAGTTAGAAACCTAGGAGTGTTACTTGACTCTGACGGTTTTATGTCTAGTCATGTAAATAACTTATGTAAATCGGCATTTTTGCCTTGTATAAATTAGGTAAAATTCGTTCCTTGATTGATGCAAATACGACAGAGAAATTGGTCCATGCTTTTGTCACATCGAAATTAGACTATTGTAACGGCCTTCTTTATGGTATTCAAAATTATCACCTCGACAAAATTCAGTCTGTACAAAATGCTGCAGCACGACTGGTTACTCGTACAAAGAAATTTGAACATATTACACCTGTATTATTTAGACTTCATTGGTTGCCAGTAAGGGAAAGGATTAAGTTCAAAATTAACCTCCTTACTTTCAAAATACTCATTGGCAACTGTCCAGATTACCTTAAGTCATTGATAGATATCCAAGTACCTCATCGCAATCTTCGCTCGTCGAATAAAGTTCTTTTAACTAGGCATGATACAAGGTACACTACTACAAACTATGGTCTTAGGGCTTTTTCAGTGGCTGCCCCGATTTTATGGAATGATCTGTCTTTAGATGTTTCTGTCCTAGAGTTTTCAATTGACACATTTAAACGATACTTGAAAACTTGTCTTTTAGAGATTGTTATAGTATGTTTTGTGATCTGTGATTTTAATTACCTCCTTTTATTGTAGAATGTACAAAGCACTGAGACGAAGTGGAGTGCGCTTTTAAGAAATGAATAATAATAATAATAATAATATAGTCATTTATGGTACACTACAACATACTGTAGACAGAAAAGGTTATATGGTACTTTGTGTGCATCATAGATGATGATTATCGGCAGGATACATCTTGACTGATAGCATGATTGGGTAAGCTGTGCACTTGTAATGAAAATATATTTCAGATACTCTATGTGTGTGGAATAAGTGTGTGTGGGTGCTGGGCGGGGAGAGATATGTGATGCATTTAGAAGGAAATGACAGGGATGGGATCAGTGTTCGGAATTCGTGGAAAATATCAACCTGTCATCAGGACTGGTAACTTCAAAAAGTTGCCTGTCCTGATACTGTGATTACTTTAATGTGCCTAAGTATTTTTGTTATACGCTGTTGAGTAGGATGAATTTACGGGAAAGAAAACTGTCTTGCCATAAAATTCGAATGGGAGCCAGGAGTCAAAATAGCAGACATAGTTTTAAAGAAGACTCCCCACACTAAAGTCAACCTGTCCGCCGGACTGGTAATTTTTATTTTACAAGTCCTGCAGAAAAACAACCAGTCTCGGACTGCCGGACAGGTGTTATTTCGAACATTGATGGTATATACTCTACAAATATGGAAGGAAAGTCAGGGTTGGCAAATCTGCATGTGGAACAAACCAGGAGGGTTGGGTATTCTATGCATCTGGAATGAGTTGGGGAGACGTGTGTGTGACACAGTGTATCCAAAATGAAAATGGAGGCAGAAAGCTGTTTGTGTCTGCTAAGAAGAGGCAGTTTGCATGACACATCCCATAGGCAGGTTCCGTGAAGGGCTGATCTGACAGGGGTCCTTATGCCTGAAAAAACACCCTTTCAGTGAACTTGTCTAACTAATGAAATTATACAATTTGCTTAACAATATCTGCATATTTTTATTTCATGATTAAGGGAAAGGTAAAAACTCATTGTTAGAAACCCACCATATATATTTGACGTTACATGTATCCCATTTTAACTATATGAAATTAAAGATCATTTACAACATTATAAAATTTCGATTGGACATATATATATACAGAGTTTCTTGAAAATATTCACACATACATCCATGCATATAAATTTACAAGGTAAGGTTACATTTTGGCAGATCTGAAACTATACAGATTTAAAATGACACTTTCGTTGAAATTTAAAAACTTTATCTGTACTATACTTACATCATCAATATTTCCATGAGGATCTGTACATGTTTTTCTTTTAATTTTTAACATTGCATTTAACAGTAAGTGAACCTTCTAATGATTGCTTTCTCTATTTTCATTTGGTGAGTCATCAAGTATTTGTTGTACTCTCAAACGCATGTTTGAACTAAATTTCTCAGCTTGCGTAAAATGCACCAATATTGTTTCCATTTAAATTCTAGTCAAAACCAGAATTAAATTGTCAACAATAACTTATGTAATCTGCACATGTACAGGATGAGTTGACAAGCTGAGTGCTGTGTACATACATGAATCTCAAAATGCTTTCGAGTAGAACAATCGCACAGTGTCACAGAGTAACAAAACTTGAGGGGAAAAACCCATTAATTAAAAAATACAGCTACTGGTCTTAATTTCCTACCTTGAGAATAATTACATATTTTCATCATTGCAAAATTTTTCTCAGAAAAAGATTTATACATGATAGCAATGAATATTATATAACTTATAAATGTGTGTTTTCCAAAAAAGAGTCACATTACATTATCTGAAAGGTCAATGAAAGATGTAAATGTTAGCAAAATGTTTGACAAAGATGAAGAAACTGAACTGTAAGTACATGCAATGAAGACTACGATAAGTCACCTGTAGTACCTTGATGAAAATCATCATGGTCTATTCAGGTATTGCACTTTCCTATTTTACCATAAAGAACAGAAATATTCTTTGAGTTGTCCTCTGAATATGAAAATTTACTGGCTACAGTACTGGAATAACAAAAATTCAGCTGTTTGATAATCAGCTGTGTTGAACAGCCAACAATTGTGAGTTTGATAAAAAATCAAAGAAATCGTTAAATACTTCAAGGAGATTCACAAACATAATATGGATGTATAATCAAAGAATCTCTTGTATTAAAATCACCGGTAAGTCAGTCTTGTTGTTTCATTCAAATGACTCACTCCATTTTAACATCAAGACTGCACATACAGTTACAAGACTGATCTGGCTCTATGGTTAACAAATCCATCTCATTATAATAGAACATTTCGCATAAATCACTGATTTCCACTGAACAACCTGACAGTCTCTAAATGTCTGAACAGTCATGCAACAGAATTTCCAGAATGTTTTTTGGTCAAGGTTTAGTTCAAAATCAGGACAAGAGAATCATACTCACCTACATTATGAAGTTAAAAATGAAAAAAAAAATCAACGACAAGACTCCATGAACACTTTATAAATTTAGTTGTACATTCATTGTAAAAGAGTATTTAAATAATATGTACATAAATTTCCCTTGAAGTTTATTTATCTTTTCTGAAGAATTCTTCATCCTGAAAGTCCAGCATTGAAATCATGCAAATATCAAAATCTATGACGTAAAGTCAAATCTGAATATAACAAATGTCTATAGTTTGACGGTGTAATCTGGTAATCATATTGTCAAATGCCTGATATTGCACAACAAATGACACTGGTCAGTCACCATCTGATATCACCTGTGTCATTGACGGCACAGGCTAAAATAATGACAATAATTGGAATCAGTAAGAAAACATTGGAATGTAAATAAAAAAGAAATTCTCTTTGGTTAATGTCATTTCCTGGTTCTTGAGAAGGCACTTTGTTTAAACCAAACAAGTACATTTTTTGATAATTAATTGAAAAGAGACGTTGTCCTGGTTATCAATACAACACACAATCATGGGTGGGTCGTGAAGTTAAGTCAAATTCACCCTCTTATATCATAGGTACATCAAAAACACTGTAAATAATGTGAAATAATGTAAAGTACTGGCTTTATAATGTATGCAGGAAAGTAAACAATAGCGTTTGATTAAAGATGTTTGGGACTACAATTTACTTACTATTATATTGAATGGTGGACAGAAGTGGTCTGGCACATACACACATATGATATGCTGCACTGATTCTTGCCAGCGTCACAATGCTGTGTTGCTACTTGGCTTTCAAATTTCAAAGCTAGCTACAATCTTGCTTATAGATAGCTGCAACCTTGTTTTCATAGGTAGCTACAATTTTGTGTAGTTTACTACAATCACATTTAGCAATGGCTACATTGTTGTATTCATAATTAGCAATTATGAGTTAAGATGGCTGCCCCATTACATGACTTTTCTGTTGATTTTTCAATGGAACAATTTTTTATGTTAAAATGTATCACTACAAGGCAGTTGATGTATCCCTTGCACAGATCATATAGCATCTCAGCCACTTGCAAGCAGTGTATTATCCATCTATTGGGGTGCATGTATACTACAAATTATATGAAGTTATAATTCTCGGATTAAATCTATTAAAGGTCTGATTTTTTGTCATAAATAGTATGATGTGTAAATCTTTCATAAAATAGAATATCAAAACATTCATTAATTGAAGGTTTCGCAAATGCTAAAGCCTGTCTAAAGCGATACCAATAGGACGGACATAACTTTAATTTGCATAGTGTTTATTTTACAGTGGTCCTTTTACAAGACTGAGTTGTCAAGTATGCTGCCGCAGAAGTACCAAGTGGACTGCACCATTTTTATAGGGGTGGCCGACAGAGTTAGGCGCCGAATAAGTAGCACGTAGTTCAACTTATAGGCAAATTCGTCTTTACAATTTGCATGAACACAAGAAAGTTCAAACGGCTTTAAATAACTTGTTCCAATGTAGGATTTATGGAACTAGTATGTAGTTGATCTTAGGCAAACATGTTCTCTAACGGCTCTAAGTAAATAATTCTTTGCCATGTTGCCAGGGCATCAGCTACCATAAAAGTTGTCAATACTCTCTCCACTTTCATTTGTCTCAATCACCCAGTGTTATTAACTCACCCTTTTGTCCCTCCTTCTGACATATCCCATTGGCACGCCTATTCAGCCCCTCACAACCATCGACCACCCCTAAAAATAATGGTACAGTTGCTAGGTACTTCTGTGGTAGTATACTTGACAAGGTCCATCTAAGGAAACTTCTATCATTTTCATTAAAAGCAACTACTGCCAAAGTTACACACTTTGCGGATCAAGATCACATTAGAGTTGAATCATCTTGCAGTGAGTTGTTACGCATCAATGGAACAATTCAAGACAGTATCATGTACTTCTTGGTGCAACATTGATCAAATTAATGTACATTTTTAGAGAGAGAGATATGCAGCCGCAATTACTTCTTAGCACAAATTGGTTTCTATAGCCATCTTAAAGTTTCCAATGTACTGATCTGTGCCTAGCTCCACTGGCCTGGGTGTTGATGTATGCAAAAATATTATCACTTACAATGACCAACGAAAAAGATCTTTCAAATGGTACACATTATTACGTTTACCTTCATGTTTACTCTGAAACTTAACAATGCTTCAGAAAGTCTTTTACGTATCTACAATTTTCATGGGCGATTCTCTGAAACTAGCAATGCAATAGACACAGGTATTACATATCTACATCTGTCATGGGTGTTTCTGGTCTAAATTCCGGTTGTTCCATTGACCTCTGCTGTTCTGCCTTCTTCTTCTTGCTTTCTTTAGATTGCTTTCTCTTCTGATGTTTTTTGAATTTTTGGATTTCCTTTTCCAGTTCAGTGTCTGGTATCAAATTCACGTCAAACACAACTTGTTTTGTTACAGGTGATGTGCCTTTTTCCTGAAGCCAATCTGATGAAAGTGGTGTAAACAAACAGATACCAGAGTATTTATTAAATGCTTTTGTTTGATAATATGGGATCCATACAGGGCTGTATTTTGTGTAAAACCCCTACTGCACACCTTACTCCATTGAACTCTAATTAGCTCACATGTTAACACACATGAGCTAATGTTGTAGCGATGTCTGTCTGTCTGTTTATCTTGGGTTTGAAATTGTGACTCACCTTAATATGTGAATTTTATTTATTTTGTAGTAAATGAAATGAAAAGTGACACAGTCTGTTTACACGATAACTCAAAAACAGCTGACGGATTCAAATCAGATTTAGTAGACAGGTTCTGAATGCTAATTGCAAAAACTGATCAGATTTTGGTTAGTGTGGCTTGCATATTAATGAAGTTATGAACAATCATTTTTTTTCATATAATGATTTCCTATGGAGACAGTAAAGAGATTGTCGGCATATATCTAGAAATACTGCAAAAATATTTCATGAAACATTTAACAGATGACAATGTCAGAACATTATGATGATACTGTGAGTGCCATGTCAATTATCTGCTCATTTGCATATTTAATGAACTTTTGTAATTAGTGATATAACTCCGAAATTCCTACACCAAATTTGATGATACCTGGTACAGATATTGATCTGATAGATATATCTAATTGAACCAATACTCAGAAGCATTGGCCAGTGTCAAGTTAATAAATAGCTCATATGCATACTTAATGAAGTTTTGTAATTAGTCATATAACTCTGAAATAACTGCACCAAATTAGATGAAATCTGCTGCAGATACTGATCTGACAGATATATGACTGTGTTGTGAAGCATTTAGTAGTGTGAATTAATTAAGGGTTTATTTGCATATTTAATGAACTTTGTAATTAGTAATATACCTCTGACATTATTGCACCAAATTTGGTGTAACCTGCTACAGATATTGATCTGATAAAATTTTAAATGTAGCGTGAAGCACTGAGCAGTATTAAGTTAACAAATAGCTCAGTTACATATTTAATGAAGATTTGTAATTAGTCATGTAACTCTGAAATAACTGCACCAAATTTGATGAAATCTGATACAGGTACTGATCAGTCAGATATCTGACTTTGTTGTGAACCATTTAGTAGTGTGAAGTTAATTAAGGGTTTATTTGCATATTTAATGAACTTTGTAATTAGTAATATAACTCTAAAATTATTGCACAAAATATAGTGAAACCTGCTACAGATATTGATCTGATAAATATTGAATTGTTGCGTGAAGCATTGAGCAGTGTCAAAATAATTAAGGGTTCATTTGCATATTTAATTATCTTTGTAACTAGTGATATTACTGCAAATTTACGGCATTAAATATGATGAAACGTGCTGCAGATGTTGATCTGCTAAATATCTTATTGTCCCATGAATAATTGAGCAGTGTCAAGTTAATAAACAGCTCATTTGCATATTAAATTAAATTTTGTAATTAGCCATTTAAGTCCGAGAGTACTGTGTGAAAGTTGATGAAACCTGCTACATATAATGATCTGACAGATATCTGATTGTTCTGTGAAGCGTACTACTATGTAATGAAGCTGTTGTAAACCATGTGAGCACATTCAGTTTACATCTGGTTTTCCTAGCTACTTAGGGTAGAATGCAGCTGGAGACAGACACAGAGTTCTTGGCTCTTTCCGATTTTCCAGCCTCGTTTGCAAATTTTTGGGACTGACACTTTCGTTTAAAGAACAGGAATTCTTCACTCTATGAGGTATCTCCAAACCAAATATGAGAGCAATATGCTCGGCAATTTAGGAGAAGATGCCGTGGATGGACAAACAGACAGACAGACACACACACACAAACAAACAAACAAACATACATATGCGAACTGATAATAAATGCTTCCAGATATATGAATGGCTGATCATTCTGCAACACAGCGAAAGGCAGAAAGCAACATATCACTTGGCAAGGATGGATTATAAATACATGACGGTTCATTGTTCTTGTTTGCGTGTCAGCTGCAAGCTCTTGTTATACTTTCCAAAGCCTGTCAAAACACCTAATACTTTTAAACATTTTGTAGAGGGACCATGACTAAAACAAAAGAACTTAAACCTGATTAAAAACTATTAAATGCTCTATTTTCTAGCTTTATTGAACTGAAGAATTCTAACAAATAGACTGATCGTAATTAGTTCCCCATCCTACAGATACAGCTATATTTATGTTAGGCAATCTAAAACACTCTTTTGATTATAGTTTTACTTGTTGGAGTGTTTCCTACCTGTGATAGCTTGTTTTTCATAAGTGTGACCATCTGAGCACTTGACGGGGTCAATCATCAGTGTCTTGGTAATTGGACACAGCAGTTTTTCAGGGATTGGATACACAGCATCGTCTATATCTTCATATTGGTGAGGCTGTAAATAAATATGGCAGAAACAAATAATATTGCAATCTTATGGTATTGAGTTTTACACCTTAAAAACTTAATAAATGATGATGAAATGCCATTCATTATTTTTTAGTGTCAGTGTACATTACATATAGTAAGGAAATTATATATAAAAGGTTACAGTGATTATATTCAAGATATCACGAGCTTCCGAACCTTTGGAATACCTTATGCATTGCGAGGTGTGAAAAAGACCGTTACATGTAATGGCCATGATGGACAGATGAAGATATTTCATATTACATCAAATTTCACTTGCCCAGAGATGGGCCTTGAAAACTTGTGCAGATTGAAATTGGCATTGTTGGGTGAAATAAAATAAAACAAAATTGCAAGAGCCAGTGACTGAAAAAGGTTAAAGTTAAATCTTGCATGTAAAATATAAAAAAAAATAATATGATTTTGACATTTTTCTACAAGTCATACCCTTTTATAAAAAAAGTCAAACCACCACCAACTACCCATTGTGTTGTATGTGATACACTACTGTACCAAAGGGATAGCTTGCTCTCTGATGCTCGCTCCTGTAATAGCAAAGACAGCTCCTACAAATTACAGGATGAAGACGGAACATTTATATTTTATCATGCTTGCAATTTCAATTCCCTGCTTTGGGTCAGCTGCAGCTTAGAAAAGCTTTACATGGTACTTGTTAGACTTGTGTAGTCAGCAAGTCACTTCTTGCCTGCTTTATCCTCTTCTCACGGCAACATGAAAGTGTAAAGTTCTCGATAGATGTAACTCATCGATATTTGTATGACATCATATATCTGTGGTATTTCTATTATCAAAGTTAATCACTATAATTGAAATACAAGCAACCTAGCAGCTAATGCAGCTTTGCGGTTTTCTCACAGTAAGAAATTTAACTGAAAACTTAGGCTAATTTCAACACAACCAAATAAGGGCATCCATAATTAAACTACCAAATCCATAAAATTTGTCCGCAAATTATTTCAGAGAAAATTTATCGTAAAAATCTAGCAAAACTTGAGAACTGTTTTCAAACTGTATGCAATTTTTCAATAAAGGGCCGAAGAAGCTACAATTTGAATTTCAATGCCTCACAGATCGGTGGTACAGTATAAGTAAAACTACATTTTGACAAAAAATGAGTGAATTGGCCCCAAAAGTTGACATATGCAAATTTCGTCACCGTTTTAACAAAACAATGTGAGGGCATCTTTAGGAATTTACAATTAAAATTTGACTTCCATTGGACAAACATAATTACAAAACAACATTTTTGAAGAACATCCACCCATTCAATTCAAAACAGCCCAAACAGCAGACCAAAGAGGTATTACAAAGTAAGTTTTTCTTGTCTTGGTTTTGCGAAAATGCAAACTTCAATTTTCTCCACAGAATTAATGTAGAGGGTATAATGGCCATTTTGAATTTCACACATTGGTAAATTTTAAGTGAAATATACTGTACTTTGATTCACTAATACAATAGTTACTTGCTGAACCTCGAGTTTTATTTCTACATTCTTGATTATGAAAGAGAAAAATTTACAATTTCATAGAGGAAGAAAACTTGTACTTTCTGTGTCAAGGCACATTGTTGCCAAGGCGGGATGCGGCTTCTAATAAGCATTTTAAGGTGCATCAATGTAACATGTACGTAACTGGCACTACCTCAATACACTGTGATGTGACATCAGGAGGCTTGACTTGAACAGATGAACGATGCAATACCCATGGTTCATCTGTGTAATCATGCAATACTGGTGGTTCACCGACGTTATGACGCTGGGAGACAAGTTAGCAAGAGTTAGAACAATACAAGAACATGCAGTGTGAATGACATTACTTTACAAGACTTAGTGGTGTGCATTTAATAAGTGTGTGTGTGTGAATTATAGCGTGAACATCCCCACAACCTACACACTTCCTTTATATATAATATATACACCAAGAGTTAAGCAGATATTATCAGCGTGTACCGTGAGCATGGTCCTGCTGGAGGGTCTTCCTTCAGGGTACGGAGTTTCGTAATCATTAGTTTCACGTTTTTTGCCTTGTACCACAATTGTCTTGGGACTGTCTTCATGTCCATGGTTTCCAGCCTGTATCCGGTGGAAACAAAGCTTTTTTGTTGAATTGTGATCATCCTGGAAAGTCATTCTAAAACTTTGTGCACTGATTCAGGCAGATATTGAGCACAATACATAATAAACACTTCAAAAAAGAACACCTCTTCATAAACATTTTTGAGATATGAGAAATTTCGCTCATTAGATTCTGGCAACAGAAAGCAAATTTTCAAAATATGACTAACAAGTATTCTGAAGAGCTTCTTAAAAGACGCATGCCTGAATAAGAATTCATTGGACCAGAATTCAAACTATAAGTCCTTTTGATGCCTGTCAAGAACCTGCAGCTGTGCACGTTTTAAGGAACAGTGTTGTGCACAAAAAAAGAAATATTCTTAAAGCTCAAAAGCAAGCAACCAAGTTGTAAAATCTTACAAAAAGCAGAGAATTGAAAGTCAAATTACAGATTATTTTGTGGAAGACCTACGGACCCGAACTAGCAATATACCTATCTTGTGCAAGGAACAATTGCCATAATTACAGTACAAGCATCGCACAAAGCATTCCATTGCATCACGGTCGCATTGCAGCTAGATCGCTTCACTTACATTCAACTTGTGCAAGAAACAAATGATGTGATATAAAATACAAGTATTGCACAAAGCATTCCTTTGGATCAAGGTCGCATTGCAGCCACATTGCTTCATTTACATTCAACTTGACACAATAAAAGTATTGTTAAAAGCATCACTTTGGATCGCACCCAGTTGTACTGCTGCTAGATCCCTTCAATTACATTCAAGTTGTACAAGAAACAAATGATGTCACAGTGATATATGGTACAAGTATCCCTTTGCCATTGCATCAGTGTGCTGTTGATATTGTATTGCTTCACTATAAAGTACAAAAACAGCCAATGAGCTTGACAAGCCCAGACAGTAAAATATCATAATTAGAGTGCTGCATTTGCAGCAGCCATGTGTTGGAGTTACAATACCAGTGTCATGACAGTGGTAGAAAATGAATTGACTGTGGCAGAGATGACAAGGACAACAGTAAAGAGAGATTTGTTGACGGAAGTTACTTTGAATAATTATGTTACAGTGTACTGATTCAATGCCTTCATATTTGCATGACGAATTGCTTCCCAGTTGTAACATTGGCCATTTTCATTGATTCAGCAGTCTTCTTTTATAGGGTGGGAGAATAGTGTCATTTCAGTGATCTGTACTGTCACAGCGCATTTGGCAAAATTTTGATATGGCTGAATTGATGGCAGAAACAAGGACAAGAGATCAAAAGTCAAAGGACACATTTTAACGGCTGTGGTTGTGTCATAAACGAGCTTGCTCCTTATTACCAGCTAGGGGTGTACTTTTAGGACAGGAATGGTTTCGAACAAAATAGACTAGACAGCTGCTGTGGTACTAGCAACTGGTTGCAATGCAAGAGTCATAAGGAAACAAATGCAATACTTTATGTGATCTATATTCTGCATTATACATATACTTGAATGATATATTGTACAATAAACTAAGAGCAGTGTCAATCAAAATGGTGGCACACTACAGCATGCATCTAGTCATACGACACTCAGATGCTTTTTGACTTTCAACACTTTGGACTTGTGCTCCATTTTTATTCCTGCATCTGTGTTTCAAAGCTGTTTGTTCAAAGAATGGGACACACAATACCTACATGTCTTTTATTACATTGCAAGCTGGGCATGCACACTCTGAGATTCCTACCTCCATCATTGAATCTGTCTTTGTTTCTCTCTTGAGCTTTTTAATCTTCTTCTTGATTTTTTTCCTGTCTCCCATGGCAATGCCAAGGTCACTGAGATCACGCTCATGTAGACTCAACAGCTGGTCATATTTAATGCCTTTGGCTGCAAAATTGTCTGCACAGTCTTCTAACTCAAGTTCAAGCAAGAATCCATACACCCTTTTGTCTGATAATGATATCAATAATTAAAAATTAACATTAAACAGGCAAACCATTGACTAGGGTCCACCTGAAGCCTCAGTGGTGAAAGCTGAAACAATGGACAGATCAGTTGGACAGATCAGTTGGATATGACAGACCACAAAAACAGGCTGTAATGTTATGATTAGATGTGAACCATGAAAGTGTGAAACATGGAAAAGAGATTTGATGGAAATGTATACACAATTATCGACTACAAGGACTACGTTATGAGGTGCATGGAGTGCAGCAGCTTTTTGGAGTTGGTGTACAGATCGGTAAACATAGAAAAAACCATTGAAGGTAAGTGACAACCCAAACATTATGAAATATTGTGAAATAGTGAGCAATTTTCCTTTCTAGGGAAAATAAGAATACAAAAAACAAGGTAAACTGGACTGACTTTTCAGAATTCTTGATTACACATTGGCAAGTTTTTTGTCGAGGGCAGTATATTTAAGTAAACTTCACCACGATTCCCCTTCCATAAAGTTCATGTATAGAATAAACCAAATTGTGCAGGTATAATAGTACCATGACGACTATATGGATGTGGAGATATTGTGGGGCAATACAAGATTTCTGGAACTCAAATGATGAGTGACAGGACACTTAATGATGATAAGAAGTTATTATTGAATTGCAATACTCAAAACTTTGACAAGTTTGGACCGATTCTGATGGTTAATGGTTCATGCTGGATGGTCAAACATAATGTTGTAAATGGTAGATATCAGATAGGGCAACGTTCTACTTTGAGTGGATAATGATTATTGGTCAGGACCAGTTTTGATGTTATTTTGTCAACTTGAAGGCAGTCATTGGGATGTACTGAGCTTTGATTTTAGATCAACTCTCAAAAATACTGATTGAAGAGAAGAAATGGAGAAGGTAGATAAAACCAACAGAGAAACAGATGGAAGTGCACAACAACTCTAATGATTATATTCATGTGAGCAATAAAACCCTTAAAGATCGTACATTATGGGATGAAAGTGACAAGTGGATTTCTATTTCCATTCCAAGACATACAGTGACAAAGTGAGTGGCATTGGACAGCTTCAAAGACCAAGATTTTCAAGCACTGTCTCGAAATCACTCATAACTTACCACAATCTTGAAATCCTTTAGGTTTGTCTGATTCAGGGGGTAAATTTACATAGGCTCCTTTCTTGATATCTGAATCACTTCCATCACGTTCTGTTGCTCCGACAGCAATCCCGGGCTTCATGGTTTCGTATTTGTTGCTGTCAAGCTGAGAGTTTGCATGGGGTCTTTCATACTGACTACGGTGAGTTGGCTGAGGGGTCTCATACTTGCCACTGTCCCTGAGAGAATCATACGCATGTGGTCTCTCATACTGGCTAGGCTGGGTTGGCTTGGGGGTCTCGTAGCCTCTCTCATCTGGCAGAGCTACCGTCTTCGTACCGTAAAAGTGATGTACCACGTGGCCATTGGCATCAGTTGCTTGCGGTGCGGGTGGTGGCGGTGCCGAGGGAGCAACAGAATACCGATTATTAACAAAAGAAACTGTTTGGCCATCTTGGATTACCACTGTACTGGTATGCTGGTTGATTTCAGCATATGCTGGCGGTGCCTCTCTGTCATCTATATTTCAAAGAAAGATAATTCAAAAGTTGTCAATAAATGCTGAAAGTTGACTGCTTATTACTGTGGTTCAAGCAGAAACAAGATTCTAAAACTCGTCACTTTTTCATAGAAATGCATGTCTCTCTGAAGAATTTTTGATCTACACACCTATCACCTTGGAGTGAGCATGTAAAAAAACATAATGGCTGCCAGGCAGCCTTATTGGATTGTATCATGAAGGAATTTGATGTGCACATGTAAGTTGATAGGGTGTAGTCCTTATGTGCCAAGTTTAAAAGAGATCAGTCATGGCAGAATTTAGTTAATGGCTATCTGGACATGAAAAAATTGCAAGAAAATGGCCACCGGTGGCCATATTGGATCGTATCAAGAAGACTTTTGATAAGTGTATGTAAGTCATAGCCTGTTGTCCTTGTGCCAAGTTTAAAAGAAATCTGTCAAGGCATGTCTTAGTAATGGTGCTGGACATAAAAAAAATTGCAAGAAAATAGCCACTTGGCAGCCATTGTGGATTGTATCATAAAATAAATCAACGTGCATAAAGTTTGAAAGCAATTGGGCCAGGCATGTCTGAGATATCTTCATGGACGGACAGATGGACAGACTGATGGACGGACAGATGAAGCATACTACAAGTTCCCCCCTGGACTTAGTCCACGGGGACTAACAGGCATAGGTAACCAGTTTTTCTATGAGTGCCACCGCCAGAGTTCTCTTTTTCTACATGTACCCAACCTTTAAACAAACCACCACTCGGGACTACAGATTAAGGAAATATTGTTGATGAAAGAAAAGATCACATTCGCTACAGAGGATGATGTCTTTGATAGCAGTCTAGTACGAAATAATATTTGACAAGAAGACTTACATTGTGCACTATTTTCAATATCATAATCAAACTGATTTAATTTTGAATAAACTCACCTTGAATTTCAGCATACATGGGGTCATTCACATTAATGCTGGATGCTGAATTAACTTGCTCTTGATATCTGCCACCTCTCTGAGAACTACTTGCACAAACAAAAAAACAAGGCACTGTAAGGGGCCGTAGATAATTATAACACACACATGGTAAACGCAATTTCTGTGTTTAGAGGGGAGGGGGTTTGGATGTATTTCAGTTACCATGTGCATAAAAAATCTCTCTACACGTTTTTCATATTGCAACATCTCGCTACACGTTTTTACATGTATCGCAAAATATTGCATTATATTGTTTGGTGTGTACCAGGCCAGTGCGGCACTGGTGCTACACCATTTTTGACATACATGTGCTTCAGGTACGAGTAAAATAATGTAACAATCATTTTGGATACACTGTTCCAATTCATTTTTCATTTTGTTGGTTGTGTCATTGTCAAGTTGGCAGTGAACAAAGATTGTATGGGGAATGATTGCGTACACATGATTTTATAGCGACATAATTACTGATACAGAATGAGACCTGGTTGGATTTTCGCACTTCCAAACTTTCGTTTAGGGGAGGGGGAGGGGGTTGAGGCCAGGTGCGTTTACCGTGCGCATGTTTTAATTATCCACGGTCCCTAAGTGAAGAAATAAAAAAAAATAAAAGAACATCTTCTTTAATTTTAATAACAGACATTAAATTTGTGTCAAGGTATTCATGAGAAATGAACACGAACCTTTTCTGTTTGTAGTATTTGTATCCAAAGATGAACAGAATTACTACTACAACAATTGCAATGACGCAGATAATAGAGCCAACAATTGCACCAGTCAAGTTGTCTGAAGGTGGTGCTACAGGTACAGGTGTTTTGCCATCTATGGAAAAAAAAGGTCAACATTTGTGCATAAGTAGCATTCAGCTCTATATGAGAACCTTTATGAAAGAGAAAAATAAAACGCAAGTAAGACTTAGGAAAATGTCTTTCTCCTTTCTATAATATCTCTTTGTACCTGTGCTTGAGTTAGATAACCAACAGCACTTTATCCTTGTGCCATTTGACATTGGTTTGGCCATGTCTGGGACAATGACTAAAGTATAGACAGAGGCATGTGGTATGGAGTCCAATCCAACCCAATCTTCAGTACCCCTTGAACCGAAGTATGTGTTAATTGATGGGTATGAGTAAAATACAATTATTATAGCTTGAACATTATCTTTTGCAGCCCAGTTGATCAATGTTTGATACTCATGTTATGTATTGAACAACAAATCGTGTTGAGCAGAATCATTCGAGGATGAACAGTCAAAAAAAATCTGAGGACACAGAATTTTGCGAGAAGATTTAAAAATAGGGCCAAAGTCCCTGAAGCTACTATAGACATGGATACAAAATTAAGTATTTCCTGACTGTATGAAACAATCTCACTAAGGTCATCCTAGGGACATGTAATCAAATATTGAAGCTGTCTGACCAGCGGTTTCGAAAAAAACAATCGACTCAACAGTTGACAGAGCTCTGCTGTGTTATGTAGAGAATAACCTTTTGTGACACACGTATTGATGAAGGTGGATATCTTTGATAGCTCATTTCAGGATGGCCTGACCAAAAATGGAAAAAAATTCCGTAAAATACAGATTTGCATATTTCATGAGATTCAAGACTATATTAGTCTATAATAGCAATAAACGAGAGTTAATTACATTCTAATTAACGTAAACAAGACTTGCTTAAATCAAGATTTACGTCGTAATAAAACAGCATATCTGTCAGCTTATAAAGAATCTTGAGCGGGTTATCTTTTAATATCAGTATTTTCATTATTAACCAAGCACATTTTAACTTTCAAATTAACATTGTAAGTAAGTTCTGTTGAATAAGTTGAGACTGTACATATAGGCGAGCGGCGAATCCACAAAAAGGGCCTTAGTTTAGGAGTTTAATGTACCCAGCTTACATACGGCCACATCATACGTCATTTGAAAGCTTATTATCTCTACTTTAAGAAAATTGACGATGTGGAGCTGCCAAGTAGGGCCATAACCTCCTAATTTGCATAATTAACAAGGGTACCCAATTTGCATAAATGTGATATAATATTTGACATTTATTGATAACTTCTCTAGCGATACGTTTAAACTATCGAGTGATGTATCAAATGAAAAGCCTTGCCATGTAGAATACAAAATGGATATTAAAAGAGATATTAAAATTGATTTCACTGAAATATTTTCATGTTTATATGGAAAACAATATTTTCCCCTTTTGAATAACAGTATTTTAAAAATTTTAACACATACAGCCACAGCACACAGCCACATCATACATCATTTGAAAGCTTATTATCTCTACTTTAAGAAAATTGACAAGTTGAAGCTACCACATTGGGCCATAACCCCCAAATTTGCATAATTCACACGGGTACCCAATTTGCAATTAGCGATATAAAATTAGAAAATTCACTATTAACTACTCTAAACATACTTTTATACTATCGAGTGATATATCAAATGAAAGGTACTTGCATGTAGAATACAACTTTGGTATCCAAAGACATGTTTAAATTGATTTCACTGAAATATTTTCATATTTATATTGAAAATTATATTTTCCTCTCTTGAATATCAAAATTTTAAACATTTTAACACATACAGCCACAACATACAGCTACATCATACATCATTTGAAAGCATATTATCTCTTCTTTATGAAAATGAACAATGTTGAATTGTCAACTACGGCCATAGCCCCTAATTTGCATAATTTACAAGGGTATCCAATTTGCATCCATGCAATATAAATTACATATTCATTGTTCACTACACTAAACATACTTTTAAACTATCGAGTGACATATCAAATGGAAGGTGTTTGCATGTAGAATATGAAATAGATATCGAAAGAGATATTTAAATTGGTTTCACAGCAATATTTTCATATATATATTGAAAATAATACTTACCCCTTTTGAATAACAATAATATAAATATTTCATCACATACAGCCACATCATACAGCCACATCATATGTCATTTTAAAGCTTATTATCTCTTATTCAAGAAAACTGACAATGTTGAACTATCAAGTAAGGCCGTATCCCTAAATTTGCATGATTTACACCGGTAAGCAATTTGCATAACTGCAATATAAAATTAGAAAATTCATTGACTATTCTAAACATGCTTCTAAACTATCGAGTGATATTTCAAATGAAAAGTATTTGCATGTAAAAAACAAAATTGACATCCAAAGAGATATACAAACTGGTTTTACGGAAATATTTTCATATTTGTAGTGAAAAAAGTTATTTTCCCCTTTGGAACAACGGTATTTTAAAAATTTAACAGCAGTATCAATGCAACCACATGCATTTTGATAAGCGAAGAGTGCATAGAACACGGAGAACAACAACTGAAATGAGGTCTGGAAATGAATATTTTGTTGGTTTAATGTATGTTTCAAAACATATGAATAGCTCTATTTTTCTGCATTATTATCCGATACCGATGTATAGTTTTTATAGGTCAGAGAGTGTACCCATTCACAGCATATGAAAACCTTTTAATGTTACTCAAGTATGCCAACATGTTCTTGTAATTTTGTAACCAAGGCAACAGGACTAAAATATATATATATATATATATATATATATATATATATATATATATATATATATATATATATATATTATATATACCAGGTGGCATCTGATCAGTACTGCTTGGCGAACTAAGGCAGTTGACTGTATTGTTTTCAAATCCCCGAAACACTCGCCTTGGTAAATAACTGACAAACACCTAGGAGATTTTGATGATGTTTTTTCTTTGCTGTATATTAATTGTTATAAACTAATCCTGCTGATGTCATATCTTCATCATTCATATGACACAATCATAGAGAACCCATAATGATCTATTGCTTGCACTTGCATGACGTTACTTTACACCATTGCTGTACTTATTTCCATCCGAGTGAATTTAAACTGTTTAACTACTTTTGACTATATTTTTAACATATATGGTTAATGATTTGAACGCCGACATTTTTTCCTAAAGATGTGTTGGGAAAATATCACTAATTACTATTAAGTCCAAACATAAAGAAAGATCCCCAACGACACTAGTGTAGTTGTTGAAAAGTAACTCTGTAGCCGAAACAATATGTGAGAGTAAGCTGTAGTCAAAGTTATGGCATAATTCATGATCCAAGTCATTCATGCCGATACAGTGTCATGCATTTCCAGTTCATCTAGTAATTCTACAAATTCATCATCCTCTTCTGAAACAGTTTTGTCATGAGTAAAATGGTTGCCACAGTTATAGCTGCCTTGTGCATGGAAGATTAATTTGACAGCAGACACAACTGGTGACATGTAATAAGAGAAAGCAAACTCCACACATCGTTCATATCTTATTCTTGTTTGAATTTTGTGTATGTTATGTTTGGCGGTTTTCTGTAAAGTGTTGATTTGCAGTGAGACGTACCCCTAATCTACGTATCCTGCCCTGAACCCGCACTGGAGTGGAAAGACTACTGTAACACTGCAATCCTTTGATGCTACCTTTCGAGAATAGAGTTGTCTTCATCAGTCACTTAAAATTCATTTTCGGTTGGTGAAACGTGTGCAGTATTTGATCACGTTGTTTCACTGAAGTTAAGTTTGTTCAAGTAAGGAAGCTATAGAATGTCTACCATTTCGGTCTGGTTGTGTTTTTGGATGCTCAAGTGAATCGGAGATCGAGCTGTTGTAGGTTTTGTTTGGCATAGGTGTAACGCTTATATTTCTGTTTCATATGTATGTGATTAGGCTACGTTCACAAATAATGGTGGTGAGGGGCGGAGGAATTCGGGGTGGAATCGAAATTTTGAGGGATAGTAGGAGGAAACTTGAAAGTTTTGATCTGCCTATAGGGGACCTGAAAATGTTTTGGTTCCCTTTTACTTTTTGCGATTCCAAGGTTTCGAAGGCAATTCAATGAAAATCGAATAACAATTAAATGTCATCCGATTGTTCTAAAGTTAGTAATAATCAAACAAGATCTAGAATTACTTTTACTCTTTATTTATACTTGATTACTTTCATCTCAAAAAAATCTTGCATTTTGTATCGTATTGTTGTGGCATAATTGTTCTAATGTATTGTAATATTTCGCCTTTCACAAATCTTTGAATATTGCCGTTTGATAGCATAAACTGGAATCTGGTATCTGTTGGTTGTGCGTGTGTGTTCTTAAGTCGAAAATGTTAATTTGATGCATCGATGACCTTCACAGATAATGAGGTCTAAAGATGTGATTTTTTGAGAAGAGCTTTCAACAGTTCAGAGTAGGATGCAATTTTTATGTTTGATATGAATTTATTAAGCTCGTGCTGGATTCCAATGAAAGTCATATATTGTCTCTGAATCTCAGTCAGAGCGATATTTGTTCTGTGTGTAGCTAAATTATTCTTATTTTGTATATATTTTATTCTTATTTTGCATAGTGCGGGCATTATTCGAATTTACTACACAATTTTATGCATATTAAAAATAAGTCAAGATATCGCGATTTGAATAAAAATATTCAATAAGAATATTTAAGATACGTGTTTTGAATTCATATTCTATTCTACATGCCAATACCTTTCATTTGATATATCACTCGATAGTTGAAAAGTAAGTGAAGACTACATAACAATGGATTTTTATATTTTTATATCGGACTCATGCAAATTAGGTACTCGTGTGCATTATGCAAATTAAAGAATTACGGCTGTATTTTGCAGCTGCATATCGTCAAGTTTCATGAAGCAGAGGCAATAGGCTTTCAACTGACGTATAATGTGGCTGTATGATGTAGTTTTATGTGTAAAAATTATTTAAATATCGATATTCAAAAGGGGAAAATATATTTTTCGATATAATTATGTAAAGAATTCAACAAAATCATTTTTAATATCTCTTTGGGTATCTATTTTGTATTGTACATGCAAATACCTTTCATTTGATATATCACTTGACAGTTTAAATTATGCATAGAGTAGTTAATAAATACCTAATTTTATATCAAATTTCTGTAGTTTGCGTACCCATGTGAATTATGCAAATTAGGAGCTATGACCGCACTTGACAGCTCAACATTGTCAATTTTCGTGAAGTGCAGATAATAAGCTTTCAAATGACGTATGATGTGGCTGTATGATGTGGCTGTATGCATTAAAATTTTTAAAATATTGTTATTCAAAAATGGAAAATATTTTTTCAATATAAATATGAAAATACTTCAATGGAATCAATTTAAATATGTCTTTGGATATCAAAGTTGTATTCTACATGCAAATACCTTCAATTTGATATATCACTCGATAGTTTAAAAGTATGTTTAGAGAAGTTAACAGTAAATTTATGATTTTACATCGCATTTATGCAAATTGGGCCCCCGTGTAAATTATGTAAATTAGGGGCTATGGCCCTCTATACAGCTCAATATTGTCCATTTTCATAAAGTAGAGATAATAAGCTTTCAAATGACGTATGATGTGGCTGTTTGATGTGGCTGCATGTGTTAACATTTTTAAAATATTGTTATTCAAAAGGAGAAAATAATTTTTTCACAATAAATATGGAAATATTTCAGTGAAATCAATTTAAATATCTCTTTGAATATCCATGTTGTATTCTACAGGCAAATACCTTTCATTTGATATATCACTCGATAGTTTAAAAGTATGTTTAGAGTAGTTAACAATGAAATTTCTAATTTTATATCGCATTTATGTAAATTGAATACCCGTGTAAATTATGCAAATTAGAGAGGTATGGCCCTACTTGGCAGCTCCACATCGTCAATATTCTTGAAGTAGAGATAATAAGCTTTCAAATGACATATGATGTGGCCGTATGTAAGGTGGGTACATTAAGTGTGAAAAATAGGTGAGTCTGCCGCTCGCCTAATACTCAGAGAAAGACACTGAAGAGACAAATGTTTGTAACTTAAGAAGTTCAAGGTCATCCAAAGCATTATAAGGAATCATGTTACACTTTCATTGCACTGTTTACACAGATTGCATATTGCTATAAATAGCACGAGGAATCTTACAGCCCAGCTTTACTATATAAAAACCCTATCATTTTGACCACTCTTTTAATTGACCACTCTATTTTTTTCCTCAAAAAGTAATCTTATTTTATCTTTACCAAGTCAACCATAAATGGAAATTAGAACTTTCTCTATCTCTATTTATTTGACCACTCTATCATGACAAACTATTATGAGCAATTTCTTTTAGATAACATAAATGGTGGTTCAGATTATATCAAAGTTGGGATTCAGGAAAGTTGCCTATACATGTTTTAATCCTCCAAGATGGTAAGCATTTCACTATGAACTGTCAAAAAGTGTTGAACTTTCTGATAATTCCACACTAAAATTATTTTGGCTTTGATGATTTCCTAATTAATTCAATTATTTAAAATCATATTAATTATTTTTTTCTGGGTGAATTGATAGGGTTTATACAGTACAAGAATTACATACAATGTAAGTTAAATTTTGACCAAAATGACAAAAAAATTCCTTAAAAATACACATTTGCATATTTCATCACAATTTGAACAAATCTAAGTTGGGTTATCCCTAGGAACCTGTATACCAAATAACAAAGCTGTCTGACCAGCGGTTATGAAGAAGAAGATTTTTACCAAAAACACCTTTTTGGCATTAATTTGCCTATTTTCAACAATATCAAAAAATAAAAAAAGTAGTTTCTCAAAATCATATTTTTCATCTACACAACAAATATCAAATCAGTAAGTACTGCGGTTCTCAAGATATTTGAGTGGACGGACGCCTCACAAACGGACATACATACATACATACATACATACATACATACATACAGACTGACGACGGACGCCGGACGGATACCCATCCCATAGCTTCTATAGACTATAGTCTATAGTAGCTAAAAATTGTGCATGACATACAAATTGGAGACTCATTACTGGTACCTGTATATTCTTCGTATTTGCTTTGAAATCCAGAGTCTTCATTGTTAGAATTGGTTGTGAATATCAGAACAGCGACATTTCTGGACGCTGTCACACCTTCTAAATCATCTGATCGCCGTCTTCTCTTCGAATTGTCAATTCTACTGGAGTATTGGTATTCTCCCAGGATGGTGTCAGGATCAAGGCTATTTCCGTCGTAGATGGTCAGCTTGTCGTCTTGTATTGCCATGCTTTCAAACGATACCTGGACCTTGGAGCCTTCAGCAAGTTTGATCATCCAGCCACAGGAGAGACTGCTGGGATACCTCTGTGGGTAGTTGGGCGACTTTATCAATCCTGAAGCTGCATCAAAAGTATCTTCTAAGGGCTCTTCAGAAGTAGATGTGCAGCACTCTGTGTGACAACAGCATACAATGTATATCAGTATCAGCATTCTCAGTCACTTGCACAACACAACACAGAATTTTTTAACAAACCCACACAGCATTTCAACTGGATCGGGCTTGTCCTTAACCAGAGTACAATGCCTATGCAACCGAGAAAATGTTTCAAGTTGAATCACACTTTTTCTGCCAACGCTACATCAATTTCCTTTCTTTGAAATTGATAATGACCTCCTTTGCCCTTCCTTGCCCTTACTAGTTTGTCACTTTATAATTGATCCTTTTCCAGCTCAACACTCCCTATATGCAGAAAAAAGTGAAAAAGGTATTTGTCCTGGTGTATACATGTAGAAATGAGACAAACAATTATTTCAAGATGCCAATTTTCTTTACGAAATAGCACTATTGCTGAATTCAGGTAATCAATAATTTGACAGCCCTTTATTCAGCCCTCATGAGCCAAATTTTAAGACCTCATTGTTCATATCATTTGATGGTCATCATTCACTCAGTAGATGTGCAACAAACACAGTCTATTTCAAAGCTGTACATGTACCTCTGTCCCGTGGAGAGTTTGAAATACAATCATGCAATTAAAAGGAAAAAGCTCTGAGAGACAGCTGACTACTTTCATGTCGACACTGGGGGCAATAGTTGTTGTGGACTGATTTCTGTTGGTCTAAATTTGACTAGGTTACTGATAAACAAACCAGAATCCAACTTACGTTGTCTGACTTGTCCAGTGTGTATGACCGGCAATGGATCACCTACATGAAAAGAAATTGTACTGAGTCAAAGACAAAAATACCAGCATTCAGTCACTTTACTTTCACGTGTTAATTTCTTACATTGTCTAGCTTTTCTGTTTCTGTAATCCTCTCATATTTTTTCTGCCTTAATTCTTTCACAGTTCACCTGTAGATTCCAAATTGATTTCGAGTGATTCTCTTAGGAACCAAAGGATGTTTTGAGCTGTATGTCTTGCAACCTGTGGGATACAATATTCTGCAAGGAACTGTAGTACTACTTACCATCTACAGATAGGTGGAGTTTAAAACCAGTATAGGATAGGAAGCTATCACTTTTAAAGGAGATATACATATCTGGTCCGTTTGTAGTTACTGGATCAGGAAAATGGATTCCAATGTATCTCTGTAGCACTGGGGAGACCTCATGCTGACCATCTCGTATAACCAGTTCATCATTTGCTTCAGTGTGCAATGCTACAAGAGTTAAACAGTCAAAAATACTTGTTTAACATTTGGGTCGGCAAACCCTGTTACCATCCCCTTGTAAGATTGCACTGATATCCACAAGGGAACTCTAGTAACATTGACAAGGGTACCAGCCATAGCAAAAACACTGATAAACATTGAGTTCCAGCAAAAATAGGCCAAGAAATCCCAAGTATGTTTTCTAAAACATTTGGTGTGTGAAATTTCTGCAATCTGTAAACCATCAAAGGGACAAAGTCGGCCAGTTTTCATGAATTTTGTTTGATACGAGATACTACTTAAATTGTTTGACATGTTGAAAGATACTGAATGAACGGGTGACCATGCATATATTCGACCCTTATTTTCCGGTCGTATTGACCCTTTTCTGTATTATACATAAATTCACAATGTATGTACTTTTTTACCTCATGCAAGCATGAGAAGAAAGGATTGGTTTGAGGTTGCCTTGAGAAATTAATTTTTAGCTATGGCAAACTGCAATTTTCTTCAATTCAGATTCTTTTCATTTAATTTCACAACAGTGAGCCAGGACAAAAAACATTTTGAACAAGAGCCAATTGAAGGTCACCTGCTAGGTCAGTTTTTACCGCTATTGGCCATAGACATCTCTCACCTTCAAACTGAATGTCAATTCTCCCTCCTGGTGTCAAGTGAACTGTCCAAACGCAGTCCAGGTTGTTGGGATAGGATTTGGGATAATTTGGTGACCAAACCAAAGCCACTCTGTCAACGACTCTGTAGGTCTCAACTCCGTCAATTCCACTACATTCTACCGGAGACATGAACAATGATTATCAAACTGTGCTCTGTGTTCATATGTGAGAGTGAACTCTGTAAAAGGTGAACTATGAGGTGAAAGAAAAAAATGCAAGACTTTGACAGTTAACTCTGACAAATGGTGCATTCACTTGGTCTTTAAAGGAAAAGGATTTTGGATCAAGGTAGAATGCACCCTGAGGACAGGTATTTGGATTCTCAAATTTTTACAATTCTTTTCAGATCTACCACTCATGTAGCGGCCCATTTTACGGCTCTTGGAGTAAAAAAAATTTCATCCTCTTAGTTTTACAAAAATCCAAAATTTTGAAATTTCCCAAAGAGCTAACACTGAGATGGTGACCATTTTGAATTTCAAATATCAGTAATAATAAATAATAATAATAATAATAATATTTGTTTCTTAAAAAACACACTACACTGCATCTCAATGCTCTTTAAATTACACAATAAAACATTGCAGATAAACTACGCTGCCTAAAATGATAGACGATATTTAAAAGACTCACAAGACCAACTAAGGGAGTGGATCGAGCATCAAAAGAAAACTTATTCCATAACAATGGAGCAGCAATTGAAAATGCATGATAACCATAATAAATTGTAGATGATAGTAAATGTTAGGTGTTACTCAACTACTAAGCTAACTTTGATTGTTATCCATGATATTGTAAGAGTATGGTAGAAAGTTTCGTTGAAGAAAGTTTGAGCAAAAGCAAGTTCTTCAGTTTTGAGGCACGTACTATGTATAGTTCTTTGTAACAAAGTTTCAAGTTCACTGAAGGATCAATGACTTGGTGCAAAAGGGACGTATCTCAAAAGTAAGTTTTGTCATATTTTCAGTCAGTTTAAAAATATTTCAGAAAATTAAAGAACACCAAATGTGCATAGATTGCACATGACGCAATATCAGTGTAAAAATGTCACAACGGTGAATCAAAAGTTACAGTGTCTGGCAGCCACACTGTAAATAGGTTTAGTCATATTTTGAAAAACATTTGCCAAAAAACTTCATTACAAATTGTCAAGGTTCAGTTTGGAAATATATAGTGACATTTAAGTTCTCATTTTAGTAGTTTCCGAATAGAAGAATATACAGAGTAAGTTTATTCCTTTTTTTAGAATATGACAAGCAAATTTTTCCTGTCTGTCTTTCTCTTTGTTCCTTTTGTCTATCTGTCTCATCAAATTATCTCTCTCCCTGTCTTTGTCTATCTATTTCATTGCACATCATAACACATCATAATATCCTACTTCTCTGTTTATTTCAAATTTCAGGGAAATCTTTACCTCCATTAATTGTAAATATGCCTTGTGACGGTTCCTGCGTTGAAATCCTGGGTTGTATTGTCATTGGTTTCATAGTAGTGGTTGCTCTGGGTATGCAGACGAGTTTAGGATCATTGTTATCATTGCTGCATTGACTTCCTGATGCAGGTTTCCAAGCATAATTGCTGCAATCGCTAAGTTTGTCTTCATTCCCAGAACAACTTGCCTGTTTGTTACGGAAAATACAAAAAGTTTCAAGACATGGCTTTATTGTTCTATTAGAAAAATGAACTACTGCTGTTTGACAGACAAGTCTGCCCTATCAGTAGAACATTACGATTAATATTGTTGGCTGATAGAAAATATGTGACAGATTTTAGTAACATGGATATTTCTGTGACTTAAGCTATCTTCACAACTCTGGTATAATTTTAAGTAGGAATTTTCATTGTTTAGCAAACAAAGCATAATGTGACTGTTCATTGTTACTCTTTTTTGAAAATGCAGTAAAACAGAAAAGTTGAAGTCTTAGCAACAAGTTCAGCAGAACTTGAGTATAATCCTGGGGTGGACATTACATGTTGAAGAAACTGATCATGAAATTTTCTGTGAAAGATTACAAAACCAGTGATTGCTTTACAATGTCCTAAACTTTCCTCAAATCAGAAAAATAATTCAAGCACCAGCTCCTCATTCCCACATTGTGTACAAATATTTGTTTGTTTGTTTGTTTATTTGTTTGTTTGTCTGTTTCTATGCACAGGTTGCTTCACTCTTCCATAGGCATCTAATCTCCATTGGCTAAAATTTGCTCAGATCCTTATATAACATCAATTCTCATCATAAAATGGGCTCCCGTTCAATTCTAACAGTCTAACATAATCAGCTTTGCTGTGATGCACATAAAAGCTGTCCGTACTGACATCACAAACCAGGTCTGAACGACACTCACCAAATTCATGACTCTTGGTTTTCCTGTTGAACACATGGACGAAGTATCCAGTCTCTCATAGTCTTCAAACCCTAATTCTCTGCAGATGACAGTCAGGGTGTTCACTGATGCTCCATTCAGACACACTTGTTTTCCTTGATTGTTGGTCAATTGCACACAGCCAATCGTGTTGTCAGTTGAAGTCACCAGGGCAATAGAGGGCGCTGTAGCTGTTGATCGATATGAAAGAGTGCTATTAGTCTTACAATACAACAAATATTTCTGAGTTGGGCAAAAATCCTTTTCTGTAATCAGTTCGCATCTGAGTCTTTTAATCATTAGACATTCATGAAGTGATGTTTTTGTGACTTACAAACTATTGCTGAACCATGGATGAGCATTAATAGCAATCAGAGTTTCACATCAGCCAATCAAATTTTAAAGTGTGTGACGAATTTTCAGATGAACACATAGACGGAATTAACATGAATGTATGTATGTGGATAGAATAGGAAAACAAGATTACTTACATGAGCATTCAATACCAACATCTTGGCTGTGTGTACAAGTATGGGAACCCCATCCATCGTTGCTACAATCTGATATCTGCTGTTCTGTACCAGTACAGTCAACCTGGTGAGCAAATTATACAATACTTTTGGGTTATACTTTTTGGGTTACAGTAAAAATTTATAATTGTTTTCATTACTATAGGCATTTTCTTTTTTGTAATAATATTTGAACATCAGTGGTCATATTTGGTGACCTGAGCATGTCAGCTTGCACTCAGATTGAAGCAATTTTAATGACAGTGTTTCTGTTCTACACTTACGTATTCCAAAGGTTTGTTCTTGGGTGCTATGTGATCACACTAAAATAAACACACATTGACTTACATTACTGAGATGAATGTTTCCAGTGCCTGGTCCATACTCTGATGTCAGGTAAATGAGGACATAACTGAAGAGCCGTGCGCGACAGGCTACTTCAGCATTCTTGACAGTCCAGCCAGAGGAACATATCTGAAAGAAGAAATGAGTGATAATTTAATAAACTGGCTTAATGCTAGGGAACTACACCATGGAGTTGTATTATATGGCCAAGGTGAGGAAGATAGCTGAGCAGATTGGCATTGTTACACAAACACAACAGCTGGTCCAGGAGTAACTATTATATGTCTCAATGGTTAGCCAACAAATCTTGCCCTTGTTTTGAACTTTGACATTAAAACTTGCCTCAGGCTCTCATTTTGAAATATTTATGTCATCATGGTAATTTTGTATGATTGAAGAATACCGAGAAAGAAGTCAAGTAAACATGCGAGGTACTGCATTATGGGAAACCAATCAAGATTTTTAACTTTTTAAATCTATCAGTTGGACTTGATGAAATTTCATTACATCATAATCGCAGATTTTACAACCACTGAAACCACAATCACTGAAAAAAATGGTTGACTGCTGTAGTGAAAGAAAATTGGAATTCCCTCTAATATGCAAATTTATTTGTCTGCTTAAAGTTCAACTATCAAAAGGATAAGACTTGAAGCAGGTCTATACTAAGATACTAGACTACTCCTGGCTCTCTGATGATAACGTCAATCAAAGGTGAAAAGGTCAGAACCCACAACCTAATCTCTAGGGGTCAACCCAAAACTGGACAACCATGAAAAATGAGAATTCTGTCTTGTATATTTTTGCACTAATTCACACAAATAAACCCATATTCACATATTTTATAAACTGTACCTATGCCGTACTATCAACAGGTAATTTTCATTCACTTCAATGCTTTTATTTATCAACCTGCATAGCTACCGGTAATTTTGCCTGTACACAGTGCCATACAGTGGCCACATGAAATATAAAGTGCTACAATCATCAAAAGACTAAATCTGAGAAATCTAACAAAGTAGTACTTAATATTCCGCACTGACAGATTTGATAAGTATTACAGGTTTTACAGATAAAAATGACAAAAGTAACCAAAAAGGCATGATGGCAAGTAGGATCTTTTGAGATAAATTTGATACCAACGGTATGGATAATGTAACACAGGTAAGACTTTCAAAAAACTTTCTGAGGGCTCAAAAATGTAAAAAAACATAACAAACAATCATCATTTGACTAAAAAATGGACAGGTCAAATGTGAATTCCAGGTGATAGAACTATCAATAAGGGTGAAAACTGATACAATAAACAAAACTTACAGTTCCCCACTGATGGTCATGATAGATTTCTAATCTTCCTGCATAGTTGTGGTTGGAATTTGCAAGACGTGTCTCCCCTTCCTGTGGATGGTCATTTGCTGTGATTAAACATACATGTACCCAGTCAGAATTCTTATTCACAGTATAATTGTAATTTCTTTCCTCTAAAATGTTTTACTATGATCGAAGTATGAAATATTTTTTTAGGGAAAATTACATATTTAAGCAAACATCTGTTGCGTGAAGAGTAATTAAATGCCAAACAAATTTTGTGAAAAACTTTGAGCCATTTTGATTTTACAGGCAAAAATTGCTGATAAAATTCCTCGCACACACATATAGTTGATAAAAATGTCTATGCAGATGTCTAGATATTACAATATTCAGAATTGTTGTCACATCTTTTGAACAGACACAGGCTGAGAGGCAAAGAGAATATTTCAATTGGTAATCATTTTACAAATAAATGAGTTGGTCATCTTGTTCTTGAAGTTTGCATTTACTTGTTCAGAGCTCTGTTTCTCAGAAATACAAAAAAAAAAACGGTTCGACCAAACGGCTAAAGAGCTGCTGGCAGCAGTATAATTATCAGTAACAACAGCTAGGTGGGGTGCCTATAGGTCAAGTAGGGGGTTACACATTTTATTTCTGAGTACAATAATTAAGCAATACAGTACACTCCACGATGGTATACCATGAGATTTTGACCAGTTCACGACATATAATGCATGAAGTGAACGGGCCAAAACGGAGTGGTATACCGTCGCTGGGTGTGATTTATTTGCATTATATCATAATAGTATATTGAAATTCTGGCATGGAATGTCAAAAAAGGATTTTTGCTCAAGCCGAGAGCTCGCGCATGTGCCAGCCATTGTATATCACAAATATACTACAGTTTTTTTGCGTCTCGACCAATCAGATCACTGTATTTGCGCCATCAATATACTGATATGATATAATACCGGATAATAAATGACTGGTTTCTACAAGGAAGACATGGCTCTCCTAAAACAATGATTGGAACTATTTCAGGATAATTGCATGGTGAATAAATGTGCCAAAAATCTTCACATCTTACTTATTATTTGTTTTAAAAAAGCAATTTGTACGGCATGAAACTGATGCATCTGATGAACAAACTTGAACAGTCTGTCTCATTTCATACACTCGTCCCAAAATAGTTGTATTCTAATGTTGTGATAAAAAGAACATCAGCTATACGGATTTTAACTTTCAGTACTGGCTTTGAACACTCACATCTGCAAACAACACCAGCATCTTGTGAATGATCACAGGAATGAACTCCCCAAGCCGAGTGTCTGCACTCATTGATATTATCTTCATTTCCACAGCATTCAAGATAACCAAGATGAATCTCCCCGGTACCCGGTCCAAAGGACTTGATTTCAAGCACATCATCGTAGTGCAACTGTTTACATACTACAACTGTCGTCAAATTATGAGAAAGAAATTACAAAGATTAATTTAAAAACTTGATGTAAACATGTGTGATCTAGAAACAAGATGAAAGTGATATAATTTTGTACCCATGATCTGATCAACAGAACCGTATGACTGTACACCCTGTGTGACGCTCAAACTTTTTATATTCTTTTCTGATCTACCACTTGTGGGAGCTCATTTTGAAGCTCTTGGTGTAAGACAAACTTTCACAGTCTTACTTTTTCAAAACACTGATAATTTTATTTTTCTCCATAGAGTTAACACAGGGATGGCGGCCATTTTGAGTTTCAAATATTGGTAAATCTTTGGTAATTTGTTTCTCTGGTACCAAATTTTGCACAGTGACCCAGATTTTTATTCTTGATTTTGAAAAGGTATGATTGAAAGATTCCTTCAGAAAAGTTTGAAGAAAAGTCAGTCTTTTGAGGCGTATACTACCTTAAACGGACATTTGGAAGAATGCAATTAAACTAAGATTGTAGTGGAAAGGTTAAAACAAAAATCTCAAAACAACATTCCAGGATTCAAATGAATGATAATAGCAGCAATAATTTGGCAAGGTTAACGATATCACCCACAAAGACACTCAGAACATGGAAACTGCACCTGCCAACAATTTAAGTCACTCAGATATAGCACCAACTTTATTTCAACTGATTCTAGTTGTTAAAAAGCTTTGGAGGGTGAAAGCTTAATCCGTAATCCAATCTTCTTGCTAAATAGATATAATATTATCTGCACAGTGGCTTAATCATCCATCCAAAGGGCAAATTATGTTGTTCGCTCCAGAAAGGAGTCAGAGTGTGCGTAACAATTACATCTGATACTTACGTGCTTCTTCTCGATCAAAGCTGGTGTTACAAATTGTGCCCCACTTTCCACCATGCATTACTTCCACTCTTCCTTCAAACGGTACATCAGGACGTCCTCCAGACAGTCGGATGGCATGGCCAGATGTCCCTGTAATTTATGAGAAATCTTGTGATTACATTAAAGCTAAAATCAAAATGAAGGAATGGATAGAGAAATTGAGAAAATGAGAAAAACTAAAGAGTTGAAGGGTTTAGAGTAGCCAGCCACACATTTTGTGACTTGTTTGATGTGTAAAATCAGTTCTCCCTAAAATAAAAACTTTCATCATCCATAAAAATCAATTGAAACCAGTTTCAAAATGCACATCCTCAAAACTACATGTATTTGACTGCCAACCCCAATTCTCAATTCAATATATAGGAACTCACTGCCAATATACTGGTGTTCACTGTCAATGTTAGACTGGAAGATAATCCGTCACTCGAGGGCACCCCCCTTCGAGAGACGGATTTTCCAGTCTAAGTCAATGTAGGAGCTAACTGTCAATATATAGGAGCTTAGAGTAAACTTAAAGATACTCACTGTCAATATACAGGAGCGCACAGTCTATATTTGGGAGCTTACTGTCAACATACAGGAGCTCACGGTCAATATATACAGTAGGATTTCACTGTCAATATATAGGTGGTCACTGTCAATATACAGTCCGAGCTCCCTTGTAAAAATGTACTAGCTCCACGTCAAAATCAAAACTTTCTCTTCTGATCAATTATCTCACCTGTAGTGTTGCACACAACACCTACATCATCACCGTGGCTACAGGAGCCAACATCGTTCCAATCGCTATGGCTACAGTCAAACAAAGAGGTCTCATCTCCGTTACATTGCACGTTTGTAAGCCATATTTGTCCAGATCCTCTGCCAAAGTGTGCCTGTCCTGCAAAGTTGAGAGCTGCATCATAGCCTGTAAAGAGAACCTTGTTAGTACATTCAAAGCAACTGATAAATAAGGGACTTTCTACACATTGTCAGTAGTTTTCCAGAGATTTGGGTTGAAAAATATCATTTGATATATCAATGTCCCCTAAACCTAACACAAACTGTAGGGCCTTGCAGGATTATTACTTTTTTTCTGGGACTGTACTTTTTTCTCGGTTGGTTTTGAAATCAAGGACATTCTCAGTAGAATTACAATGTTTCAGTTTCTCTCTGATATTCTGTCATGCAGAGACAGTAATTTGTACTGCCACTTGTTCTCTTTGTGAAGTGAAATAAACTTTTTTCATGTTCTCTTGTCATTTGAAAAAAACTATGTCAGCCCCCCCACCCCACCCACCCCCATCCCCCGCCCCCGTAGCTGAAAATGCAAAGGCACTTTTTATGAGAGACAGTCACTGTCTTTTCTAATTACTTCAGACCTTTTTTTTATTTTGTGCGTTTCTTGCAAGAAGCTATTCATATGTTGTTCTGCTCACTGAAACATGTTGAATTATTATTCATCAGAGCTCTTTGTATATATACATAATAGCAAATATGCTGATGACATAATTACTGGTATGTATAGTAAATAGTCTTCGAAGTATTTATTGTTACATATAAGCAGGGAGGGAGCAGAGATCTGATGACTCAGTGTTTAATAGGTTTCAGTGAACAGAACATCATGAACAGTTGCTCCAATGAAACTAAAATGAGTAAAAAGAATATGAAGCGGTGTTCATACACCAAAAGTCCCATTACATTGAAAGACTGAGAACATGAAGAACTTGTCCAGCAATTTTCAATAAGGTCAAAAATACCGTTTTTTAGGTATCTTTTTACATATCATTTCATATATTGTTTTACATCTCTTTTTTATGACACCATTACCTACAATTTCAAGGTTTTTATAGATTTTCTTGATGACTTACAAATTTTTCAGGACTTTCCGAGACTCAATTTAATTTTCAAAGAGTTTTCCAGAACTTTCCACGAGGCTTCAAAATTCAAGGACTTTCCAGGTGCATGTGGACCCTATCGACATAACTTTGTCCCTTCAAGAAAGTGTACAAGACATACACCGATGGGCAAAAAGTGTGTTGTGAAAAAGCCATAAAAATGTGAAAGTTGAATCATACCAAGATGAGCGCAGACAACTTGAGCATCGTTCATATCAAAGCCATTATCACAGACAGTTCCCCACTGACCACTGTAGAATACTTCCAATCGTCCCTCATGGGTGCCAGAACCATTCACTAAGCGGACGCCATCTGCCACATCAGGGGGTAGCAGATCTGGAAATTATGAATTTTTAAAGTCAACATGATGATGACAATAATGTAAAGTGAATTTGGCCTGGCCAAAAAAGAGAACAACAATAAATAATATCTGTAGTAATAATAGCAACAACAATAACAACATGAATCAATAACAACAACATGAATCATGATTATAATTGATCTGCCATAAATTGTCAAGATGACTAAAATAAGATATTGACATATGCCTGGTATTAACTTATTAACCCTTTGAATGCTGAAATTGTTCCCAACAAAATTTTAGTGCAACATTTTTGATAATTTTTGGACCAAATGGGCATCACATTTCATTGGGTACAGTTCGTTATCAAAATTTTGACAAAAATCTGAAAAAAATTGACTGGAGTATATTTTCTAAAGGTGACAAAAATTGACTTTGGCACTCAAAGGGTTACCATTGCCCACGTCCCTCCACAAGGGACTGTGCCATTGCCATATACATTTCAGTTTCCGGTCCTAGAGATGAGAACCAACATACAATGCATACTGACACTGGAACAGTTACAAAGTCAATGATCCAGCCAATCCCTACATCTGATTTGAATTACAATTCCTATAATGTGCTAGGGCTGTTTCTGCATCACACAAATCATCACACTGATTGTATCATGTGAACTGATATTCTGGTGACTGGTTTTGGAAGTTGTTAAATTTGTTTACAGAAGCCTTGGCGTATGCTTCCTAGAAGTGGACGAACCAAGATTAGAACTGACTGTGAAGATACTCAGTGTGTATCAACACACTTAGGCCAAGAAAAATCAAACGTTTGTTTCTTATCCTCGCAAGCGTCAATTCAGACCTGCCATGTCAACCTTTTTTTTCTGCTCATGAGGAAATAAAATTTAAAAAAATAAATGCCAAAATATGTGACGATAGTGCATAACACAGTGCTGTATAAAACAGAACTGTAAACAAAATAATTGACACTAACATTCCATTTAGAACTGTACACATATGTCACTCTTATATTAAGCTGTCAAAACTGCATTGCTGCACTAAAAGTCAGACCACAGAACTGTTGCTATACAAAATACCAAAGCAACACTGCTATGCATTTATCTCTGTGTGCATTCCTATGTTGTTTTCATGTTTTTTGTGCATTCTTGTTGGTTTAAGAATAAAAAAAAAATTGAGAGGAAGAAAAAATCCCACGTCACTGCATCATTTTTGCAATTTGTCTAGGATGAGAAACAAACTTTTTATTTTTCTGGGCCTTAGTGAATTGCTTAAACAGTCTAGTCTAAGAATGATTAATGAATAGATAGATGGATAGGTAGACAGACCAAAGGTACAAGATTGATGTGTAGATGGATAGATGCAGATAAATACTAAAATAGAGAGATGGATCGAGAGATAAATAAACAGCATGGCGGTATGGTCATTAAATTAATCAAGTCAATCAAAAGTAACTCATTTACAGATTGATTAATTAAATTGATTAATTAATCAACAACAACAATGATGACCATTCAATTGTTTGACCTACCTAATTGCGGCTGACAACCCTCTGTAAAAGACACATCATCAATAGCAATGTCTCCTTGACCTTCATTATCACTGCCACGTACAGCTCTGATGATAACCTAGACAGCAAATACAACATAATCTTCCTCAATGTTAGGAGTACACGTATTTCACATCTAAATATCTAAAAATTATGATGATTTACATAATGACCCAACATCCTATAAAGAGACTGTTGATGATAAATATCATCCATTTGCCAAGAATATGTGTTGAACTTGACTTCTGCATCATTTGCGCAATATTATTTACTCATTAAATCCTAATGTTTATGCAATTTCTTTTCTATTTGACATGTTATTCAAAAAAAACTTTCATTAACTCTGATATTTAACAACAGGGACTGTAGGTTTTTATGTACATTTGATTTGACAAGTATAACTTGACTTCTGCATCATTTGCGCAATATTATTTACTCATTAAATCCTAATGTTTATGCAGTTTCTTTTCCATTTGACATGTTATTCAAATGAAAATATGTTCCTGCCATCATGATTCTATTATCAAAGAGGCTAAACTTTCATTAACTCTGATATTTAACAACCAGGACTGTAGGTTTTGATGTGCATTTGATTTGGCAAATGTTCACAATTATAATTACAAGAGTTGTACAAGTATGGTAAAATGGAAAATTCTGTATACTGTTGCAATACAGCTGTTTACAAATGATGTCATTCTTCTTTCATTAATATGCAAAAGTAAATATTTGTCTGCAATTTTAGATTACATTTTTGGAAATTACTGGTATGCACACAAGGACAACAAATACAGCTGCCAAATTCGTAACAGTGAACACTAGAAAATTTACTGGCTCCGATTACAAACTGCGACAACAGCCATGCATGCCACACTGACAAAATTTGTCCACACATCAAGCAGCAGTGTCGAATGTCATGCACGTGCAGCTATATTTATTAACAAACCTATTACTGCAAACAGTTACTGAAACAGTGAACACGACAATTGTTGTATAAAGGGTTTACATTTTAAGGCAAATTATAAATCTGCTGAGAAATCAAACAAATTTTGCCTTCTAAAAATTTATTTTAAATTTTACCAATTACTATATGCCCCTTGAAAATCTTCTGTCACAGTAAATATTTCTTGATTAAAAAGTAATACATCAAGTATAGATCTGCCAAAATTTGTGTCATTTTAGAATATTTTGATCAGGAAATGGCAATCACATTTTTGTTAAAGGGACATAAGCTGTAACTTGTGGCAAGTTTTTCAGTATTCTGCTTCTGTATATCAACTACCGTGTTTGACCCTAATCCGTTTGTCATGCTGAAATTTCGAGTATTCTTTTTGTCAACACAGCTTGTGTGTGTGTATTGATCATTGTTTATTGTTTACAAATGAATTCTAGTCTGGACTTGAATACAATTTTCAACAATAACAGTGGAGATTATACTCATATAGGTTGTGTCGATATGCTAAATACTTGGCATTAAATTACAGTTTAGGGATTCAATGCAGAAAGTGTAGGGAAACCACAAAACAAAAGTTCTAAAAAAACAGCCAAAAGATACAGCTTATGGAGCTTTAATCCCGTACTTCAAATTCAGAGTAACTGTTTTGTAAGTCGACTGATGCGAATTCCCACTCATAGCCCTGCTGCCCACTAATAGTCCACTTAGTGATTGATTCAGTCGACGCGATATCTTTGACGACAACAGAAAGAGAACCAATACCAACACCATCCATGTGGTAATAGAATCTGATCTGGAAAAAAAGAAGAAAGTAACGCAACATTTTGAAAAATAAGTTGGTTTATCTGACATGAGGTTGGCAAATCCTAGGGTCTCACATGCACCACCGACAATTGTCTACTTGAATCAGTCAATTTCCCATTCCTCTGATTTAACATACTTCTTATAGACTGTAAATACTGATGAAAATAATTATAACTAATAATAATTCATTTTATTGAATGATCAAAAATCCTCTGAATCAGTGATCAGACACACTTAAGACATGATGTTTACGAAAAACAGAGACAATAACTCTGAGTTAACAGACTACAAAAGATTTGTGTTAATTTGCAGAATACCTTAAAAACCTCAAAATTATTACAATGACAAATTTTGAGAGAATGGAGAGCATTCCATAAAACCTGTACAATAAAGAATACATATTGATTGCCCTAGTAAGGACAGCAAACTAGACTGGAGGACAACATGACTAATGCTGACTCCGGTCAAGGAACTACCAAACATTGTATTGCTCACATTTTTTGCATATATGTATTTACTATCTGTCTCATATATTGAACTTCAAGCTTCTAATAAGGATTCAATGGTAACTTGTTGATGATGTAGGCCTCATACTCATCATTTGACTGAAAGTGACTCTTAAAACTGAAATTAATACATAGCTGACCTATCACATCACTTCTAATACTGTGAGGTACGAGGTAAACAAGTAATTTTTTTTATTCAGCTTTTCAGTTGCAGGTAGACATTTCATGACTCACTGCAGTTGTTTGAATACACTTATCAGCCAGGAAACTATACCCAAAATAGAGCTCCTGTTTAGAACAGTGGCCAAAATATTCATAGACACTTTCCTCTTGGGTAGGATAGGAGTGTAAAGCTCAGTGCCACTCTTTGTGACTGTCATCAATTTGATTTGATCGGGAAAGTAGTATGCCGATGATATCAACAACACATGTGATAGTTACTGTTGTGATTCATAAGTTACATCATGTACGCCAGATTTACATCATGAGAGTGTGTGGAAATTTTTTTATATGAATATTTAAATTTTACAGTGACTCTATGGTCCCAAAGAGAAACAAAGAAAATCAATATTGTTATCCATAGTGTACAAAGAATTGAATCAAGCAAAGTATTAGCTTTGTGGTAGTGTATGCCTCAAATGTAAAAAATTTCAAATATTGCTCAAACTTTCCTAAATGAAACTTTCAACATTCTCTTACATAAATATGAAGGGGTCACTGTTCGAAGTTTGGAATAAGAGAAACAAACATTTACCAATATTTGAAATTAAAAAGGCTGTCATCCTGTGTGAACTCATCAATGAAGAAATGTAATATTTTGATTTTCGATTTTTTTTCCATTCTGTAAAATGAGATTGCTAGTTGTTAAAATGACCTACTGTAAAATTGGTGTAACATGGACTAGCCCTAGTCACTGGGCTTTGCAGCAGCGTGCAGTTACTGGCTGTCCTAGAGGGCCATTATAGTGTTCATGCCATGACAACACAACAGCCTAACAGTGTATAATAATGTTTCCATCTCGTGATTACCTCACCCCTAGCGTGTCAGCTAATCTGCTGAAGTTTATTCCTTCAATTTACTCTGTTTTGATATCTATATGCCAACAGAGTACACTTGGGGCAAGTCTGCCGGTATAACAGTAGGATGGTACTTACCTTGCAAGGTTCTGTAGCCGAGGCAGACCATGAAGTACTGATAAGTTCAGCTGCATCACCAATGTTCTGTTCATGGGCAGCAATATAGGCATAGTAACCTAATGATTAACCAGAAAAAATTACTTCCTTTGGTGAAATCTTTCAAAAATTCACAAACAATCTGCAGATTGAGTCATGTTAGAGCATCCCTGTATAATATTCCTTACAATTAATTACACAATGTCAGTATTTCAAGAAAATAAAGGCTGATTTACATCATGTGTACGTTTGTGTCTGTCAGGGAGGTATATGATTTTAAAATCCTGACTGCTTACAGTTCAGCATGAGTATTTTAGTTTTAATATCTACGAACTATTTATTTCAAAAGACTGACTGAAATAGACTGCCCACAGTCCCTTGTGCATCCCTTGCCTTCCAAGTAAAACTCAAGCCACTGTGGCACTGCCGTATGTGCTGATAGATGAAGGATTGAGGGCAAGCGCCAATGGAATAAGAACACACTGAAGTTTTCATGATTATTTGTGTTTTGGATCTTCCAATATGAACATAGATATGTAGCTTGTTATAGTATGACAAGCCTTCACATACAGTACCACAGTCAAGTTTCTTGGGACAGTATCGCATTTGTCTCATTCCTGATAGCTGAGTCTATTGATTATCATGGACTGTTGTAACGTACAGCGCCCTCAAACAGTCTTATGAAAAACTGCAATCATTACTCTAACCCAGAGAGTACATGTGAAAAAACTAAAGAATAATTGTGTTGACAGTGAAGGGAAATTTACGGAGTGCATCAATCATGATTGACAAATTGTAAATAAGTAAATAAGTAATTAAATAAATAAATAAATAAATAGGGTGGCAACATCAAAATGGAAGTCAGAAAGCAGTGTGGACATGTTTATAGTCAACTTAGAGGCCTCAATGTACCTTGGCCTACCGACTCTGTAAAGGACAAACTATAAACCCACATTATCTGAGCCACAAAGCCGTATTATCACCACCTACATTCTATTTTCTGTGCACGTAAATGATTTAATGACATGGCCCATTAATTGCAATATGCTCGCCAAATAACCCTGACTCTAATACACCAAATATTATTATTGTAGAGCTTCCTAGTTGCTTGATTTGTGTTCAATATTGACATGTCAATAAGTAATATATCATTGCAAGACAAACGCAGAGGTCACAGATTACTGACAGCAAATAAACAGTGTCATAAAATATTAAATTGCTGATTTTGGTTCCAGCTGGTCTAAGATGGGTTTACATTGGGACTGTGTCATCAAAGTTCACATCAAGCCACACTCTGCCATTTTTAATTGTCGCTTGGAATATAAGTGAATCACCTTTAATGTTTTCAGCTAACTTTGCGAGATATTGATCAAAATGGCACTACCACTTATCGAGTCATTGAAAAATTCTCTTCAATCAAATTGGCTGAACCAGCACTGTGAAGGATGAAATGACCTCCTTTCAATGACCTTTTACCTTTGACCCATATAAAGTTATTGCTTTTTGACACTTGATTATGTATGTGAAGGTTCATTGTGGAGATATAAGTACTTGAATAAACTATACAATAAAACTGCTGTACATTTAGCTGATGTAGGTCAGAACTTTTTGGCTGGTTTTATGAGGCAATACCAATTACACAGTAAATTACTATATATAGGCATATCGTCATCTGATCTGCTATCAACATATTAAATACAACCTGCATTTTGTTTACCTTTGGTCTCATAATTCATGAGAATGATTATTTAGAGATGTCCGTCATCAATAAGTCTCTATTGAACCAATTAAATATAGGATGATGTCATTTAACAAGTGCACGTGAGTGCACATTTTAGGAACATAAGGCCAAGTCCCTGAAGCTACTATAGACATGGATACAAAATTAAGTATTTCCTGACTCTATGAAATTATCTCACTAAGGTCATCCTAGGGACTAGGGACCTGTTAACCAAATATTAAAGCTGTCTGACCAGCGGTTATGAAGAAGAAGATTTTTTACCAAAAACGCCTTTTTTGGCACTAATTTGCATATCTTCAACAAATATCAAAAATTAAAAAAAAACAAGTTTCTCAAAATCATATTTTTCATCTACACGACAAATATCAAATCAGTAAGTACAGCGGTTCTCAAGATATTTGAGTGTACGGATGCCTCACAAACGGACATACATACATACATACATACATACATACACACTGACGACGGATGCTGGACGGATACCCATCCCAATAGCTTCTATAGACTAAAGTCTATAGTAGCTGAAAAATGACCTCAAACTTTCACATTTTTTGTCCATATTCTATAGATTTGACAATAAAAGTCTCACTGTAAAAAGATTTGTCATTCCACTTCATATTAATATTTTTATGTTTATGTGCTCTAGTATTGCTACAGGGTCTCACTGTTGCTAGGGAACAAGTGTTGTTATCACTATCTCTCTCCTAACAGATATGAACATTACAAGAATAAACTGTGCATGCAATGCCAACTACTGGGCAGTGTACCGGTACACGTACCGGTATGTAAACACACTACTATTTTCATTTTATCAGTTCCTAATTTTCCCTAGCAAAGCCACATATTACCACAACTATTATTTTATTGCACACACTATGAGCTACCAGTGTCAATCAAAGCACAACTTACACAACATACAATTATTTCTACGGATCATTTTCAAAGTTTCTGTTCCGCATGTAAACTTACCTAGCACATTTTTCAATGTATGATCCCTGGATGGCCCCGTGAACGGTGTCGGCGTTGAGCCTTTATTTCTCTTCCAATCAAAATTATCAAAACAGCTCTGACTCCAGGTACAGAAGCCATGTTGGAAATCACATCTCCCAGGCCCTATTGTCAAACAATAAATCTTAAGCTATAAATTGACAGGCAAATAATCTTAGTCCGTGGGCTAGAGGGGGTCTACGTGCACCCCCCCACAGGATAACAAATCTGTATTTTTCAGAACCCTTGGGATCCCTAGAATACGAAATGGAATTTTAACAGAAAAAATATAGGGACGCAATAGCTGTTATGGTCATGTTTTGAAGGGTACCGCAAAATCACGATTTTCCGAGCCAAATGCATTTTCGTCAAATCTGTCTTCTTGTAAGTCATGTGCTGAGCTCATTTTTTAACATAACCTCACTTGTTTGGTATCATTAGAAAGGGAATTTAGTCCTCTTTAAGATGACATATTGCACTATGCAATATCTTCTACAGTTTTTGTCAAATATAACCAAAACTTACCCCTTACCCCAAAATTTAACATTACAAATTACAGAAAATCTCAAATTCTAACCAATTTTTTAGCTAGGCATAATAAAAAATTGCAATGATTTGTCTGAAATCTGTTTTATTTGATACAGGGACATGTCAGAAATATGAAATAGACTTTTAACAGAAAAAATATTGGGAATCTACAGCTGTAACAGTCATATTTTGAAGGGTACCACAAAATCATAGTGTAGCAAATTTGCATGCATTTTTGTTAAAACTGTCTTCTTATAAGTTATCTGCTGAGCTTGTTTTTGAATATAACCTGCTTGTTAGGTATCATTAGAAAGATAATTTACTAATCTTTAGAATGACATATTGTAACATGCAATATCTTCTACAGTTGTCATGATATATAACCAAAACTTACCCCATACCCCAAAGTTTACATTGAAAATTTCAGTCATAGCTAAAACCAAATTCTACCATTTTTTTAGCTTGACACAAAAAATCTGGCCGTTTTTGCTATTAAATCTATTTTATTTGTTACAGGGACATGTCAGAAATATGAAATAGACTTTTAACAGCAAAAATATTGAGAATCTACATCTGTAACAGTCATATTTTGAAGGGTACCGCAAAATCATAGTGTAGCAGATTTGCATGCATTTTTGTTAAAACTGTCTTCTTATAAGTTATCTGCTGAGCTTGTTTTTGAATATAACCTGGTTTGTTAGGTATCATTAGAAAGATAATTTACTAATCTTTAGAATGACATATTGTAACATGCAATATCTTCTATAGTTTTCATGATATATAACCAAAACTTACCCCATACCCCAAAGTTTACATTGAAAATTGCAGTCATAGCTAAAATCAAATTCTACCATTTTCTTTACCTAGACATATAAATTCCGGCATTTATTTGTATGAAATCTATTTCATTCGGTAATGGGTCATGTCAAAAATATAAAATAGACTTTTAACAGAAAAAAGATTGGAATTCTGTAGTTGTAACAGTCAAATTTTGAAGGGTACCGCAAAATCTCAGTATTCCTGACTTGCGTGCATTTTTGTTGAATCTATCGTCTTTTAAGTCAACTGCTGAGCTTGTTTTTGAATATAACCTGGCTTGTTAGGTATCATTAGTAAGATTATTTACTAATCTTTAAAAAGACATATTGTAACATGCAATATCTTGTACAGATTTAAATGAAATATGACCAAAACTTACCCCATACCCCAAAATTTACATCGAAAACTACTGTCATAGCTAATGTCAAATTCAAGCAATTTTTTACGCAGACATAAAAAATTAGGCAATTTTTTGTATGAAATCTGTTTTATTTTGTACTTGGCCATATCAGAAATATGAAATGAACTTTTAACAGAAAAAATATTGGGATTCTATAGCTGTAACAGCTGTATTTTGAAGGGTACAGCAAAATCTCAGTATTCCTGATTCGCATGTGTTTTTGTTAAATCTGTCATCTTATAAGTCGTCTAATGAGCTTGTTATTGATTATAACCGGGTTTGTCTAGTATCATTGAAAAGGGAATTAAATAGTCTTTACAATGACATATTGTAACAGGCAATTTCTTGTATAGTTTTCATGGAATATGACCAAAACATACCCCATACCCCAAGGTTTATATTGAAAGTATTGTCATAGATAACGTGATCAAATTCCGTGAATTTTTAGCTAGACATGATAAAAATAGCTCTTTTTCGGTATTAAATCTGTAGTATATGGTACTGGGTCATGTCAGAAATATCAAATAGACTTTTAACAGAAAAAATATTTGGACTGTATTGTTGTAACAGCCATATTTTGAAGGGAAATGCAAAATCGCAGTACCACAAACTGGCACCTTTTTTGTTAAATTCTTCTTCTTGTAAGTCATCTGCTGAACTTATTTTGTGACACAACCTGGCTTGTGAGGTATCATTAGTAGGGAAATTTATTCTTCTTTAAGATGACATATTGTAATATACAATGTCATTCATAGTTTTCCTGGAATATGGTCAAACTTTACCCCATACCCAAAAAGTTCAAATCGCAAATTACAGCTTATCTTAAATTCTACCATTTTTTGCTGCACATAATACAAAAGGCAATTCTGTTTAAAATCTGATTTATTTGTTACAAAAGTATGTCACAAGTATAAAATTAACTTTTAACGGGAAGATGATACAATTTAGTAGCCATTGGATCATTTTTGGAGGGGGAACCCATATATTGCAAATGTATGTGTTTCGGCAAATTTGCCCTGATACCTGGGTACCCTTCCAAATATGATCCAAAAGGCTACAAAATCATATTATGTTCTTGTTAAAAGTTATTTCATATTTTTAACATACTTTATTAACAAAAACACATATTTCATACATTGCATACAAGAATTGCCTTTGGTATATAAAGTTAATAAATTGTAAAAATGGTAGAGTTTCAGATTTGCAGTAATTTGCTGTGTAAACCTTGGGGTATGGGGTAAGCTTTGGTCCTATTTCATGAAACCTAAACAAGACATTGCATATTACAATATGTCATTTTAAAGACTAGTAAATTACCTTTCTATTGATGCCTAACAAGCCAGGTTATGTCAACAATCAAGCTCAGCAGATGACTTTTAAGAAGACAGATTTAACAAAAAAGCAAGCGAGTTGGCAATACTGTGATTTTGCGAGACCCTTCAAAATATGACTGTTACAGTTGTAGAGTCCCAATATATTTTCTGTTAAAGTCTATTTCATATTTCTGACATTCCCCCATACCAAATAAAAAGATTTCATATAAAGCATTGCCTTATTTGTTATGTCTAGCTAGAAAATTGGTAGAATTTGACGATAGCTACGAAAGTAATTTTCGATATAAACTTTGTGGTATGGGGTAAGTTTTCGTCATATGCCATGAAAACTATATAAGATATGGCATATAACAATATGTCATTTTAAAACGTAGTTAATTAGCTTTCAATGGTACCAAATAAACATGGTTATGTGATAAAATAAGCGCACCAGATGACCTACAATGGGACAAAGTTAACAAAACACATATAAGTCTGCACTGCTGTGATTTTGCACTACTCCACAGAATATGCCTGTTAAAGCCATAGAATCCCAATATTCTTTCTGTTTAAAGTCTATTTCATATTTCTTACATGTTCCTGTACCAAATAAAATAGATTTAATAGCAAAAAACGGCCAGATTTTATATGTCTAGGTAAAAAAATGGTAGAATTTGGTTTTAGCTATGACTGAAATTTTCAATGTAAACTTTGGGGTATGGGGTAAGTTTTGGTTATATATCATGACAACTGTAGAAGATATTGCATGTTACAATATGTCATTCTAAAGATTAGTTAATTATCTTTCTAATGATACCTAACAAGCCAGGTTATATTCAAAAACAAGCTCAGCAGATAACTTATAGGAAGACAGTTTTAACAAAAATGCATGCAAATCTGCTACACTATGATTTTGCGGTACCCTTCAAAATATGACTGTTACAGCTGTAGATTCCCAATATTTTTTCTGTTAAAAGTCTATTTCATATTTCTGACATGTCCCTGTAACAAATAGAATAGATTTAATAGCAAAAATGGCCAGATTTTTTGTGTCAAGCTAAAAAAATGGTAGAATTTGGTTTTAGCTATGACTGAAATTTTCAATGTAAACTTTGGGGTATGGGGTAAGTTTTGGTTATATATCATGACAACTATAGAAGATATTGCATGTAACAATATGTCATTCTAAAGATTAGTAAATTATCTTTCTAATGATACCTAACAAGCCAGGTTATATTCAAAAACAAGCTCAGCAGAGAACTTATAACAAGACAGGTTTAACAAAAATGCATGCAAATCTGCTACACTATGATTTTGCGGTACCCTTCAAAATATGACTGTTACAGATGTAGATTCTCAATATTTTTTCTGTTAAAAGTCTATTTCATATTTCTGACATGTACCTGTAACAAATAGAATAGATTTAATGGCAAAAATGGCCAGATTTTTTGTGTCAAGCTAAAAAAAATGGTAGAATTTGGTTTTAGCTATGACTGAAATTTTCAATGTAAACTTTGGGGTATGGGGTAAGTTTTGGTTATATATCATGACAACTGTAGAAGATATTGCATGTTACAATATGTCATTCTAAAGATTAGTAAATTATCTTTCTAATGATACCTAACAAGCCAGGTTATATTCAAAAACAAGCTCAGCAGATAACTTATAAGAAGACAGTTTTAACAAAAATGCATGCAAATCTGCTACACTATGATTTTGCGGTTTCCTTCAAAATATGACTGTTACAGCTGTAGATTCCGAATATTTTTTCTGTTAAAAGTCTATTTCATATTTCTTACATGTCCTTGTATCAAATAAAATAGATTTAATAGCAAAAACGGCCAGATCTTTGTGTCAAGCTAAAAAAATGGTAGAATTTGGTTTTAGCTATGACTGAAATTTTCAATGTAAACTTTGGGGTATGGGGTAAGTTTTGGTTATATATCATGAAAACTATAGAAGATATTGCATGTTACAATATGTCATTCTAAAGATTAGTAAATTATCTTTCTAATGATACCTAACAAGCTAGGTTATATTCAAAAACAAGCTCAGCAGATAACTTATAAGAAGACAGTTTTAACAAAAATGCATGCAAATCTGCAACACTATGATTTTGTGGTACCCTCAAAATATGACTGTTACAGCTGTAGATTCTCAATATTTTTTCTGTTAAAAGTCTATTTCATATTTCTGACATGTCCCTGTATCAAATAAAACAGATTTCAGACAAATCATTGCATTTTTTATTATGCCTAGCTAAAAAATTGGTAGAATTTGAGATTTTCTGTAATTTGTAATGTTAAATTTTGGGGTAAGGGGTAAGTTTTGGTTATATTTGACAAAAACTGTAGAAGATATTGCATAGTGCAATATGTTATCTTAAAGAGGACTAAATTCCCTTTCTAATGATACCAAACAAGTGAGGTTATGTTAACAATGAGCTCAGCACATGACTTACAAGAAGACAGATTTGACGAAATGCATTGGCTTGGAAATCGTGATTTTGCGGTACCCTTCAAAACATGACCATAACAGCTATTGCGTCCCTATATTTTTTCTGTTAAAATTCCATTTCGTATTCTAGGGATCCCAAGGGTTCTGAAAATACAGGTTTGTTATCCTGTGGGGGGGTGCACGTAGACCCCCTCTAGCCCACGGACTATCTGTTATGAACAATGGCGTCAAAGTTACCACTATATATTGCTTGGAGTGATAAATAACACTTTATACTAGTAATTGGTAAATCTTTCAAAGATAAATATTGCCGGAGAGAAGCAGAATTATACCAATATCAGTACCTGCGTATTATAGAACCATGCTTGTGTACGGATATTGTGAGTAGAAAGTACTTACAAGTCTATTGCAACATTTGCTGATTGTAACTTGATCACAAAGAAATAATATCAGGCTGAGCCTTATAATAATACTGATTTTTTTGAAAATAACATTTCAGCTTACACGAGCTAGGCTTGACAGAGAGTGAGAGATGGCGGCCACAGTACACTTACTTGAATTACACAAACTTGCAGCTTCGTCTGTTCCATCTAAACAGTTATGATGGAAGTCACAGGTATGTTCATAGGAGATGCATTCTCCGCTGTCTGTGCAGTTGAATACTCGTTCACCACTCGGCAAACCACATCCACTGGTGTCTGTTGAGGAATTAAGCAGCAGATGAAATTGACGTTAAGAAAGGTAGTTCGCGCCTCGAAAATGAAAGACTTAAACTTTTGCTCAACTAATTCTTCAAGCAAACTTTCAACCATTCTCTTTCAAAGTCAAGAATAAAAATTTGGGGTCACCATGCAAAAATTGGTACCAGAGAAACAACCAATATTCACTGATATTTGAAACTAAAAATGGCTGCCTTTGCTGTCAGGGAAAATGAAATTTGCAATTTTCAAAAAACTAAGCTGAAGAAAACTTTATTTACTCCATAAGCTTCAAAATGAGCCCCAACAAGTGGTAGGCTAAACAAATATTTTACAAGTTTGAGAGTCTGACTATTTGTTCCTGTCGAGGCACATTCTACCTTAAGATGCTTATTTGACAGGAAGCAATTTGCCACATGCTGAGTATGAGAAAGATATCATGTATTGGACTGAAAGAAAATAAAATTTGACATCGGACCCACTGTTACAGTCCACAGGAATCTTCCATTTTGATTATTTCAACTTTTCCACTGAGACTGTGACACAACCCAAATGTTGCTACAGCTGATAATGATTGGGTAAATGCATGGTCACAATCATAGGTGAACTATCATTCAATACCAAAAACGTCATAAAATACAAAGGAAACAATGAGGTTGAAAAAGTCTTGTCAGTACTTTTATGTCATGGATTAAAGTAATTTTAGCTGATGCTAGAGAAAAGAAAGGTATACAATGTCAATCCTTGCTATTCATCCATATAAGACCAAATCCAGAAACGTAAAATCGGTCTGAATCTGATCTACCAGTAATTACATGAAACGCAAAACTTGGACACTGCTTGAAAGCCAAATATACAGTCGAATATTTTCGCTGTCACATGAATGGAAAATGCAGCCTACTGAATGGAAAATGCAGCCTACTGAATGTGGAAGTTGTAATGCCACGGAAACTGTTTTTTAAAAACAAATACTTAGGATATGATGCTTTTCCCAGTACCGTGAAGTTCTTATTGGCGGCAAGCCTTTAAGTGTAATGATTAATGGGTACAGAATTACCACAAAAATGTCATATATTTCACAATAAATAGCTAAACTGACACTGAGTGTTTACACTCCACCAAAGCTATATTGCACTTTGCTTTCTTTATACATCACGGTAATTCCCACTGACTTAGTTTGATGTATTCCAAACAGATCATAAAATCTATGAAATATATGCTCTACTCTGAATTAAATGGACAATTTCAGAATTTGTTTACTTGAGCTCTATATTTGTTGTAAACTAAAAGATAAAAGTTAGAATGCACCTAAGGGACAGACATTTTTCTCTCAAACTTTCAAAATACAATTTTATATCTACCACTTGTGTGGGTTACTTTAAAGCTCATGCTGTTTTTATCTGCATTTTTTGTGAGTTTTATTTTTCTTCATAGAGGTAACACAGGGAGGGCAGCCATTTTGAATTTCAAGTGCTTGATAATATTAGGCAATTTGTTTCTCTGGTACTTGTACCAAATTATGCAAAGTGATCCTGATTTTTATTCTTGATTTCAAAAAAGAACAATTTAAAAGTTTCTGTGAGGAAAGTTTTGGGCAAAAGTTTTAATTCTTTCAATTTTAAGGTGCTAGAACTACCATAGTAAAGTTTACGATTCTCAGTTTAAAGAGCAAGCCTTAAAACTTTTGCAGAAACTTTCCTCAGCAGAACTTTCCACCATTCTCTTATCAAATCAAGAATAAAATTCAGGGGTCATTTACGTTGAATTTCAAATGCCATAAATATGTCAGGTAATTTGTTTCTCTAGTACCAAAATTTGCGTGGTGACCCCTGATTTTTATTCTGGATTTTGAAAGAGAAAGCCTTGGTAAAGGTTGAAAGTTTAATTGAGGAATGTTTTAAATTTTAAGTCTTTCACTTTCTAGGTGCATACTACCTTACAACATCATATTTAAAGTGTTCAATTTAGTTGTTAGATTCCTGATCAATTCAGTTAACCAACTATTGAAAATTATGCAAACTGCAACATTTTGTATACTGGCATTTATAGTACATTTTACTTCCTTTATACAATGACCTTCCAATCAACAATCTTCCTTGTATCTGAGCAGCCCAGGGAAGAAGACGAACGAAAGCACTTGTAAAAACAAAAATGAAAACACATTAAGTTGAAAACTATGGCTATTGTCCAATAAATTGAGTCACTTTCCAAAAATGGCGTCTCACATTACTTGACCACAACAACCGACTAGCTCCGCTTCACCTGTCTTTTGTCAGAAACTAATCAGGAAATGTGTCCAGACAAGTTCTTTCTCTACAATGCTGTAGAGTTAGCCTAATTGACCTTTTACCCCATTGTTGCATGGCCAAACATCACAGGCTCCTAAGGAAACACTTGTCTGCAAGATATAAATCTTACTAAAATTTCAAGTCATAAACTGAGTATTTATCTTTTGTTACACTTCCTGGTTCGATAACTTCATGGCTTTCTTTATTTATTTATAAAAAATTCACAAGAAAATCAGTGATGCAAGTTTGTCAACATTACACACACCCTAGGAAACACACAAAAACATTACAACCCTAAATTGGTTCAAGGCCAAACCATTCATACCTAATTTACACTGTACCTGTAATCCTGTCTGCCAATTAGCATACAGCAGCTGTGGTATCAAACACTGAAAATAACTTTTTGTGCTCGTTGGTTGAGCATGTCAGAACCTACAAATAAAGGATTCCGGTTTCATATGACTCTTGATTTGATTTTCAACAATTCAGCAAATCTTTCGTTTCAGTCTTGTTACTGATAGCTAAACTACCATTTGTAGCTAAGGACAATCAGTAACAGAGGGTAATTTTCAGATAAATGTTTTCTCCCTTGTCTCAACTCCGTACAGTTCAAACACTGCAACCCAGGGTGTCAACACTGTGCATTCACTACCTGTGACAAGTGCCTTTCTGCTGTTGACAAGGAAATACTTATGTCATAGCAATCTAATGGACAGACAGACAGCTAGATAGGTACTGACAACCTATCTACAGTCCTGTGGTCCTGCTTGTCTCTGTGGTTGATACAAGGAACAAAAAAACAGAATAATTGTCAAAAAGACAATTCAAAAATTTGACAGCTGAACTGACAAATATATCAATTAAAAAAAGTCATACAAACCTAATTTACAATCCAGGGAGAATGAGATATCATCAATGGCAACATCACCCTCTGAACTACGTCCAACTTCTCCTTCAAAGTACAACTGGAAATTTTCATCACTTGACAAAGCAATTTGTTGATATTGCCAGTCAGAACCCTTATCTGTGCGTTGCTCAAACACTGTCTTGACTTCATGGGACGTCATGCCCAGCTGTTGTAACTTCAAATAACCTACATCACGTCCATCCATGTGGTAGTAGAAGCGAATCTAGGATAAAACACGAATAACAAAATTGATGGGACAACGTAAGTGCATCCTGTGAATACATAGCTTGCCAAGTTGGGCAATTAATACCACTCAGTGAATTGAAGTGATGTTGACTTGCAGCTACATGTATTATGTTTACAATAAATTACTTGATTGTGATAGGAGAGAAAGATGTGATACAGAAAGAAAAATACAGCATTGATGCCACCATCATTGTCATATCAATTACCATGGTACCACAGTCACACTCCTTATCATCATGATGACCATTGTTGTTGCCATATTGTCATCAACTTCATTGTCTTAAATATTATCATCATACATATCATGATCAGTATTAATATTACTGTCATCTTTATCATCACAACCATTATCAAGGTTGCTCTCATCATCATCATCACCTCATCATCACTCTCTTTCATAATCGTCATCATCATCATCTTATTTTCATCATCATTATCATCTCACTTTCATCATCATCATCATCATCATCATCATCATCATCATCATCTCATTTTCATCATCATCATCATCATCACCTCATTTTCATCATCATCATCATCACCACCATCATCATCTCATTTTCATCATCATCATTATCATCATCATCATCATCATCATCATCATCATCATCATCATCTTATCATCATCATCATCATCATCATCATCATCATCATCATCTCATTTTCATCATCATCATCCTCATCTCATTTTCATCATCATCATCATTGTCAGCAACAGCAATAGCAGCAACAAGAGCAGCATTACCAGTAATTACAATCACCAATCTCTGATGACATCTGAAGTTCAAGATGTTAGAATACCATGATTTTCATATGATGACAATCATTGCCACTGTTAGTACTGCATCTAATTCGTTGATGGCTAATTGGTATGCCAGCAGTCTGTGATATGTGCATGCAGACCTGTAGTATTCCCTTTAATTTTGGATCTGATCAATATACTTACCTTGCATCGACCGTCAGTTGTTGGCTGAAATGGCTGTGCAAGAGCAAGTTTTGTTCTGTTGTAGATGGGCCTACCAGAGACTTCCATGTACATGTAGTAATGGTCTGCACCATGACACAAAGTTGGTGAAAAGGAAGTTGAAAAAATACAAATTAAGCTGGGACTGCATAGGGACTTCTGAAAAGACAAGCTTCAAAATATATCTATTCTTCAACAATTGGATCAAAGTGTATGGGGTATATTTTTATGAGAGGGTATTGGCTGCAGTAAAGTGCAGAAATAATTTTAGCATAGGACGGTTACAATTAGTGTTGTTGTCATGTGACATTTCAAAGCTGCTGTACTGTATTCAGCTATTAGTACTAAGTATCTGTGATTGGCTGAAATTAGTCACCTGACATGCAAAAATATTAGCCAATCAAATCTGGCATTCCATGTTAATGACATAAAAGTTTTAACTGAATAACAAACCAATAGACTAGTGTGAACATGCCAGCACAGGCTGTAGATGGTTTGGATTGCTTCACAATGAAAGACAAAAATTGCATCACAGTAATTGTGTTGTCACACCTGACAAGGAACTGCTGGTGCATGATGAATTCCTATTAGTATGACAATAGCCTTTAGACCCTATCCGAGTCCATACACTCAACCATATCCGAGTCCATACACTCAACCTTCTCCGAGTCCATGCACTCAACTTTATCCAAGTCCTTATACTCAACCCTATCTGAGTCCTTACACACAAGTCAAAATGAGAAAATTGTCTTTCACGGACATGTGATAAGATTATGAAAATGTATGACCTCAACAAAGTCCTTGCAACTGTGATGATTTCGAAGAACCTGTTCATAGGCATTTATGGAAATAGCCATATAATGAATGTATAGCATTTGGTTTGGGGTTTTTTCAGCTAAATAATCGCATAAATTTCACTCACACATTGAAATGAATTTTGACTTGAGAGAACTTACATGGTGGCTGTCTTAATGCTTAATACTGGAAATTCACAGAGAAACTGACTTTGCCAAAAAAGTTTGCCAAAACCATTTTTTCTACTCTACTGAACATTTTATTAATTGCATGTTCGCCTACAGTTTGCATATCCTTTGTGACGTTGTTCCTTTCTTTGAGAAACAGCTGAACAAATAAATTTGACCTGAATCAATCATAATGAAAAAAAATCACGGTGACAGGTTAATTGACCGTAATTCCTACACTATTCAAAATGTTTATAGCAACTTGACTGCAATGCTCTTGTTGCCTTACTTACCAGCATTGCCATTGTGATCTGACGTGGGTCCCGTATTTGGACTGTCAGTGGAACCCTTGTGGCGAGTCCAATCAAAGTCATCGTTCCGCAACTGAATCCAATTGCACAAATCATCTTGAAAATCACACCGGCCAGGATAGGAATCTAAGAAGAATACAGATCAAAAATTTCAATCAACACTATTGCTAGAGACTGAGTATATAATAATTGTTCTGAAAGATATTTCAAATAAATATCCTACTAGTTATTTACACTGTTATAGAAGTTGAAGTAGAGAACCCTTCCTGCAACATTAGATTGTCAGATTATTTTGAAAACTGGATAGTTACTTTGAACTAAATGCTGAAACACCTGTTGCAGCTTTTGTATTAAAATTCAGACTTTCCCGTACCAATAATGATAACATGGAAAATTTATCATATTTGAAAGATCACATGTACTTGCAGGCAGGGGTCATATCATGAATTGAGAAATTCATATACAGAAAACAAGAATTATTTAGTATGTATCTTCACTAGGTGCCATCCAAGCCAATTTGGCCCACCACTGACTCAAGAGGTTTCTCTTAATTGATTAAAGAAAATTTCACATTTTACTCGTCCCACTATATGAGGATGATTCAACTTCAGGAAATGGATGTTGACAGAGAGAAATCACAAAATTGATAAAAAGATGACTGTTTACTGATGTTGAGGTTCAATGCTTACCACACAGAGATGGATTCTCGTCACTACCATCACCACAGTTATCCTTGTAGTCACATAGTTGTCCATTATTAATGCATACTTCATTGGAACATGTAAACTGAGTTGGTTGACAAGGGGGTGGTGCCATGGCTGTGTGAACAATTAATACATTCAGGTTAGCAATTCTCAAAGACATGATTAAATTTGGACCTTTCGATCATTTTCTTGCTTATTAAAACATTTGTAAAACAAAATGATCAAGCATCTGCTGTGCAGGTTCTGCATATACTGCAGCAAGACATTATTTTTGTTTTCATGTATGATTGAGATCATTGTAGTTCAATGGGTGCCTTAAAGGTCTGGTGAAATGCCCATGTAGCAAAATCACAAAAATACAGTCGATGGTCTATAAAACAGTCACATTCATTTCTTTTTTCGTTTTAGCGCGCGTGATTATGAAATATGGCAAAAGAAAAATGCAATGTGGGCGTGTCCACCGAGCCTCTCCAGTCGACTTTTTTCGGCTTTCCGAAGTTTGCCCGACGCCGTATCTCATAACGGGAAGTAAAGTATTTCACACCTCCGTAAGCTCCCCGCGTGGGGTAACTTCTAGGATTTCCGCTTACATGATCAGGACAGTGTCCTCCTTCACTATGGGAAGACGTTGTTCTTTTGGTGGCTGTGACAGCGGCAAGAACGTGAACGGCTCAACTGTAAACTTTTTCAAGTTCCCGTCAAGTGTTGAGTGTTTGAACCGTAACGTGCTTGTCTCTTCTGGTTCTTACGATCGGCTGAGCCTGCCTCGTTACTCGCTACACAGAAGGTTGGGACCGCGGTGCAAACCAACTGCATAAACACAAACACTGAACGTTGAGACTACCATTAAAACGAACAACAATACGGAACGTAGAGATCGCGATAAAATCATGGAGGTTGAGTCCAATCATGGAGTTGAGTCCTCCAATCGACAGCAACACGGAACGCGTCGTTGGGACGGCGATAAAAATGAAGAACAACCGGGAATACCGGACCACGAGGACCGCTGTGCAAATCAACCGCAACATGGAAGCATCTAGACCGCAATGCAAATCAACTGCAACACCGAACCTTGTGGCCTTGATTTAAATGCGTATGTCTGCTATGTACAGCAAAAGTTTCATTCTCGCGAGCGAGCGTTCCTATCATGCCTGCTGTACACTAGACAAAATGACGTCAAATTTATCGCGAGGGCTCGATTGAGTGTGCCTAAGTTTCAATTCTCGCGAGAGCCATTTATGCATGCTGTACACTAGACTAAATGACGTCAAGTCTCTCGCGAGACTTGGCTTCATGGCAAATGCGTACGACGGAAAGAATGCAATAATACGGAAGTAGATACAGTTTTTGCGAATCGCCGAGAGAGAAGCGCAGATCAACAAAGACTAAAAAAAAGCCACGTTTTTTCTTTATTTTAAATCATTTTCGCCACTGTGGCGAATTAGGATCGATTTTTTTTCGCCACTTCGGATTTCGATTCGCATTGGCGAACGTGGCGAATGGGCAGCGCGAACACTGTTTTGTTAGCGGATACCGGGCAGAGATAAGGCGGCGTGGGACCGCTATTCGATGTAAATGAACACACCTGTGACGTCACAGACGGCCAACCATGATCCCAGCTGAGGGCGTGACCTGAGTGTCGCAAAATGACCCCATCAAAGCCGCGCACAAAATATCAAAAAAATTAACACTTGTGCGTACTTTTAGGTTGCATTCTGTTGCGAGTGTGATGGTATTGACCCCCTGGAAGATATTCAGTCACATGAACGGGACCATTTCACCAGACCCTTAATAAAGGTTGTTAATTATGTTGGAAATAGCTAGTAACGGTGACTTTGTCCTATGCTTTTTTCATGTCGCTCACTTAGAATTTGTGCTAGTTGCTAACAAAATTAATATTCTTGGCAACTTTTAAAATTTACACTTACATTTACTATGAATTATGCATATTTGTATTCCTCTTCTTTCATGATGTTTAAGCGTTGTTTAATCTGCCACTGAGGATTGTGGTATTATGAATACAAAAAAAAAAGGTACCTAATTTGCAAAAATCACAGGGAACAAGATTTCCTTTGAATGAGATTGTGATAAAGCTCAAACACTAATGTCAGCAAACCTTTACCAATTTGTGTTAGTAACAGAGGCAATGTCTCAGTGAATGGCATGAAAAATGGCTTGGGACAGAGTCACTCTTTTGGGTGTCTTCCTACATTATCATCGACCAAAGATGTGGCTTACCGGTACAATGGACCATTGCATCATCAAACTGATGACTACAAAAAGCGCGTATATTTCCCCATCCGTTGTGACCGCATTGTGTCAGGTTCTGTTCCGTGCCGATGCACGTGACATTATCCAAGTGAAATGGAAGCCCCGTGGATGACAAAAGTCGTTGCACCTGAGTAGTATCAGTATACCCAAGCTGGCGACATGCAACCTTTCCATCTGTACTATCATCCCAAACCATATAGCTACAGATGGTTCCCCATTCTGAATCATGGAAAATTTCAACTCTTCCTTCAATGCCCTGGTCAGTGCTCCTGGAGTTTCCGAGCCGCACCTTTCCCTCCACTGAGGGCAAAAAAAAATTTATAAATTAAATCTTATGGGCGACATTGTTGCTCTATATGACAATTTTAAAGGGCCAGTGGCAATAACTTCTGATAATTTTCTCACTTATTTTTTGTTTTGTCTGTTGATTGCAGATTCTTATTCTTTTCCCTAAAGCATGCATTGTTATTTGTATTCTTGTCTGGATCAGACTTCACTGGTCAACAATGCAATCTACACATGAACAGGCTGAGTTGACAATTAGCCTGAATCCTGTGTATCTCAATATACTTTGGGGGTAGAACATGACACTGTAGTTGACATCAATACAAAAGTAGAGAAAAAAGCCGTGGAAAGTTACAGCTACTCGCCCTTTAAAACTCATTTTATTCAATGACATGTAATCTGAGCACAGAACCTGGACCTCCAGGGTCAATGATCAGATTTATTTTGGTTTGACCATTTAGTATTCAAGTGATATAGTTCTGGAAGGTAAATTACAAGTGACCTAGTGATTGATGTAGCTCCACTTTTAATTTTCCTGAAAACAACAATGAAGGAAATCACTGCATAGCTCCTGAAGGTCAATAACAAAGGCAACTATAACTACTGTACTGTGAAATTTTTTACATAAAAAATAAATTGTAAAAATAGAACACTCAACAAACATTCCTGACAGAAGCGAAACAAACGTAACTTGAAGACGTCCAAAGGACTCGACAGAAAAACATACAGATGCCGCTGACTTACCGTATAAGCTGTCTTTGGTATTTGCACATATACCAAATGTGAGCTAAAAATTGGCAAAGTGTGTCATAATTATATAATCCTATGGGACTGTACGTCAGAAGTCATGAGCAACAATTTTAAAAAAACTTAGAAACAATGTAATATAGTGTAAGGCCATAAGAGGAAAAGGAGTTTTGACCAAAAATGAGACAATTTCCCCCTAAAAACTGCACATACAAAAAATTTCGTCATCATATGCACAAAACTAAACGAGATCAAAAAATCGGAACATAGTGCAAATTAATTTGATTGCAATGGCTTCTCATTCAACCGAAAGATTGTTATTCAAAGATGCTTCACATGTAGATTACGGAAAATGTCTTCAAGTTACGAGTTTTGCAAACTAGGCATCACTCAAGATTTTACGGGATAAAAGGAATATTGTATTAAAAACTTAGATTTCAAATTAATTGCTATCACTTTCTCTGTGAACTAAGTTTACCAAATAACTACCTAGGACATGGCAAACGATGGTTTATGGAGAAACTACTTTTTTTCTACAAAACCTTCCCTTAATAAATTTCTTTACCTCCTCTATAACAGCCTTCTGAGAAAGACGTATCATCTATCGCTATATCTCCACGGACCCCATCTCCAACCACACCTTCTATGATCACCTACATGGGGAGAAAAATCAAAAGCTTCCATGAACATGATGGCATTTCTGAAAGTAGTCTCCACTGACTAATATCAACATAAGAAATGGAGCTTTTCTATTTCATTATTTACAGACATATCTATATATTCTGTACGACTGTATCACATCATTTCCATCATTTGCCAAATTATCTGTCATTCAGCATTCAGGTTGAAATTAAATATTTGATTTTTTCTTATTACAAAATTACAAGCTAATTGCAGAGAGTGAAGTAGAAGTTGATCAGTTTTAGGGAGTTTGAATTTCTTTGTACCTGGAATGGACGTTGTATGTTGTAGAAAATTACTGAGCCTTCTATCCAGGAATTTCCTTGGTTATTCTGTTTGCTCCATCTTAGATCGTCAGTGTTGCTACCCTCTTCTCTTGTATAGATGTTAAGTTGACCAATATCAGAACCATACATGCTATGGTAAAATGTCATCTGTGGAAAACAGATGAGACACTCATAAGTATATCATTGTCAGTACGCATATCACACAGCTGTATTAATTAAAGTAAAACGTAATTTTTGAAAGTATCAATACCTTCAATATAGAACACGACATGCATTTCTACAGAGCACTGATGAGAATGAAAACTTATGTTTCATTGCATGTTTTTAATTGCATTTTCCTCCTTTGATTATAAATGATAAAGAATGATAGGGTTACTGTTTTATCTGATTACTAGTTGTTTGTGAAGGTGAGTTTTTTGATAAAAGAATTACAAATAAAGTGGTGATCAAAATCTCTTTGACACCGTAAGACATATCTTTACAAAATATGGCACAAATATCCTGAAGTCTAAATTTTAAAACTACCCTACATACCGGTAGTATAACAACTGTTTACTATGTACAAATCATCTGGGCTAGTCATTGGTTAGTGAGGGCTTGATGAAACATAGGGCCAAAGTCCCCGAAGCTACTATAGCCATGGATACAAAATTAAGTATTTCCTGACTGTATGAAATTATCTCACTAAGGTCATCCTAGGGACCTGTAAACCAAATATTAAAGCTGTCTAACCAGCGGTTTTGAAAAAACAAGCGACCCAATAGTTGACAGAGCTCTGTTGTGATATGTAGAGAATAACTTTTTGTGACACATGTATTGATGAAGAAGGTGGATATCTTTGATAGCTCATTTCAGGACGGCCTGACCAAAAATGGCAAAATATTAGCTGCAAAAATACAAAATTGATGATATCATCATATATTACATTATATTATATTTTTCATCTACACAACAAATATCAAATCAGTAAGTACTGCGGTTCTCAAGATATTTGAGTGGACGGATGCCTCACAAACGGACATCCAATAGCTTCTATAGACTATAGTCTATAGTAGCTAAAAACCACAAAATGAAAGTTGACAGAGGAAAATACATTTTATCCTGAGACTAGATCGTAAATGTTTTCCTTCATCAAAAGTCAACAGATGTGAGATCACTTTTCTCTAAGCTTTCCCTTACGAATACTGTTTGTACAACTCACAGGTGTACCATATATACGTAATGAAGTCTGATAAGGTCCAATATAAATGTAACAATCTCATATTTTGATGTAAGTAACATTTCCATATGTCACAATGACCCTTGAAGATAGAAATTTCTATATTTGTCGTTAATGAGAAATGTTTGCTGCTTACACTGCAGTTTTCATTTAGAGCAGGCAATAAGTAATCACTAATTAGCCTTGCAACTTCATCTTCAGTTCTCGGGGAGGACACCTCAATGAAGGCATAGTATCCACTACCGTCTGATTTACTGTGGTCACCGGTGGGACCTGTGCTGCCAGATGGTGTGCTGCCACTATTTCTTGTCCAGTCAAAATTATCATCCGTCATCTGAACCCACTGGCAATAAGACTCCTCAAAGTCACATGGCAAGGGATAGACAAACTCTGAAATGAAATGATATAAAACACACATATTAAAAGTGGCATACACAATATGACGCCACAGAAACTATTTTCGGGATAATTGCATGGTGACAAATTTCCAGGTGGTACTAGCAGTATCAATTAGTCAATATTAAAATGAAAATAAAACAGGTTTTTGCTTTTCTCTTCAACTACCATTATTTAATAAACAAATCGAAGTAATTTTTATTATGTTTGATAATTAAAAAGCAAGTGAAATGGTATGATTACAAATAATTTACATCAAGGTACCACTAAGGAAAGAAGTTGTGGATTCTTGCTCTGACAAGATTTAGACTGCATGTCAAATGACTTAGTTTCTTTCTGCATCTGATTGAAAATGAATGATACAAAATATACCTGACATATTTAAAAAAACCCTGACATATCTATCAGCATAAAAACTAATTCTCTTTGCTATTGTTATCCTAAATAACAATTTTAGTCGATATCTAATATACTGGTACAATCCCTTGCTAAAAATGTAGTGCAGACTTCTATGGAATCTTTTCTATAGAATTCTATAAAATAGTGCCAAAACTCTATAAACTTCCATACAACCTCTATAGATATCTATGGAATATCTACATTGTATAAGCAATAGAACTAAAGTCTTTGTGGTATAAACGGTTGTGTGATTGTTTTGACTACAATTGCATTCTCTAGTGTTTGTGATTCCACCTCCTAATTTCTTGATCAAATCTATACGAAGCAGGAAAAAAAGGAAAAAGAGAGATTCATTTTCATTTTGTTTTGTTTTTTTAACCCTTGCAGTATCACATTTTGTTAGAATAACAGTGTTTTCCATGCAAACTTTCTGTCTGCTTCTGAAATGTAAAATGGAAGGTCTCTGTGAACTTCTTGGTTGCGATTAAATGTACATAAAGTCCCTGTTGGTACATAGACATGTACTCCATGAATAACATAGAAACAGCTGATATGAACAGTGATTTTACTGGCATGGAATTAAGGATGAAAGCACAAATTTGGATGTTGGAGGATTTGAGGGAATTTGTGACCAGCAAATCTTTCTGAGAACCAAGGAAGATTTGAAGGAACTTGTGACCAGAAAGTCTTTTTGAGAACCAGGTCAACAACTAGATCATAAGACTTCTGTTTACTGTCATGTAAATCTCAAAGATTATTTATAATATTCAAAAAATGCTGTATTGCCAATCAATCTGTCAGAGAATGGCATATGAAATATGAGTGATGAGGGATTGATATATTTGTCAAGATAAAACTCTGGCACTTAAAACCAGGTCACACAAAATCATTCCGTTGCCATACACCCTATACAGTTCTAGGATTAACTGCCAATTGTGGTTGTAACAAATTTCTTGGCATAATTGTTTTACAAACTATGCAATTTGATCATACAGAGATATTATAGTTACAAATATTTGTGCAATAAATGCTCCATATGGTATTCACACTGTATCTCACTGTCTGTCACTGTGATGACAGCAACTGTTATATATTCACAAATTACAAACTGAAGTTGATAAATTGTCCAGGCAGCCATTGATAAAGGGAAAAGTTGGTTTTGTTTATCACAATTTTGGTGTAGCTATTTATTTGAATGTGTCTTTGAGATAGCTGGCAATATTTGAGGCAACACAGACATTTGGAAACCAAGCAGAATATACACTATGACCACTAAGATGAGTGATTATGAAATGGAATTTAATATTATTGTCTTATATGAGAAATTTAATATTCCAATGTCGACTTTTGCGTGGGAAAAAAATGACATTTGTCATTGTCTAGTTTTGATGAATGATGAAGAATTCAAAGATTAATCAGAGGAAATGAAATTCTCAGAAAATTGGGCAAGGTACACTGAATTTTGATGAGTTTGAACTCATGGTTTTGTCGCTCTGACAATATCCAATGGAGATGTTAGTTTCCTGAACAAAGAATATGAACAAAGCTGCATGAACAGCACAAATTAGCACATACTACATGTATAGAAAATAATGGTAGTTGAAACATGGGTAGAACTGAACATAAAGTGCTGACAAACTATGCAGTACTGTGCCTGTAATTGCCATACTGAATAAACGACTACATCACAGATTGCCGAATTCTCACTGACACAAACACTGGAGCACCGTGTTGGCTGCATCAAGCAATTTACTGGTCCAGGATTAATTGACTACAAGAAAATTCAAACATGTGCAAACCGCTGCAGTACAACAACCTGTTGTATATCAGCCTGCAGACAAAGGCGGCATCACAGACGGACAGACACACACTTCCCCTAAGGGTATGCTTCCAGGTATGCAAGCAATCAATCAAATTTGTTTGGCATCAACAGAATAATAAAAGCTTATTAAGCTACATGTAGTAGCTGAGACACAGTCCAGAGACTTTGTATGCATGCCAACATGCTAGCCTTGCAGGCAGGAATTATGTTGTTGTCTAATTTTGCTTGTTTGTTCCTCAGGATTAGAGACAAATTCATTTCTATAAACGGCTTAGTAAAACGTTTTGTTACATTTGGATGACAAAGAAATTGAAATCATTGGACTTGAAAGCACATGATAAAGCGGCAATCTAAGAGCAGATTGTTTCCTCATGTTTGTATATTACGGCAGATAAACTAATGTATACATCTAGTATCTAGAACAATAGAATTCTGTGTTTGTTAAAAAAGCTTTATAAAGAACACCTAGCTAGCTGTTCTTTGTTGATTGTTTCCAGGCACCCCAATTACAGTGGATTTTGAGAGCAACTCGATGCTTGGGTGGTTTCAAGAAACCCACTGGAAGGCTTTGAGGATTTAATTCCCACTCTGCACGTGAAGTTATTAAACTCAGGTTGTGAGAAGCACATCCAAGATCATGCCCCATCCAAGTGCTTGAAATCCTTGAAATTTATGACATTCATGAAATGGTCATACTCCACCCTCAGTTCATTTGACTCCAAAGTAATGAATGAATAAGAAAAACGTTATTATGAATTCAAAGTACTTTGAAGTATGTACAAGGGTTATAGATAAGCACAATGCATTGTCCGCAACGTACAATATACTTCACGTAGGGTCTGCAAAACCCTATATATCAATGCCGTAAAGGTTTATCCTATATATCACATGGTGCATGTATGCTAAAAATCTTGTTCAAATATCATTACAAGAATGCATTCAAAATATAATTCATCACTATTTGTTTAGATTGTTCAGAAAAGCGATGGCTGCATCCCCTTGCAGATTTAAGTAAATAATGACATTTTTTCCCCAACAGAACTCTCAGTATACAATAATGAAGGGCAACAGCATGATGAAAGTCATGGTATTAAACAGCATCAAGATCAGATCGATAAAGAACGTCTGAATTTAATAGCTGAAAAATTACACTATATAGTAAAGTAACATCTATATAATTATATGGTGGACCATTCCTTTTAGTCCTATCCTGACAATTCATTTGTCAGAACTAATTGTAGTACAATACAATGTTTATTGCGCAACAACACACTTAAGAAGTGTGGTACGGCAAAAATACCTGTACAGTTCAACGATACAAGGATTAACAAACATACTGAACACAGCAAGTTAAAGTTGCATCAAAAAGGCTAATACAACACACTTCATACATTGACAGTGGATGATTAAAACATCTACATCACAATTGAAACTTATTCCATTTATCCTAAATTCCATCCACCCTCCCTTTGAGGAAAGTTTGAAAGTGCAGATTTGATATTTTTGCTGATTTGCGTCAACATTGCAGATGTGGTTCAAAAATGATCAACAGACAAGTTTGTCATCAACACCGTAAACTTAATGAATAATAATTAATATGCGGGTGAGGGGTCTCCGCCAGTCTGCTTCCTGGGCAAAGGTTTGGGTTGCAAAGTTGTGTTTGCAGACCTTTGGAAAGCCGAAAGTGAAAGTGGTTCCAACGGCCTGGTGGAGACCACCTTCTTGAGTGGGGGTACATGCAATGGACGGCCCAAGCGGAGGACAGTCAGACTGGACGGAGAGACCCCCATGAAAGCTAAAACAGCTAGTGCCAAATGTACAGTTCTTTTGAAAGGCAGCGATATATCAGCTTTTATTTGACAAATACGAAATAGTTTAAATCGGAAATGGACTGGTTCTCCACTTTATTTCTATGTACAGAGTAGGGTATCATTTATGAAACACAAAGAAAGGAAACATTAAACTGGTTAAATTCTGGATTAGTCAGTGATTTGGTTGTGTGCCATGGATTTTACAGTGAATGAATTTCTTCATGCAGAGATTTAATAGCTACATGCTTTATTCTCTATGGTTACACCGGGAAGTTCTCTTTTTCTGTATTTTTTTCCTCATATGCACTCATGTAGTGGTCTTATTTACTCTACAATCTAGCTCAGAGTCTTAAATTTGCCTATTTCCGGGTTTATAGAATCGGTTTGCAGAATTTGTTCAAAGCACTAAAAGGCTGCATTCATGAACAGCTCTAGAGAGCTCTGGAGGCCAAGAGATTTGAGGGGAACTTGAAAAGATTGAGGGTACATTTGCGTGGACTTGAAAATACTGTGTGACTGAAGGGGGACTTGAAGGAGAATAATATCACCAATTGAAAGAAAGTGTCTTACAATGAATAAATGCTGAACAAAAACACAAAATACTTCACAGTTGTGTGTACTGATTTATTAAAGACACTCTTACACCCAATAAGGTTAGCACAAATCACATGAAACTGCTCCAGCCACTTTGTTGGGTCAAGAGAATTAATGTTGCTTGTCTGTTTAAAAGTATAGTGCCAACATAGAGGTCTAGATTACGGTGCCTCCTCGTCTAGAGCAGAATGTTTGGGACTTTATGCTTACAGTTTGCTCCCAATATTTTGCAGTATTCCCCAGCAAACATGAAACCAAAGGTGTATGTTAAGTTGCCTGACTTACTAGCACCTGTTGGTCCAGACAGTTACATAGCCAAAGCACATGTAAAGATTGCTATACTGGTGCATCCACACTGGATGACAAAGTTGAACTTCATGTGGAACATTACACAATATTGACTGGTCATAATAGGACTGTTCACTTACTCATTAACATGCAAAAATAAATATTTGTCCTCATTTTTAGCTCCCATAGCCATATGTATATATGGCAATGGAAGCTATTCTTATAGGCTAGGAAAATGTCTGTATGTATGTATGTCTGTATGTCTGTATGTCTGTATGTCTGTGTGTCTGTATGTCTGTATGTCTGTATGTCTGTCCGTCAACATCAAAAACTCCAAAACCGCTGTACATTTCATCTTGATATTTGGTATGTACATGGATGATGGGCTGTAGATGAGATTTTGTTCAAATGAAGTTGTCATTGCCAAAAATATGCAAATTAAGTGAAAAAATGTGAAAACAGTCAAAATTGAAAAAACTCAATAACCACTGAGCAGATTACATGAAAAATTAGCATTTAAGTACTTTGGGCTGACATGAAATGATTGTGCGCATCTTGGGTCAGTATCTTGGACTTGCTATTTTTCATGAATTTTTTTGTAATTTTCTCCCATTTTTGGTCAAAAAATCTCCTGCTCTGAAACCACCAGTCCGATTGATTTGAAACTTGGTATGGAAGTGCATAGGAGTGACCTTTCCCAAATTTGGGCAAATCATGGTGAAATTTGCATATTTTTAGTTTACACGTCCATAGACTCCCATGTATAAGGCAGATCTCCATAGACTCCCATGTATAAGGCCACAAAAAATAAAAATTTAGTTTCTCATCGTATTCATATTGCAAAAAGGATGCAGTGACACAATTTTTAGTCCCCACGGATGAAGTCCAGTGAGCTTATAGATTGGGTCATGTCCGTCTGTTCGTCCATCCGTGAGTCCATCCATTCACGCAGATATCTCGGATATTTTGACAAAATGTCATGTGACCTTGACGACCTTTGATCATAAATATACATATTTGTCCATAACTCAGTAACCACAAGGGCTACCACCCTTCATATATGGTATGATGGGACAGCTTATGACGCCACATATTGTACCTCATTAATTATGCACATATCTAATTTTGAGCGAGCCAATAGAGCTAGAGGTCTGATTTTTGGTATATAGGGATAACTTAGCAAAACAATTTTTTTGACAAAATGTCACGTGACCTCGGTGACCTTTGACCTCAAATATACATATTTATCCATAACTCAGTAACCACAAGTGCTACAGCCTTCATGTATGGTATGATGGGACACCTTATGACGCCACATATTGTACCTCATTAATTATGCACATATCTAATTTTGAGCGAGCCAATAGAGCTAGAGGTCTGATTTTTGGTATATAGGGATAACTTAGCAAAACAATTTTTTTGACAAAATGTCACGTGACCTCGGTGACCTTTGACATCAAATATTCATATTTGTCCATAACTCAGTACCCACAAGTGCTACAGCCTTCATGTATGGTATGATGGGACAGCTTATGACGCCACATATTGTGCCTCATTAATTATGTGCATATCTAATTTTGAGCGAGCCAATAGAGCTAGAGGTCTGATTTTTGGTATATAGGGATAACCTGTGTTCGCGCTGCCCATTCGCCACGTTCGCAAATGCGAATTGAAATCAGCAGTGGCGAAGAAAAATCGATCCTAATTCGCCACAGTGGCGAAAGTGATTTTTGTTGAAAAAATTCCGCAAAATAAGCAAAAACGTGGGGTTTTTTAGTCTTTTGTTGATCTGTGCTTCTCTTTCGGCGATTCGCGAAAAAACTATATCTACTTCCGTATTGTTCTCTCTGACGTACGCAATTGCAATCGAGCCAAGTCTCGCGAGAGATTTGACGTCAAATTGTATAGTGTACAGCATGCACATAAATGACTATCGCGAGAATTGAAAATGCAGGCAGACGCAATCGAGCCCTAGTCTCGCCATAAATTTGACGTCATTTTGTCTAGTGTACAGCAAGCAAAGCGAACACTCGCGAGAATTGAAACTTTTGCTACAGCAGACATACGCATTTTAATCGTGGTCACAACGTTCGGTGTTGAAATTTATTTGCATCGTGGTCTAGACGTTCCGTGTTGCGCATTTTAATCGAGGTCTTATTTTAATGGTGGTCGATTTGCATCGCGGTCCTCATGGTCCCGTATTGATGTTCATAAAAATCGCCTTCCCAGCGACGCATTCCATGTTGTTGTTGATTTGCATCGCGGTCTCGACGTTCTGTGTTGTTGTTCATTAGAGAGGTTATAATCTAATTACGTGTACGTCTGAAGGCACACAGTGGCGTACGCGTATCCATGCTCAGTTGTGATTTTTTTGGTTGATTTTGTCGTATTGTTTTTTCAGAAACATACGAAATTCGTCTAAGTTTTAAGAAACAATTAATTTCTCTACGCGAGGACTATTCAAGCTCGTTGTATCCTCGCATTAAATTTACCGATTTTCTGTAATACAGTTATTTATGTGGTTTACGAAAATCTTTGTGACAGCTTCAGGTAGAAAGTTGAATTAGACAACATTTCATTTATATCAGGAAATCATAGCACGTACGTCTTGTACAGGTGTACTCTTCGGAATTTTCTGATATCAAAGATGTTTGCTAATTTACAATGATACTAGTACTTAACGAGATTTCCTGTCTAAATTCCCGCAAATCACCAAGAAAATCTAAAAATTACTACACATAATTAAGACTACATGTAGAAGTGTCATTTGATGATGTTCCGAACGTCTGTGCCACATTTACGCGACGTCTTGTATGACGTGACAAAGACGCTACATGTACTGATGTAACGTAATTACTGTAACCAAACTTCTATTTTAATCGCCGTCCGAACGTTCAATGTTGCTGTCATGCTGTTGATTTGCCTCGCGGTCCCAACCTTCCGTGTTGCAGTTCATTTTAATCGTGGTCTCAATGTTGCGTGCTGCTGTCGATTTGCATCGGGGTCCAAAATCAAGCAATTTCCAGTGTTAAAATGAAGACAATTGGATATAAGGTTGATGTGTTTATAGTTTATTCTTGTGCATGCAACCAACATTGGAGATTATAGCATTATAGAAAGCTTTGTTTTCGTAAAAATGTGTGGCTAATAAAATTTGTCTGTGGCTAATAAAATTTGAAACTATTCGCCACAGTGGCTAACAGCTTTCCAAACCCAGCGCTAACACAGATAACTTAGCAATACAATTTTTTTGACAAAATGTCACATGACCTCGGTGACCTTTGACCTCAAATATACATATTTGTCCATAACTCATTAACCACAAGTGCTACACCCTTCATGTATGGTATGACGGGACAGCTTATGACGCCACATATTGTACCTCATTAATTATGCACATATCTCATTCTGAGCGAGCCAATAGAGCTGGATGTCTGATTTTTGGTATATAGGGATAACTATAGGAGAGAAATTTTTTGACTAAATGTCATGTGACCTCGATGACCTTTTACCTAAAATATATGTTTATGTCAATAAATAAGTAACCACAAGTGCTATGTCCTTTGTATTTAGTAGGATGGGAGACCTTATGACAACACACGCTTTACCTCATTAATTATGTACACATCTAATTCTGGCAAGCGAATAGAGCTAGAGATCTGATTTTTTGGCATATAGGGATTAATTAGCAATATAATTTTTTTTTTCAAAATGTCATGTGACCTCGATGACCTTTGACCTGGATTATACATATATATGCATATCTCAGTAACCACAAGTTCTATACCCTCCAATTTTGATAGGATATTAGACCTTAAGATGTCACATCTTGTACCTCATTTATAATGCACATATGTATTTCTTGGCTGGCCAATACTGCTAGAGGTCTGATCTTTTTTCCCGATTTAGAACCATAACTTAGACATGCCTCATGTGTTTCAAATTGGGAACAACGACATAGACCTATGTGCCCATAGATCTCAACATATACACTCCAGTGATACTTCTTAATGACCACATTTTCCTGCCCCATCAAGACTAATACTCCTATTACAAGTGGGGACTATGTCATTGTAAATGACTTGTTGATTTAATGGTTGTATCACAGTATTCGATATATCTAATTCTGTATTTTTTCCATTTTATATTCTGAATAATTACATTAAACATATTTCACTGTCTCCAGTACATTTCATTTAAGTATTTTCACTTCATGCACTTTATCCCTTTCACACATGTTCAAATATCTGACCAGAGAACAAACACTAAATAGTCCAGGATGGGAGCTACAGTGTCATTGACGCTATTTTTTTATTACACTTTTGAAAATAATTAATGCATGTAAGAATAACAAATAATACAACTGAGCTTTGGCGAATGATTACTGAAAGATGTATTTATGGCTCAGGCTACAAGCTGCAACAGTTGCCATGCATGCAACTCTGACAAACCTTATCTGCATTTCTTACAGCAGTGTCAGATATGTCATACGCATGCAGCTATATCTGGAAACCAACATGGACCACTTGGCCGTGTGTCAATCACCAAAACCTATGCTCGTATGCATTGTGGTCTTAAAGAAATAGATGATTTATGTAAGATTCACATTGACAGGCCTGAGAAAGTTTTCTAGAAAGTTTCTATATTTCCCCCTTACCCTCTGTTTGTTAATGCAGCTAAATGGTGGATATTATGCAGGAATTTCGATTCAATTTTTGACTATTGAACCAAACCCTAGAACAATGGCATTATGATACATTTATAGCTCAACCCTTTGAGTCCTGTAATTTTTCCCGCCAAAATTTTAGTTGAAAATTTTTCCAATTTTTAGGAATTCCTTTGTAATTTTTTTGACAGTTTTGCTCTGAATGAATATCACTTTTTATTGGCTACAGTTTTTGATCAAAAATCTGGAAAAAATCTGAAAAAAACTATCTGGGTTACAATTTGTCAAGGTGACAAAAATTGACTGTGCAGTTGGTCAAAGGGTTAATGTACGATGTCAATGTGAAAAGTATTGTGTAATATTATATAGAATGCATGTCACGTGAACTGTTCTGTAATGCATGAATACATCACTGTCATGGTTGGAATCGTCAGACTGGAGTAGCAGAGGGTATTTTGGTTCCTTCTTGTTACTTTCCTTATCATCACTTTGCAGTCTCTCCTGTTTTGATCATGTAAAATGTTGAGTGGGTTTGTACAAACATCCTGACACCATTGTTTGAGAGATAATTGACAACCCGGAGGTGTTGCTAGCAATGAAATATATCATTGATACAAAAAACATTCCGAGTAACGCAAGAAACTGTTCACGTTACTTGTAAAAATATAGCTGCATCTGGTGAAGAGAAATTTACGCATACAATCTTTGAATCGACAAAAACTTGAAAAAATACTTCACTCACTGCCATATCTTGGCCTTTTATCGACGTTTGTCCACAGGGGGCTTGAATGTTTATTCGTGTCTGTGTTTGTTTGTGTGTATGTGTTTGTGTTTGTTTATTTGTTATTTTTAATAAAATAACAGCGAAAAGCTATTTTGTTAATATTTGTCAATAAAGAGCAGTTTATTTATTTGTTTGTTTGTTTGTTTATATGTATTTCCGATGGTTAGGGTTAGGGTTAGGCGTCATGAGGAATATTTTGAAAATGTGACCCAAATTGCATTCATGCATTTTGGTCATGCTTCTCTGAATACTAAAGAATAGTGTGGAACTTTCCTGCACAGTCACACCTGTGTGATCGTACCAAAGCTGAAGTATTTGAAAACCATGGACATAAAACTTTACATGTTAAAAGGTCAGGGATAGTAACTTGCAGTAATTGTTAGGATTACCACTTTACCCAATACACTACATTTTAATTGTGAGGCTGGCATTTGATCAATTTTTACCAAAAATGCTATTAATCTGCATGTGCACAGACCCTAAAAAAAATTGTAGGGTCTATGGTCTGTGCTGGTAATTTGACTTTGGCAGTTGAAACGTCATCCCCGTTTCACTGACAATTATGTTGCTGTTCCTCTCTCAAGCTTACAATTAAGTTCCTGCCCATACCACCTGAGAACTAGAACTAGTTAATTCGAAGCTTCCCTTCAACTTCATTTATTTTAGTTTCCTGTTAGACTTGACGATAGAAATCATCAAAAAAATGATAAAACAAATCGTGCATTTTCACATTTCTGTCATGAATCTGAAAACACACTACAAGTCAAACTCTGATTATGGCAGTGAGTATATGGTGAGTGATACAACTTTGAGTACTACCTCCAAAACCCAGTATATGTGTTTTCTTTATAATGGTATAGCAGTCAACGATAACGCCATCAAAGGAAAGCTGACTTAAATATTCATGAGTTAACTTATTAGCCAATCAGTGAACTGCTTTTTGGAAGCTCTACTGCAATTTTACATAATCTCCAGAAGGTCTTTCTGTTGATCATGTTGATTGGTGGAAAATGCACAATTTATTTGCATGCATGCTTTTGACCTTCGATCTTGAAGCTCACCACTGATTTTGATAATCAACCTCTGCATTCTGGCTCTAAGCGGTCTGAAAGACGTGCAACTGCCCATTTTAGCGCACACAACCATGGCAACAATCAACTGCATAAACTCGCCAATTTGATGCCTTTACAACTGTTAGAGTAAACTGAACTTTATCCACAAAGGTCAGTTTCTTTGTGATGCAATGGTCAATGATATTATAATTTATGTAAATGATAGTCTCATTATGCATGTATGTGTTATACCAGCTGGGTGCACCAGTGGGTTTTTTCTGTTAGTGTGTGTGTTCAAGACAAAGCAGACTTGGCAAGTGATGTTCATCCACTGCACGTGTTGGTGACCAATAAAGAAAGTGATTGTACTGAAACAAGCTATCGCTTCCTCTCGCTATATCATTGCACCGTACGGAATGAACTACCGCACCTCAACAGGTTATGGGCCCAGGCCACGGCTGCAATTTGATGGTGACGAGTCGAAGTACGAATTATGGGAGGTGAAGTTCCTTGGTCACATGCGACTGCAAAAATTGGAGAAAGTCATATCCCCCGAAGAAGGCGATGAAAGTGAGCCAGACCCTGAGAAGAATCACGATGCCTACGCTGAACTGATACAGTGCCTCGATGATAAAAGTATATCACTTATTATCAGAGACTCTAAGAATAATGGACGCAAGGCGCTTCAGATTTTACGTAACCATTATCTAGGGCAGAGCAAACCAAGAGTGATAGCACTATATAACGAACTAACTACAATGTCAATGAGAGATGACGAAGACGTGACAGATTATATGATACGGGCAGAAAATGCAGCCACTGCACTTAAAGGCGCAGGAGAAAAGATCAGTGACAGTCTTTTAATTGCCATGACACTAAAGGGACTTCCTTCACGCTTCAGAACCTTTGTTGCCGTCACAACACAAGCCGAGAAGGAACAAACCTTCACAAAGTTCAAGATGGCATTGAAAAGTTATGAAGAAACTGATAAAGGTAGCCAGGTAGTGAAAGGCTGTTCTGGGGACGGCGTTAGTCAACATGGCGTCATGAAGATACACAATCAGAGGGGGACCAGCAACGACTGTAGATACGGTTCAACGAGACGGGTAAGATGTTACAGATGTGGCAAGATTGGACACAAAGCGAACGAGTGCAGACAAGGGCAGAAGTGGTGCGACGTTTGCAGAACCACGACACACATGACGAGAGAATGCCGTAAGACAAGACAGAGACAAGACAGAGACGCGGCAAAGACAAGTAAAGACAAAGACGCGCTAGATACAGACGAACATTCATTTTGTTTTCCTGTAAGTCATGAGAATTTATGTAATTTTGAAACTAAGCAGCATAGTTTGTTAGTAGATTGTGGAGCAACTACTCATATAATAAAGGATAAATTCAAATTTGTAAGTTTCGAGACGAATTTCGATAGCAGAAAACACACGATAGAGCTAGCAGACGGTAGCCAGAGTACGGTAATGATGTTGTTAAGGGCAGAGGAAATGCGAAAGTTGCTTTGTATGATGTAAATGGTCGATCTCACGATTTTATTTTAGAGAATGCTTTGTATGTACCATCCTATCAACAAGATATTTTTTCTGTTCAAGCTGCAACAAGTACTGGGGCGTCAGTAAGTTTTTACCCCAATGGTGCTCATTTGAAAGTAAAGGGCACTACGTTTGAGGTTGAGAAAAATGGGAGATTGTATTTCTTGAACAAAGTTTCCTGTAAAACCGCATCTAGATCACTGAAAGATTGGCACAAAATAATGGGCCACTGTAACTTTAAAGATATTATCAGTTTAGAGGGTGTATCCAAAGGTTTCATAATAAGCGATAAAGAAAAATTCGATTGTGATACATGTATTCAGGGAAAAATGACTCAAACGTTTAATAGAGTTGCCGATAAACGTGTCACCAAGCCCATGGAGTTTGTACACTGTGATTTAGCAGGGCCAATTGATCCTGTTGCAAGAGATGGTTTCAAATATGCTCTTTGTTTTACCAATGATTACTCGGGTACAGTCTTTGTGTATTTTCTTAAGAATAGAGTGATACCATTATAGCCACAGAAAGATTTTTGGCTCAGAGTGCACCTTATGGTGTGATTAAGAGGCTGAGAAGTGACAACGGGACTGAATTCACCTCAGACAAATTTAGATCTCTTATGATTAAGAATAAAATTTGTCAGGAGTTTTCAGCACCATATTCACCACACCAAAATGGTACAGTAGAGCGAAGTTGGCGTACACTGTTTGAAATGGGCAGATGTATGTTATTAGAGTCCAAACTTCCCAAGCAGTTCTGGACATATGCAGTAATGGCTGCCGCCTATACAGAAACAGATGTTATAACCATAGAATAAGAATGACCCCTTTCCAATGTATAACAGGCAAGAAACCTAATTTAAGTAATCTGAATCCATTTGGATCTGTGTGTTATGCATATGTACAAGTTAAGTCAAAACTTGATCCGAGATGTATTAAGGGTACTTTTGTAGGGTATGACAAAGAAAGCCCAGCATACTTAGTGTATTTTAAAGAAAATAATTCTGTAAGAAGAGTAAGATGTGTCAAATTTGTACAAGAGTTAAGTGATAACAAGAATGTGTATGATGATGAAATGATATTCAGGAAAGATGTCACAGATAGCACAGGTACAGAAGTTAAAAACACACATGATGTTGATAAGGCGATCGTACCAGATGATGGTCAAACTTCGGGTTCAAGTAGTAAAGAAAACTTGGACGATGTGACACAAAAGGAAGGAAAGGTTAAGACTAGACCTATAAGAATTACTAGAAGGCCAGAGTATCTCAAAGATTATGTAACAGTCATGGAAGATGATGAGAGATATATTCATTATTGTTACAAATGTGTCATGTACTCAAACTTATCAGGAAGCTGTTAATTCACCTGATAAACGTAAGTGGGAGAAAGCAATGGATGACGAAATATTAGCACTAAGAGAGAATGATACGTTTGAGTTGGTAAAATTGCCAAAAGACCAAAATGTAGTAGGAGGTAAATGGGTTTATAATATTAAAGTGAATCCAGATGGTACCGAGAAATATAAGGCACGATTTGTTGCTAAGGGCTTTTCTCAGAAACAAGATGTTGATTATCACGAAACCTTTGCGCCAACAGCCCAGATGACATCAGTAAGAATGTTAATGCAATTAGCAATGAATGAAGGTCTTACTGTACATCAGATGGATGTTAAGACAGCATATTTACATGCTCCTCTTGACTGTGTAATTTATATGGAACAACCAGATGGCTATGTAACTAGAAACAAAGAAGATATGGTTCTTAAACTTAAGAAATCACTGTATGGCTTGAAACAAAGTGGTAGAATGTGGAACCAGATGTTACACACTCATCTGATTAATGAGGGTTTTCAACAGTCTTTAGTTGACTACTGTGTGTACACAAAAGAGAGTAATGGCAATAAGATCATCCTAATTATTTGGGTTGATGACATTATTGTAGCAGCCAACAATGATACCGCTTTAGTAGAATGTAAAGCATCATTAAGTCAGAAATTCAATATGAAAGATATGGGAGTTTTATCATGGTTTCTCGCAATTGAATTTGATTGTGGTAAAGATTGTATTGTAATGAAACAGACAAAAAGTGTAAATGACATGTTACAGAGATTTAAAATGAGTGATTGTAAACCCAAAAGTACGCCTTGTGATCCAGGCGCTTGTAAAGCCATGAATGAACCATCACCAGAGTTGGTAGATGGAAGGTTGTATAGAGAGATAGTTGGTAGTTTGATTTATTTAATGACAACTACAAGACCAGATATTTCGTTTATTGTGACAAAATAATCCCAGTGTATGTCCAGACCGACAGAAATGCATTTGAACATTGCAAAGCATGTGCTGAGATATTTAAAGGGTACTAAACACTTTGGGTTGAAATACTGTAGATCAGATACTGAACCAACTCTAATAGGTTACTGCGATTCAGACTGGGCGGGTTCAGATGATAGGAAAAGTATCTCAGGTTATGCATTTTCCTTAAGCAAGGGTGGGCCACTTATCTCATGGAAAAGTAGTAAACAACAGTGTGTTGCTTTATCCACTTGTGAGGCTGAATATATTGCATTAGCCAGTGCTGTCCAAGAAGGAAAATTCTTGAGACAATTATATTCTGACATGCACGGCACACAGAGAAAACACCTGAAATATTCGTTGACAACCAGAGTGCCATCGCACTTGCTAAAAACCCAGTGTATCGTAAGAGGTCAAAACACATTGACATCAAATACCATTTTCTTAGAGATGAAGTCCACAACAGTCATATTGTACTAACTTACATTGAAAGCGAATGTAATGTGGCTGATGTATTTACCAAACCAGTTTCAAAGAGTAAACTGAATGTGTTAAAGTTAGAAAGTTCAGTTTAAGAGGGGGTGTTACAGTAAACTGAACTTTATCCACAAAGGTCAGTTTCTTTGTGATGCAATGGTCAATGATATTATAATTTATGTAAATGATAGTCTCATTATGCATGTATGTGTTATACCAGCTGGGTGCACCAGTGGGTTTTTTCTGTTAGTGTGTGTGTTCAAGACAAAGCAGACTTGGCAAGTGATGTTCATCCACTGCACCTGTTGGTGACCAATAAAGAAAGTGATTGTACTGAAACAAGCTATCGCTTCCTCTCGCTATATCATTGCACCGTACGGAATGAACTACCGCACCTCAACAACAACAGTCTGTTACGATGGTCATCGTTGTAGCTGCACTACGCCGTTACAGTTACTCAAGTAGCGATTTGCCTTTGGAGCTATGTGTGCTACCGCAGTTTTAGCAGAAACAAACATGGCAACGATCAACTATAGTTGAGTCCGCTTGTGTCCGCGCACACACAAAATTAAGTCTTTGTTTTGGTGTTTAAGCCGGCTTAATGCGCTCCCTTGAGTCCACAAGTGTATATGACAAAGCATACAGCATTGTAACGAAATGGCTAACAGGAGTACTGACATACTTTCATTATCCCCCCTGCCTGTTGCTGTCAACAACTTCTTTGTACTTCAGTTTCAGTGCCTTTATCGTGCACCGGAACTGACCAGCTTTCCTGTTTCAGGCCTTTTGTCCCTTAATTTATCCCTATCCTGTTTCAGGCCCTTTCAGTATGTTGTTTTTGTAAACTAGGTTCTCTTTACATGTTCCTCTCAGCATACTTTCAAGATAAGCAGAGAGATCTCAACGTCAAACCAATTATTGCCATGGAATGTTGTGTTCAGTTAGGCAGCCATGACGACAGAAATTGAATGTTGGTTGTTGTTTGTTACAAATACCTGTCGCGTAATGTAGTTTAAGACGGCTCTGAAGCGGCTCAGTCCATCCACACAGCGAGTTGCGAGAGATATTCCCTACACCGGCTCAGGTCTAGCTGGCTAAACCGTCTCAAATTTGAAATGTTTCAGAAGCACTTCAGAGCGTCCCCACATAACTTTTTGTGCCAGTATTGGACCAGAGCCGTTGTAGAGGCGTTTTAAATGCCTGTGTGTGAATGGCACATATGTCTAGTTCATCTAATGCCAATGGGTCAACTCAAACCACTGTAGGGTAATTAAAGAGATGTTGGGTTACCCTGTATGATATTTTACTGACTGGTATGGATGTAAAGTGGGAAAACACTTTTTCTGATCTATGGTTGAATCTTTTGATGTGTTCACAAAAATATTTACAGTGAGACACTTTTTCTTTACATATAAAACTTCTGACAGTACACCTTACAGTTATGCTCAACGGAAAGTAGACGATGAGATTAAATGATACCTTACTCAATTACTAATTTACATCAGACACTTTATTTCTAAAACTACACTAGTACCTCACAATATTGCTTGCGAGCGGCAAGTTCTCAAAGACAAGAATAACAATAACTTTGCAAGAGCTTTTCAGACAAAACGTTTGATTCATGAATGATGAAGATGTTTCATTATTTGCCTTTTATATATCTCTTTGAGAGGCACATATGTTACTTCATGCTTCAGCCAACTTACAGTTGTCTTTTTGTCGCTGTGTAATTAGTATCGTGGTATAAGATTACGGCAATAAACCAGTGGAAAGAGATAAGGCACTCATGTCGGCAGAGAAGCAGGCAAGCGACTGTTATGTTAAGGAATCATTTAGGTCTGGTATTTGTTATTCTTGTCTTTGAGAACTTGCCGCTCGCAAGCAATATTGTGAGGTACTAGTGTAGTTTTAGAAATAAAGTGTCTGATGTAAATTAGTAATTGAGTAAGGTATCATTTAATCTCATCGTCTACTTTCCGTTGAGCATAACTGTAATATTCCTCTATCACTTGGAACTACTCTCTCATGCTGACAAAAACAAGGGCAAAGCCAAAAGAATACAGATTCATTGTTTTGAGACGACAACATACAAGCAACCTAGTGGGCGATGGAGCTCTGACATGTTATGTAGAGGATAACTATTTGTGACACGTATGTTGATGAAGAAGGTAGAAATCTTTGATAGTTCACTTAAGGATCCCTAGACCAAAATTGGCAAAAATAGCTGCAAATGCACAAATGAAGATTTCATCATAATTTGTACATATCAAAGTTAGATTATCGCTAGGAATCTGTCTAACAAATATCAAAGCTATCAGATAAGTAGTTTTTGAGAAACAAATTTTCTGGCCAAAAATGACAAAAATTGCCACAAAAATACAAAATTGAAGATTTTATCATAATTTGAAGATATCATATTTTGATCATCCCTAGGGACCTGTATACCAAATATCAAAGCTATTAGAAAAGTCTTTTTTGTGCAAAAAATTGTTGACCAAAAATGACAATTGCCTTAAAAATACAAATTTGCATATTTCATCACAATTTGAACAAATCTGAAATAGGTTATCTCTAGAGACATATATCAAAAATATCAAAGCTGCCAGACTGGCAGTTTTGAAGAAGATTTTTAAAGATTTTCTTACCAAAAATGAAAAAAATTGCCTTAAAAATACATACATACATTTCACCATAATTTGAACAAATTTGAAAACATCATCCTGTATACCAAAGAGATCAGCCATTGAGAAAAAGTTTTTTGCCTAAAAATAGCAAAATTAGCTTCAAAAACCACATTTGCCCATTTCATCATAATTCAATTCTCAAAACACACCCTGGTATGATATGTCATCACATGGGAAACTTGTATCGTGATATCATGGGATGCTATTATACAGTATTTTCACTTTGTAATGAAACAACAAGAACAATTAGGTCAGCACTTTATGGTAAAACTGAAATGCAGAACAATGGTTTTGAAAATAATGCTGAAACTTGAAACTAGATAAGCAGCCTTTCACATACAGAAACATTGAAATTGTCACTGGCTTTATATGTATTGTCAAATTCTCTTTAGAACTTATATCTCTCCTGCAAGTAAGTAAAAGATCATTTGAATACGACAATGTCGTTTTGGTGATGTTTTGATGATGATTTTTGTTAATTTCCTGCATGTTTCTGTTTAGATTTGCCACTAAGACTACCTGGTACTTACAAGTAAACATACACAACACTGATTGAAAACATTCAAGCAAATTATCCTCTGAATTGTTCTTAATTGTTAATATGCAAGATATCTCAATTTCTGCGCTTTTTATATAAGCCTTTGTACAAGCATGAAACTCACAAAGACTCCTTTATGGTGAATTATCAGTCACAACAGAGACATACACTTTCTTCTGCAAAAACGTCTCCACCAAAAATCACAAATTTTATGCAAAGCCAACTTTAGGCAGCAGTTCTACCTACAAAAATTTCAAAAGGTTCATGCCTGCTTTGTTAATTGTCCCATATAATTCCATTTTATCTATATCCAATGTTTTCCTATAGATCTAAATATAAATATTAAATGTACCTTATACCTCGAATAAATTGAAAGACATGAAATTCAAAATGGCCCCCATCCCTCTGTTATCTGTATGGGAAAAACAAAATTCTTGATTTTCACAAAACTAAGCCACTGAAAACTTTATTTACTCCAAACGCTTTAAAATGAGCCCCCCCCCTCCCCCCACAAGTGATAGGCAAGGCAGGTATTGTGAAAGTTTGAGAGTCAGAATATCTGTCCCTGAGGACTGTATGTTGTCGTTCGGTACTGTTGCTCTACCACAGCCAGTAGAGAGCTTCCATGGGTGACCCTTATCAGAAGGAGGCAAATCATTTTCAATTTTTCAACTCTCATCCAATTAGAATGACCCACTGGTGTTCTCAACCTTGATATGTTTGCATACATGATGTTGTTTGGAACATTAATTCAATTACACACACTAATATGCCAAATGTCTCACTTTCCACTTTGTACGACAGTAAGCACAATCATTGAACTGAAAACAACAAGTGTATGTCTTAAGAGGAAATGATTCTCAGCTAAAAAAAGTACATGTTGAATGGAAGATCCCTCGCTGCAGGCAAGGTTTGGTACAGCCAGTGACGTATCTTTGTGTCTACTTGAGAATTAAGTTACAGTCTGGTAAATTGAAAGCAATGTCTATTTGAACATAAGGGGTTCAAAGCAAAGCCAAGAAAATTCAAACGACATGTAGGGAGGAAGTTTAGCTCTACTTTGGTTACCATGTACACAAGCTTTCACACTAAATTAGAGCTGTAATTTTGACAAACTCTGAGTCGACTGATGGTACCACATGGTGCAGATTGCTCAAGCAAATAGCACCCAGATTGAGTTCTGCAAAAATCGAAACTGCAAAGAGAATGTTGCAATATCTTTTCCTTTCATTTACTCACCCTTCTACTGCCTATAGTTTTACTTGATTCTTTGATTGACCTGGCTGAAACTAATCAATGTGGGAGAGTGCAGGGGAAAAAGAACCAGAGAAATAGTGTGAAAACTGCCAAATAATAATTATTTTTACACTATGAAATCATGGAACTTGAAAGTTCATATTTTTGTTAAACAATGTTAACACTGACTGATATTAGACTCCAAAAATTATCTGCTATGCATACTTCCTCCTAGCTCAAGTCATTAAGACTGTCAAAAAGCCTTGGTTTTACACATTTCCATTCGACAAAAAATAAATTGTGCTGTTCTGATAACACGGTATTCAAAAATACCGCAATTATACGGTGTTGCTCAAATTTGATCAGAATTGGTACATACCAGTATGGGTTACCAATGATCAACAATAAATGTTGTTTCTATCTGTTCAGTGGAGGAAAATTCTACATTGATGTTATGGCAATGATTTCTGCACAGTACAACCAGAAAAACAACAAGAAATATTTAAACCAGAAAAACAAGAATGACAAAAGTAATTAAGGTCTAACTTTAGGTACTGGAGGTCAACTTTAGCAACATGCATAGCAGAAACAAGCCCCTCTTAGTTTAGTATAAACAGTCTTCCCCCATCTTCTATCTATGGTTGCAGCTGGTCTGTTAATATGTAACAGTTCATAAACAATGACAGGAAATGATTAGATCAGTGGAGTTTGCCTGTTTCTCACTGCCATGCCTCCTGCACATTTGCAGGATTTCACTTTTTCTTACCTCATTTGCACATTTTTGACACTGATGTGTTCATTTGAACAAATTCACATCTCAACCCCTGCATCTACCTGTACACCAAATACTGAGATGGTAGCTTTGGCGGTATGGGAGCCTTTGTGTGTGACGGACATACATCCGCACATACCCACAAATATACAGACATACAGACATGCAAATCAGATGCAAATGACTGATTCAGCTTATACGATAACCTCACATTGGTACACCAAATGTGAGCTAAAAATAGGGTAGGTAGGTAGGCAGGGATTAATTATTCCGGAAAAAGGTATCATAGCATATAAAAGGAATCAAAACATTAAAGGCATCTTCGTTCAAGCAAAAATCAAACCCTAGGTAACGAACACATGATTTTACAGAGTTTTCCTTTCCTTTTCTTTCTTCTGTGTTTACGTAGCTCTAAAAGTCTAGGGTCAGCAGGTAAAAAATAGGGTAGGTTGGGTTTATATGAACAGCACAATTTTTTTGGCCCTACAACTATTGTTTGGGGGATAGGATTAATGGGTATTCTTTGCTGTGTACATGTTTTAATTCTCGTTACCATAAATAACTTTTGTCTTAGGCCGTGTTCAAAAAAAGTGGTGAGGGGGGGGGGGCTGGAGGAATTCAGGGGGGGGATTCGAAAATTTTTGGGGTAGTCGAGGGGGGACTTGAAAGTTTTGCTCTGCCAATAGGGGGGACCTGAAAATATTTTGACTCCCAACATTTTGATGTTGTCCAATGGTTCTAATGTTAGTAATAATTAAACAAAATCTAGAACCGTTGCGTCATATTTTATGTCTTTAATCTCGAAAAAGTCTAAAAATGTATGAATGCCACTAAATTTTCGTAGAACAAGTTGGCCTTGTAATGGGGCAGGAGCTACAACTGTTGATAATTTTTCTATATTTCTATGCAATGTATCAAACACAGTTTCTTGGTGTCTCTCTACAGCATGCTGCTTGAAAAACACAATATTCAGTTTGTCAACAAAGCCCGTTTGTCTAAATATTGGTGATAATTGAATGATGCAAATGCATGGTACGCGTAGGCTGTGTTGGCAAGCTGAATACTGGACAGCTCAAATTGCTGTACAGGGAGTAGAACAAGAACGCAATTGTATAAACTGAACAAAAATATTGTCAAAATAAAAAGTTAATACAACTACTGCCCTGCTACTACATACTGGCAGTGACAGTGATACATGTAGCTCTGACTCTGATGTAGTTTAAGAAGAGTTTCGGTCATAGGACACTCAATTGACAGTGAAACATACATCTACTTGTACACAAGATCCAGCCAGAGAGCAACACATAGAAGACTAGAGGACTAACAATTACCATGGATTTTTGAATTCTGGCATATGAGAACAATCAAATATTAGAGAAAAAAGATGGGGTCACCATACTTGATCTTATACAAATGTATGATGAAAAGTCAGTTTTTCTAAAATCACTTAAAATCAATATATAAAACCATTCATTTAAAGTTCATGCAGTGAATGAAATTTTCACATCTCATTGTACCAATAACACAAAAGTAAACTTTGAACAGTAAAGACTCCAATTTAAATGGAAAAATGTACGACTAAATGGAATCCTTTATTTTTTATCAAATTTGCCATTATTACACCAAAAATTTCTGAGATTAAAACATTAACTTCATGGAATATTTTAACCTTCCAGTATTGTCAATTTTGTAAAACATTTTATAAGTGGCATCTAAGTTGTATATGTCTTGTACTTTTGAAAAAAAAATTTCGGTAGGTCACTGTGCTCATTTTTTCACAATTTGGTTAAACGTAGCTAGGAATACACAATTTTCATACTCTCTCATGACTGTCATTTTGTGTGCTTTTCAGCTGGTGCCATTGAACTGGCCAGAGTTGGATAAACTCAAGTCGGCTTAGACTGAGAAATCCAAAAAGTTCACTGATGCATTTAAAAATGAATCAATTTAAGAACTTGCCCAAGGTATATGGCTCTACAACCTGCTGATAAGAGGTAGTGTTGAACATCTGCGTGCAGAACGACATATTACATGTTTTTTTTACTCTGCGTGCATTCCTAATAAATATGCGGCTATATGGAAATTTTGGGGGGGACTTGAAAATTTTTGAGGGTATTGAGGGGGGACTTGAAAATTTTTGAGGGTATTGAGCGGGGGATCTGAAAAAAAATAAGATTTCAATCGCGATTCCTCCAGCCCTCCCCCCTCTCCATTTTTTTTTAACGCGGCCTTACATGCTAAGAGTCATGATATTGAAATGCATTGTGGGTAAAAAAGTCAACTTCTAACCACAGCAAGAGCTTGAGATTGTGATCTGATAAATACTTTTAATGCAACCGCAATAGTTTTCATGGCAAAAAGTTCTGTTTGTTTGTTTGTTTGTTTGTGAAACTAGCCAAACTTGTGCATCTATTCATCTTTTTAGGCATTACTGGTATGACATTCCTGTGTAACCTAAAATCTTACTTTGACTTCTGTAATCTTATGTTTTCCACTAGTCGAAATCCGCCATGTTAAAAATATGACTGCCAGATATTTTTATGACTAACTTAGGTAGCAAAATTGTATTTTAAGGTACTGAGAGTTATCAAGCGTCCCTCTGTGAGAGAAAAAGTTAGAAATTCCGTTAAAGTTACAAAAGCAAGCCATTCGTTTGGGATGTTGGGCCAAATGGGACCAAGAAACCAGTCCACTGTTCAAAAGATTGGGACTGCGTCTACTATTAAAGTGATCGCTTAAAATATCACAAAGGTTTCCAGATGTTCCAAATTGTCAATGGCACATGTCCAAAATATGTGCAGAATCTTTTTCAACCTGCTAACGTCCACTCGTCAAGGTCAATGCGCTCAACTTCAATGAACAATTTGTATTTGCCAAAAATTAGGACAGAAATTATGAGGAAAAGTCTGTCTTATTCAGGTGCTCTTTTTTGGAACGACCTCCCTTTGTCTTTAAAAAATAGCCCAAACCTTAAGTCTTTCAAGTCACATTTTTATAAAAGTCTTACATTGATCAGCTGTAAGGTGTACTTTGCTTCTGCTTTGTTGTTGTGTTTGCTGTTTTTCTCATGTACATTATCTTGTACATTGTTGTTGTTTGTTTTGATACTTTAATTGTATTTTTAACATGGTGATTTTTTTATCGTCAACCTTGTGGAAGATCGGCCTTATTGGCTGAACAAGTTATCGACAGTAAATAAAGTTTAATAATAATAATAATAAATGTTACGTCTGCATTGCTGGCTCTACATTTCAATAGTTGAAATAGTACACGGATATGTCAGCAAAGGATTTTAAATAGTGTGGTCTCATACTTTTATGACACACATATTGAAAGATATTTAAACAATTATAAATTATAGTTAGTGTTTGGCGTCGGCAGGTAATTACCTATATAGTGTAGCCATAAACAAAATGACAAAAGAGCTACTTTTGTACAGATATCAAGCATGACAGACCAATTCAGAGTTGTCTTGACCTTCGACATTATATTGCTAAGCAACCGCTGACACATTTTAACAGCAAAGCAAACAGTGTTCTACTTAAAACTGGCTTAGTCTGGACAGAGTCTCACTTTAATAAATCAGTACGGTGTTGAATTTACATTAAAAAAATTATTATCCAACTGATGGGGAACAAGTTGCTATCAGCTAGAACATGCTGAAAAACCTACCGTAAAGAGTGGTGGCACGTACAGATATAGACAATTAAAGGAAATGCACCCTCTCCCCCAGGCACTAGCACTTTGCTACTCAAATATTCATTAAAAAGACAAAATTATCATACCATCTCTCTAGCGCTAAATTCTGAATAGTCTACACTCACTGCCTCAGGGTGTTCAGTAAAGATCGAACTCCTAATTCTTGTAAGCATTTACAAGCTTTGTAAGACAGACTTGTTCAGAGAAATTTATATGACCTGATGTCATGACTGCTCTGGTCACCCGGACTATCCACTGCCCTATGTAAACATTTCAGTCATTGTTTACTTCTACTGACAATGCATTTCTATCTTGATATGAGTTACACTTTGCCTCACAATGTATGGATAAATCATTGTCTGGTGATTATGTGATAAGATCTCATGAAGTGTACTGAATTTAATGATTAATCATGCACATGAGCCACAATATTTCCCCCTTTTTTCTCCGCTGTACTCTGTTATTTCTGTGCATGTGATCATTTGTACAGTGGCAATCGTTCACTTGCCTGCTAAAATGGGAAAACATAGTTCATTTTTTTCATCCAATTATCAAAATTAGTCCTCTGAGCACCAAAGTCAATTTTTGTCACATTAAATCGCCCAAGTAAATTTTTTTTCAGATTTTTGCCAAAACTTTCATAAAAAACTGTAGCCAATGAAATTGTATGTCCATTTAGTTCAAAATTATCAAACAATGACAGAAAAATTCATAAAATGAATAAAAGTTTGTAAAATTTTGTACTCAAACTTTGGTGGGAAAAAATTACAGCATTCAAAGGGTTAAGACTATGACCATGATCGTGACACATAGCACCTATTAGTTCCCAACGACACAGAATTCAAATATCTGCTGCTTAAGAAATCAAGTGTCAATAGTTCCCAAGATGTAAGAAAAAGATTTACAATACAGTGATAAGTACCCTTACAAGCAGAATGTTTTATCAAATCTCTTAGTTTTCAACTTCTATTGTTTCTCTGACATTGGTTATCACAATATTCGGTACAAAAAACTTTCTTGAATTTGTTAAATGAATGGAAATTTATCTTTTGCTGCTTTGAGAAATAATTGGATTCCTTTGACTCCAAATTCATGCTGAACAATAAATTCTCAACTTTAACCTAATAACAATTTTCAAACAATAACTCTTTTAGCAATGAGGTAATTAGTCTGACAGGAGACCTAAATGTGGAGCAGACCACAGCACTCAATATTTACATTGCTAAACTATTTTTCCTTTATCAATTTACACCTTAGCTATAAAAAACATCATAAAAAGTATAATGTGGGAGCAATGGGCTACTTCTTCAATATCAATGGTTTCCTTTATGGCATACATATATCCAGTGATTGCAGTGAATTTTCAAAGTAAAACTTTTCTTAGTTATTTTCCAATTTGCAAGCATGGTGCCGTTAAATGAACATTCCCAGAGGAACACCCTGTCATGGGTACCAGGAAATTCAATCATGGTGAAATACTAGTGTTCCTAAAGTGTGTTGATTGCCTAGCAAAAAATCAAAGATTTACAATGGATTTATTGAGATTAGAGGGACCTTGAATAAAGAATTGCACTGATGTAATTGTGGCGGATTGAAGTTTATTGTGTGTTTTAAGTATTGTGTACCTCAAAAGTAAAGACTTAAAGAAACTTTAAATCCTTCCCTTTCGAAACCACAAATAAAAATCAGGGGGTCACAGTGTAAAATTTGGTACTAGAGTAACAAATCATCCTCTGGCAGTATTTCCTGAACCTTGAACTTCAAAATGGCTGCCATACCTGTGTTAACTCTATGGGAAAAAATACAATTTTGATTTTCAGAAAAAACATGCAGGTGAAAACTTTTTTCATTTATTCCATGAGCTTCAAAACAAGCCCCTAAAATGTATTTCCAAAGTTTGAGAGTCCAAATATCTGCCCCCTGGGCATAATCTACCTTAAATCAGGGACTATGGGAGGGTCAGCAATTATCAGTATAAAAATGTAGAATGAAGACAAGGGTTGCAGTAGCGTGGGTAAATTAGGTGCAGAGTAGTGATCTACCTTTAAAAAATACTAATAAAGACTACAGACCAACAAGAAGCCTGATCTAATGCTTTAAAAAGACGCAGACTTAATAATATAGCTTACAAATGTTGTGACTTGTTTAAGTTGTTAGAGTGACCTGCTATGACCGGCACCCTGGTAAAAATGAATTGAACTGCCAATGCTGAAATCTTGATTGGCAAAACTGTCATAGAACAACTGCTCCTATTTCATTTCACCTTGTGATTATTGATCCTTGAAGTTGATGTGCAATGAATGCATGGTCATGCCATAATAGCATACTGCAGATTCAGGATTTCGCATTTTGCATTGCTGCCCTATGCTATTATCAAAAATATACATTTACCTGATACTTGAAATTACAAAAAACTTACACATGCAATCTTTTTACATGTAAGGTGCGGTATTTGTTTTACCACACATCCCTCTACTTGTGAAATGTACCCTTTCACACATATTATGCAATATTGTACCTCTTGGAACAACTGTCAAGAATATACAATAAAAAAGCTTGGAATGACTTGATAGTCCATTGGTAAACAATTTCAGACGAATGAATGTATCTTGAATATGAGACAGTCATTGGATTTGCATGCTCCATTTGCATTAATACATTTTCCATAATCAAACACATTTCTATAGGAAATCAAGCTTGATTGCAATGAGAGTGACATGAAACATTCCAACCACGATGGACAGAGATGACATCAATGCATTGGCAGCAAATATATCATAAGGAGGTTGTAGGTACAGAGGTAATTTTGCTCATACCATACTATCAGGGAAGGGAAAGTGGGCAGTTTTCCATCATCAGGCAAGGATTACCAGTATAGTTTTTCTCTTTCTCCTCTGAGCAAATCAAGAAAAAAGTTCAGCAAATGGACAGGAGTAGAATTCAGTTGTTTGTGGAAGTTTGTCAATGGGACAAAAAAATTGTTTGGTAAGGAGAGGGTATTGAGGAGCTAAAAGATGTAGTTACAGCATAGACAGTGGAGGGGGGAAGACCTCCACTGTCTATGGTTACAGATATGATAATTTTATGTCAGCTGTGCGCATAGCAAGTTCTATCATATTTTTTTCAAACAAACCTGAAAAAGGATGGTGTAGATCAACACATGATGGTTAAAAAAAACACTTTTCTCTTTTTTTAGCGCATACATTGTAAAGAATTCGGAACAGGGATTATGCAGTTCCACTGTACAGCCCAAACTCATTTGTTCAACAAAAGATTTACCGACTGGTATAGGTACAATCAGGTCAGGACATGTGAACATGCAACTCAATCTCCAATTTACACAATGTAAATTACACAATGCTTTCATCTAAAGGTTCGTCTTTTTTTTTATAACAACAATGGCACAGACACAGGTGACCTTTGGAAGTATCCGACAATCTCAAGCCTTGAATTGATAGCTCCCATAGATGCATCATACAATATCATGTACTAATTTTTCCGAACAGTTCACAAAAGCACCCAAGACCTATAGTTCTCAGGTCAGCACACGCTGGAAAACATGTCATAGAAAGAGACAACATTTGTAGTTCAACCTAAAAATCCGTATTTACACCTTCATATTCAACTTTAAAATGATACTGTAACAATAATTATTATCCTTGTGTCATCTAAATATTGTACTTGATTGAATCGTTTGTTGGAAAAAGGATCTCATTCGAACAGCATATCTTTCTGGTCTGTTCTCAGGTGCAGCCAACGGAGCTGTTCATTGAAAAAGCTATTCCAGGAGCAATTTTGAGGGCAGGGGAAATTTTAATTTTGCTCGGGCAAGGGACATGTTTTTAGCTGGCAGGGGAGAAAATTTTAGTTTTTTTGTAGGGCAGGGCGGATATCGGTTGATTGTCCTGGGGACAGTGCTTGGCGAAAAACTTTTTGAGGGGAATTGTTTCCAGGCCAGGGGAAATTGGCAAGTTTTTTCGCCACAGGGCAGGGGAGCTTCAAAAATTCACAGTGGGGAGGGGAAACAGGCAAAAATAAGTGGAGAGTGGGTAAAAATGAAGTTTGAGATCGGGAGGGTAAGTCGAAAAATTTTCTTTGGGAGGGCAAATTATGAACAGCTAATTAATTACCCTCTTGACTTAAAATTAGTCAATTCACATTACTTGTCATGTACAATATATCTTATCTTAGTAAAGACCTTTTTAAAAGTGCATTGTTCGTTGGCTGCACCTGTGTTCTCCTCTCTGTTTCTGTGTCATTTGTAATAGCTACACACTGAGTACAAGACCTACTAACCAGGAAATAAACTTCACTAGTTTCAACCTCACCCTAGTAAGACTGTCGCAATCAACATGCAGTGAAACATGAGTGACCTTCACAAAAGCTTTGTTTGGTCAAAGACTGGTTTACCTTTCCCCTGAGTTACACCCAAAATGGTTCAATGCATATGAGCTGACAATCAGTCATCCAATGACAGCTCAAATTAACTAGGCTTGGTGGAAATTACTAAATGGTGCAATCATCTTATAATGATAGCACCACTAATACTACGTTCACATTCACAAAATTTGGATCGGACCTGGACCAGGTTAAAATAATCCTCTTTGGGGAGAAGACTTAGTGTTCACATTTCACAGGATCCAGGACCGGTCCAGGGTCGCCACTTGTGACCTTTGATCTGTACAGAGTTCAAAATGGCAGACACTGACATCAGAACGGGTTTTCGACCGTTTTGATTTTCCTTTGGTTTTTATGCGCAAAAAGAGTAATCTGACTGCTAACTGACATTTGAACCAGCCGAGACATCTCCAGTATCTCTTGGATGAACTTACAAGGCAGAATTGGACTTGCAGACGTAGACAGTGTAGAAATAACCAGTACACAGTGTTTCTGACATCTTTGTTAACTAATGCCTGTATTACAAGTAATGTTAATCGCATGACGTGTTCCCACTTGTGGTGCAAAACCTGTCGGGAAGATATTGTTTTGAAGACATGAGATGATACAGAGTGGAATGTGGCGTAATCTGGGACCAAGGTCGGCCCAATGTGTTCAGACATGCTATTTGGGCAAGACCAAAAGTTTGGGGAGGTCCTGGGCCCCCTTCTTGCCCCATCCAAACTAGGCCGGCCATGGCCCAACCTAGCACATCCACATTGACAATTTTGAGTTGACTCAAAACCTTGGGGCAGCCCAGGACCAACGCAAACTACTCAATGAGAACATGACAAGAAAGTAAAGGAGGCTCTGTTTCTGTTTAATGTTGACTTTCCTCAACTATTTGTCCATGTGTTGCAAAATACCATGAAAACAAACTTTATCCTTAAGAAAACAGGCCCATTGCTAATAGGCACTAGCCAAAAAAGACTAGGCCCTTGTCCTAGCCAGGTTCGTGGCCGACCAAAAAAACAGGTGTGAACGGTTCTGGCCGGCCACTGTCCGGACAATTTCTGTCCTAGTCGAGAGGGGTGGTTTGTGGCCCACCCAGGCGTCTGGCCGAGCAGTAAACAGCGTATGTGATTGCGTTTTGTCCGACTCAGGTCCCAGTTGACGCCCTCTGTAGTTGACATGCAGTGTAGTCTTTGACCTATTCGACGATTCAGTATCATTTTAGACATGGCGAGTCGAGGAGTCAACTGGGCTACGGAAGAAATCAAGTGTCTTGTAGGCATTTAGAACGAAGATATGGTGAAAAATCTGATGGACGGCACGTCAAGGGATCGAATAGCCTACAATATCATCTCACAGCGTTTGTCAGAGCATGGGATTGATCGTAGCCCAGATCAATGCAAACGTAAGATGAAACATTTGAAGTCCGAATTCAAAAAAGTTTCTGATAATAATAGGACAAGCGGTCGGGGAAGAAAGACCTTTATGTTTTACGAAGAACTTAGCCAGATTATGGGCAGCAGACCTGCAGTAAATCCCGCTACAGGCTCGGTTGTGGACAGTTGCAGTTTAGGCGAAGACGTAATGTGAACGCGGACAAAAGATTAGTTTATCTTCTCATGTTCTGCCGGATTAGTTCTGGCCGGCCCTGGGCCTAGATGTGAGCCCCATAAATATTTCTACACCTGTATGGTAAATATATTTTAAAATACAAGAAACACGGGTACAATCAGAAGACTAAATTTAAATGTCAATAAGGAAATCACCTTCTGAGAAATGACCTACGATGCAAACTGAGGAAAACGAAGACAAAAATACGCAAAGATCAAAATTATTTTAACAAATACAACCGTATTACAACTATCTGTTTCTTGTATATTGGTGGGTAGATTTTCATGCAAAATGAAGAAAATCATACACCTTTTAACATACCAAGTCAAAACCAGGTCTTTCCTATATCCTGAAAAGGAAATCAAACAAAAACTGAACATATTCTGTGTTTCTTTTTTGTCCGGGCAGGAGAGGGTAGGTTTTGTGAAAATTTGACGATTGCGCAAACAAAACGTTTATTTAAGTTGCCTTACAAGCTAATTTTAAAACCAGGTGAACAAGTATAGCCCTGTTTACAATTCCACATGGGTAATCCCTGTGAACCTACAAACAAACAAGATATTAAAACTTTATACAAAAAATCTCAAACCAAAAGTTTGATGGTACTGGATAATTTATTTCAGGAACGAAGGACTTTCACAGGTGACAAAATCTACTAAATGATAGAAACACACAATACAACATTTTTAAAAAATCTATGTGTGAAAAAGGTTTGAATTTACGTTTGAAATTTGAAACTGTGACTCGATGGAGAAAAAATTAGGAGCAGAGTAGCCAAGGACATTCTCTTCATTGTTGTATGTCCTCGTAACACAGTGTGTGCCCTAATTCCGAAATATAAAGTATCGTGTAACTTTAAGAGACAAATTGGACTTCATCATATACTCAGTAAATTTTTAATTGTAAGTTCCCACTTCACTGAAACAAAAAACACGATACACTTCCTGTAAAATGGTTCCCAGGTCCCGGGATTGGCTCCGACCAACAAAATACACAAAAAAAAGAATTTCTCTCATTTTGCAAGACTTACCGGAGTTAAATGTTTGGAGTCTGCAAGTTAGGAAGGAACGAGGTAAGTTAGATTTGACGAAGATGAAGTTTTACCGGGACAGATAATGGTTTACTGTAACATAAAAATAGCAATTCGCGGTCGTTAACAACTGTGTACACTCTTTAATGCTTTAACGACCTCGCAAGCCGGGCTCACAAGCAGGATCTTGTTGATCAATTAAACTCAGTTTATACATAGACAGTGTCTATGGTTTATACAACATATCCTCTCTGGGGCTTCTGCCTATTACGCGAGGAATTACTGTAACAGTTGTTTTCTTTTTGTACCTAGCAAAAAATGGAGAAATTTCTGTTCTATTAACATTTTGAATTTTCCCGGAAAGTTATTGTCTTCTTGTTTCTCAGTCGATGGGGTTTTTCCAAAAGTCACGCAATTGTCAAACAGAAGTATCCGTCATCACTCTGTTCCGCTCTTGAAGTTTGCTGCCTACGCGATTTCGGTTAGAGGCGGCGCAGTGCAGCCGACGGCTGAACACTCGACTGGCAGCTAGCTCAGTACTTATCGGAGTGGAGGGATGGATTGTTCAGAGCATATTGGCAACAACGTAACTTGTATTTGTGTTCGGAGGGAAATTAATGCTCTCCGTAGAAAGGGTGTGTAAAGTTTGTCACATCATACGAGAATAAAGAAATGCGAACTACGCATTTTCCGACAAAATGCACAGCAGAACTTTCCTAATTGGTATAAATTTATCCCTAACCCAAAAGGATAAAATTTACTACCTCAGTACAATCAAATACTAGGGTAGGAGGGCGGTTAGTATAACTATAAGCGATGCGAATAAAGTAGATGCACCTCAGTCTGTGAAACTAAAGAAAAACGTACATTTGACAGGTTGTTGGTTGTTGCCCGTCAAAAAAGACAAGCCAGACTGGTCGTATACTGTTGCCTCTCAACCTGATGTACTACCTGTCAAATCAACTCAACCAAATCAGTTTTGTCCTTATTTCAACTCTGAGCAGCAGATGTTTGCCACAACCTACAATTCACTGTAACATATCATATTTCATTTTCATCATCATCTATCATCATCATCTTCTCCTTCTTGTTCTTCATCAATAACGACATCAACGATAAAATTTGGAACGCATATGAAAAGTATTCTCTTGTTCGCTACTTCGTTTGGTATACAAGTTAACTTCTCTGATATGCATTCACAAAGAACAAATTAGCGGTATCTGGATTTACCGACTGACCAACACAACAGGTAGGCAACATCCATGGCGCCTAGGCTGTACACTAATATTCATTAGGGTTACGGGCGTAAGCTACAGTAAAATAACTTACCATGGTTTGGAGATAGCGTTGGCGCAACTTGTGATTGTACAGACTGGAAAACCATCGTAAATATAATAAAAGGCAGTGTTGGTACAAAATCTCGATGATAAACAGGCGATGATCCTCTTCTGTACGCCATCTTGGATTGTGATGTGAAAGTTCAGTTGCGGGCGTCGCTCGATCGTACGCAGATAGAAATACAAAAAGTGAACGTAACTGTGTGCCTTCTTCTGTGAACGATATGGCCACAGAACGCGTCCTCGTATGCTCTGTCGGGCCTCGGGAATCGAGTCGTTGCCACGGTCAGTTCTTCTGTTTGAACAGTCCTACAGCATCAAGAGTGTGCCTTGGGTCTTGACCATGTATGCTCATTCCGGAATTGTGGACATTCTGAGCAAAGCTTGGCATATTAAAGTGCGCGCAATAAATAACAATGATCTAATTGTGTCCAATATACTTATTTACGAAACACGAGTACGAACTGTTTAAAACAACAGAGACGTAGACCAGCACACAGGACGAATGGCAACGCTATATTTTCTTAAGAACTTCCTGGTCGCACTCAGTATCGGGTGAAGACCAATCAACACTTTACACAGGTCGTGAGCAAAGCATATGTGAAAGTTCAGAGCAAACATGATATGGGGCAGTAATCCATGTAATTTAATACACGTAATACTAATAGGATTGTAACATTTGTGAAAGCGGCTTGCAAACCTCAAATGAATAAATTATTGGACATCAGACATCACATGGAAACGCGTGCGTATTTAGTGAAATTATAGCCATCCTTCCCCACGTCCGCTGTCGTGTCGCCTGTCTACGTCTGTCTTTTGTTATGTTAATAAACGGCAGGGCAGGTCTCATATATCTTTTTTAGGGATCGTCTCCAAAGAACGTATTGATTGATTACTGAGCATAGTCTAGATTGAAACTCAAGCTTTCGGGATACACCCATGTAAATGTATCTTTTGAAGGAATAGTGTACCTAAAAAGTAAGTAATAATTTTATTTTTATTCCATCTGTTTTCATGTACTTGCATAACTTTTCTAGCGAGGACTCGCTGATCCGCTGAGAGAAAACATAAGGGGCAAAAAGAATGCTGTCCAAAATCTGAGTAAACAAACGTTGGGTCTATCTGTACTGACATGTAATATGTTAATGCATAAGATTGCATATAAGATTGTAATTAAATGTCAACTGCTGCACAGGTCAAAGTGCCTTTCTACCACAACAAGTTCACTGAACCGAAGCTGATTGAGATAACGCGCAGGCCTAGAGATGGAAACGTTTCCGCCTTGCTTGTTCGTCAGGCTGCGTTCACAAAAATGGTTAAGGGGGCTGGAAGAATCGGAATTGAATTTTTTTTTCAGATACCCCTCAATACCCTCAAAAAATGTTCAAGTCTCCCCCGTCTATGTGATCGAAATTTTTCAAGTCCCCCAATTATCATACAGCCGTACAAGATAACTTACTGAGGAATGCGCGCAGAGTAAAAATAAACACGTATTGCGTAGTTCTGTTCGCAGGTGTTCGAAATACCTCTTATCAACAGGTTGTAGAGCCATATTCCTAAATTTACTGTTTATATTGATTCATTTTTAAATGCATCAGTGGACTTTTTGGATTTATCAAGCCGAATTGAGTTTATCCAACCCTTCCCATGTCAATGGCACAATGTGAAAAACAAACAATATGACAATCATGAAAGAGTATGCAAATTGTTAATTCCTGGCTACATTTGCCAAATTGCGAAAAACCGAGCACAGTGACCTACCGAAAACATTTTTTTTTCAAAAGTACATGACATATACAACTTAGATGCTACTTAAATGTTTTACAAAATTGACAATACTGAAAGGTTAAAATATTCCATCAAACAAACGTTTTAACCTCAAAAATTTTGGGTGTAATAATGGCAAATTTGGTAAAAAAAAATCACTAAATCACACATTTTTAAAATTTAAATCAAAGTCTTTACTGTTGAGAGTTTTACTTTTGTGTTATTGTACAATGAGATGTGAAAATATCATAAACTGCGTGAACATGAAATGAATGGTTTTATAAATTAATTTAAAGTGATTTTCGAGAAAACTATGACTTGTCATGGTATACATTTGTAGAAAATCAAGCATGGTGACCCATCTATTTTCTCTGATATTTGATTATTCTCATATGCAGAATCGAAAATCCCTGGTAACTATTAATTCTCCTAGTCTTTCATTTGTTGCTCTCTAGTCTGATCTTATGTATAGCATGTTTCGCTGTCAATTTAGCGTCCTATGACCCAAACTCTCCTTCAACTACATCAGAGTCAGACTACATACATCACCGTCATTGCCATACCAGGGACAGTGAGACTGTGCGTAGGCAGGGCTGTAGCTGTATGAACTTATATTTTGACAATATTTTTGTTCAGTTTATACAACTGCGTTCTTGTTCTACTCCCTACAGCATGTTTAGCTGTCCAGTATTCAGCTTGCCAACACAGCCTGTGTATGTTTACCGTGCATTTGTCCCATTGACAAATAACTTTCAGTCTTGACTCTTATTCAGTTATCACCAATATTTAGATCTACAGGCTTTGTTGACAAACTGAATATTGTGTGTTTCAGCATGCTTTAGAGAGATACCAAGAAACTGTATTTGATACATTGCATAGAAATATAGAAAAAAATTATTACAAGGTCAACTTAGCTTGTTGTTTTAAGAAATTTAAGGCATTCATAGATTTTTTAGATTTTTGTCGAGATTAACGTCATAAAATGCGACAAAATGGTTCTAGATTTTGTTTAATTATTCCTAACATTAGAACCATTGGGAGCCCTGAAGGCAGAGCAAAACTTTCAAGTCCCCTTCGACCACCCCAGAATTTTCGAATCCCCCTGGATATTCCTTCAGCCCCCCACCCCTCATTTTTTTGGTGAACGCAGCAGTACTGTCCTCATTAGCCTAAAAGTCGCCTGCCACAGAAGCAGAATTGCTAAAAGCAAACCCTGAAACGTCGCCAACTCGACATCTGCTCACATTCCCCGGTGTAATACATGTACCCTTTATAGAAAGGATATACACATATGTACTTCGCTGTTACACCCACACCCGCCCCTGTTTTCGCCTGATGTAGACTTTTACCTGGGAAAGTTGACCAGTGTTTTTGCTTCAGGCAAGTTTTGGCCATTGTGTTGAAAATTAAAGTTTCTAACGCTATTACATTGGCCAACATACATCTTTATGATCCCCGATCTAAATCGCAGAATTTTAATGTGCCTTGTTGTTCGAACTGTACTGGACCGGGGTACATCTGTACCCAAGTCGGCGGTGAGTGCACCCCAGCCCTTCCCCGGTCAGATTTCCGAAGACTAAGCTTACACCATAAACTTTCCAGCAATACAAATTTGTTTTCGTGTGAGCTTGGAAATGTGCGTACAGCCCCTTCAATTTCTGCAGCGTCACTACATTGCAGCGGGTACTGCGACGGGGAAGTCCCGCGCAGCTTATAATTAGCGTGGGCAGGCAATACGGTCGTATAATGTTACTTACGGGACTACGGTTGAATTACAATAAAAGTTTCAGGGAACAATAAATAACTGGAAAAAAAAGATTACCGAAAAAAAATAAATAAATACAGTTATCGTAAAGTTGCACTATTTCCTAGCCATTGTTTATTGTGTATGTTGTTTAAAGTGAATCTATATGCGGAAGTGTGAATATACAGAGAGAGAGAGAGAGAGAGAGAGAGAGAGAGAGAGAGTATGGAGACAGGCAGAAGACAGACAGACAGTCAGTCAAATAGAAGGACCATATCGGTCCGAATCGTCTAATTCTGGATTTTATGGCGTTGTAAACACATGTGTTTTGTGTATACTATCTTTTGTATAGCTAGGATTACCACAGTTGTCAGGGTTGTCATGAGACCACCACATTACCTTGCTTCAGTTCAAAACTTTGTCTAAATAAATATTCCAATTTCCCCTAAAACGCCTAAATTAGAACGGCCACGACCGTTGAAGAGATATAGCAGTACTGAAGCAGAGAATTTTAATGATTCAATGCGTGTCAATAAAATAATAGCGTGGCGGTAATCCATCAGAAAGTAAGAAGTTAATAACGAATCCTACTAATTACCTATTCACTCTCATTTTACTATAACAGTTCGTTTTTTTATGGATGATAAATAATATCAGCCTAAAACTAGTATGAAGATCGGAGACATTTTAGCCTAAACGTCTGCTTTAGAGCTTAATTACATAATTAACACATGTTATGTTTATATTTACAGCCCGTCTGCCACTCCCCCGCACCTACGGTTTGCTCCGACTTCACGGCCCTGACGTATAGACTGTCATGAAAACAGTATTACCTACTACAGTATTACATTTTGCGGGGGTAGTGTTGCTCTTTGATGCTCTAACATGCATCGATATTACAGAAATCATCTGTAGATCACAAACTCTGACCATGGTTAATATATCCCAATGGTTTGGGGTAGAGTAGGATTGTTGTAATGTTTGTAAAAGTTTAACAAAATCTAGAACCATTTTGTTACATTTCATGACTTTTATCTCGAAAAAATCTAAACATGTGTGATTTGTCGTAAAAAAACAAACAAGTCTATAAATAACAGGGCAGAAGCTGCAAATGTTGATGATTTTTTCAATATTTCTATGCAATATATTAACTACATTTTCTTGCTGTCTCACTACAGCATGCTCAAACACACAATATTCAGTTTGTCGACAAAACCTGTAGATATGTATTAGGTGATAATTTGATTAGAGTCCAGACTGAGAGTCAGTTGTCAGTGATACAAATGCATGGTACACATACACAGGCTGTGATAGCAAGCTGAATACTGGACAGTTCAACATTATGTACACGGTAGTTGAAAAAGAGTTTGGGTCAAATGACACTCGTGACAGTACAACATACAGGCCAGAGAACAACATATGGTTGCGAAATATCGCGAAATTTTGAATTCTGGCATTTGAGAATAATCAAATATTAAAGAAAAAAAATGGGGTCATCATGCTTGATTTTCTAAATTTTCACATTCTTGTCATAAAATAATACAAAAGTAAAACTTTGAACAGTAAAAGACTAAATGAAAAAAATATGTGAATAAATGGAATTATTTATTTTTTAAACAAATTTGCCATTATTACACCAAAAATTTCGGAGATTAAAAGATTTAGTTGATGGAATATTTTAGCCTTCCAGTATTGTCAATTTTGAGTAGCATCTAATTCATATATATATGTCTTGTAGTTTTGAAACAAATTTTTGGTAGGTCACTGTAAACGTTTTTTTACAATATAGCACTTAGTCAGACTTCACAATTTGCCTACTCTCTCATGATCGTCATTTTGTGTGCTTTTCGGCAGGAGCAATTGATCTGGCCAGAGTTGGATTAACTCAAGTTGGCTGAGACTGATAAGTCCAAAGAGTTCACTGATGCCTTTAAAATGAATCAATTTAAGAACTTCTCTTAGGAATATGACTTTACAAAGTGCTAATAACAGGTAGTGTTGAACACCTGCAAGCGGAACGCCGCAGTACGTGATTTTTTTCTGCATGCACATCCTTTACAAATATGCGGGCTTGTGATAGTTGGGCGGGGGGGGGGGGGGGGCTTGAAAAAGTTTGATCATATGAAGGGGGGCATTTGAAATTTTTTTAGGGTATTGAGGGGGGATCTGAAAAAAATAAGATTTCAATCGCGATTCCTCCAGTCCCCCCCCCTAATCGTTATTTGTGAACGCAGCCTAATTTGGGATAATTGGATGGTGAATTAATGTCCGTTTAATTCTGAAATGTGAGCGCATCTGCCTTTCTTTTAAGGTAATATACTCGTTTTTATGAGTAATTTGTAATATTGTAACATTCAGCTATGGTGCACCTAACACGTTTGAGAAATTTAAAAAATATGAAGATCCAATTATTCCAAATTAGTTCCAATCGTACGTGTTCGAAGTGGATCTTTAAAAAGCTACGGAAAATGTGCAAGTGAATAAAGTGTTGTGTGACAGACTTCTAAACATTTTGTAGTTCTTTTCCTTGAGTCTACGTTTGAACACTGGTTAGCTGAAATTACGACAAATTCACTTGAATATTTTTAGTTTGGCATCACAGTATTGTTCTCTTCATTTTTTTCCAAATATTTTTCATTGGTTTTGCATCTTTAATTTCTACAAAAGGTATGAAGATAACATGATGTTAAGCGAAGAAAAAAATAGTGATTTGTATGAGACTGTCTTTTCACCATTCTTCCGATGAAGCCTATTCGAAGAAAGGGTGCTTACGAAAGTATGCAAATTTGTCCCAATTATATGAAGTAGTAAGATCAAAATTTCAAAAGCATAAAGATTCTTGCATGAACGAAAGAAACTTTTGGTTACGGACACACATATCGAAGGGTATAATTCTCTCTCTCTCTCTCTCTCTCTCTCTCTCTCTCACACACACACACACAATGAAACACAACCACAAAAAGGTCTTTGTTTCAGACCCACCATGTGCTTTTAGCACATTGACTGAAATTGTAAAATGGGGCCTCAAAATTTGTTTCGGTGGAAACAGCCTACGAAAAGGAACCCTGCGTTGATGGAAAAAATTGCAAAATGCGATTAATTTGGAATACCTATATTTAAAAATGCAGCAGTTTGGGTACAGTTTTTACACTGCTCAAATGTAATCACAAGACTATTCACTGTTAACAAAATAATGCACAAAATTTATAATTACTGTGAAACACAATATCTACTATAATGTCAAACATTTATTGCTTGTTGGCTCCCTTTTCTTGAATTCTTCTTCTGTTCTGTATGTGTGTGATTACGCCAGGTCGTTAAGAGGGTAAAGGAGAAATGTTTAACACATGGAATTGTCATATGTTTCAGTGTTTTCCAGTGTTTTTCCGCTGTGATTTCCTTCTCTAACGGGCACGCTGCCATGACATGTTGACATAGAAAACGATGAGCCGAAATTATATCTCGTTGTCTGCGTGTTTCTCCAACAATGCGCAGACTGACACACAAACGGTCGCTGGAAAAATTATAAAGGGTTATGTTGTATCACAGTTCCTGTGGTTATGAGTGACACATAGTACCATAGGTTACAACAAAAATTGCAAAAAGCAAACAAACAAACAAACATCATTAAAATGCGAACGTGAAGTTCACTCATTAAATTCAGCTAGACACTCTCCCTTCTAAACGAATGAATCTCACTTTTAACTTGCGTAATAATCTGAGATGGTCCCTGGAGAATGTTTATTTGAGATAAAGCAATGTTATGGTCAGAACTTTTCTAATAGGCCTATATGTTGGATATTTACGATATGAAATGGAGCATATATTACCTTAAAGTGGACCACGGGATGTACTTTCAGAAGGTCCGAAGGGGTGTTCAAAATTGAAGAAAATTGACATTTTATCGGCATTTTTGTAATTTAAAAGTCCTTATGACATAATGATGAAATAAGAAGTAGGATTCTCGGGGTTAAGTGTGCATATTCTGCTTATTCTAGAAACTGTGTCAAATCTTGAAAGTTGAATAATCTGTTATCCCTGTGATGACTGGTCATTTATGCGCTCATTCATATGGAAAGCTTCCAATCGTCCGCACAAACCATGTCACCCAAACTCTTCGTTTGAGTTAACAAGTCGGAATTTATCACCCACACCTACATCCCAAATTACAAAATTAAAGAACAGACTATTAAACTATTGGATAAAATTAAAGAATAAGCTATGCTGAAGGGTTGCCCCTGTTCACGATATCAGAGCCAAACTTTTCTTGGCCAAGCATGATATAGTGCGCTCTCAATGGCGAAACTAGCTTTGCACATATTTCTTATTTTTCATTGAAAGTCATTAGCGCTTTGCCTTTTTTAGAGGGACTGGACTATGACCTTAGGCTTTTCTGTCTTCCTATTCTATTTGATCATCGTCCCTCCACCCGACAGCAGAGGGAGGGATTGTGAAATAACCAATAAAAGCCATAAGGGTGGGTAATTATGAACATATACGGAGTTTTCTTTGAAAACGCATACAGGTGAGGGGTAGCAATAATAATGACACTGACACTGGGCAAGCTTGTGTTCTAAAAATGTTTATTAATAATATATAATATTTATTTAATCATAACTCTCTATCTAACTAATTAACAAATTAATGTACTGTTCGCTAGCCCCTCTGTTTATTACCCGGATTTTTTACCTAGTACTGCACGCAGCACATGTGGCTCATACGTGTGTACGGCGCTTATCTGACAAAACGTGCTTATCTGACAAAAATAACTAATTACTGCTTGTAGCCTTACTCATTTGTGGAAAGTAATCCCTCACACAATACTTCGTCTGTTAAAACACACGAATGAAATTTTAATTACAGAAGTCTAAAATCACAAATTTCACAAAATAGCCATAAAATAGTTAAAAAATACAGTAAATTTCATTGATTGCGTAAAATCGCCGAGCACCTCAATTAATCATTGTGTATACATCGATCAACACATAGAGGCTGTCTTAAGGGGTAGAGGAGAGGGCACGAGGTCACATGAGGTCGTGCGCTCTCACGGTGGCGGGAGTATCAAAACCATCCACATCACAATGCGGCAATGGCAAGCAGAGTACTTTTGTTTTTGTTTTTCATCACCTTCCTCGATCGCTAATTTTGCCATTAAAGTACATAAATTATATTCAATAAACATGCAAGTGGATGATAAGAAAAGCACCTACATGTTGCAACACGGAGTTATCTCCATGGGCTCGTACAGTACTTTGTACAGTGAGCGAGCGCGAGCCCGGCCGATGGAAGAACAACCACAATAAAAAAACTACATGTCAACAATTTGAGAGTAGTTTACAGAAACAAAATCCTTCGTATAGAAGAATTCGTATTAACGTTAAATTGGCACACTCTGTGTACACAACATCGTACGAAGCGACGACATGTACCGCGCGCATGAAGTGCGCTGGCTAAAGTGACTCCCCAGGGTATTGCTAAAAAAGTTTGTCAGATAAGCACGTTTTGTCAGATAAGCGCCGTACATACGTGTATTTCATTTCAACTTGGAGCCTTGGCGGCGCTGTTCCTAGCTTTGCCATTTGCCATTTGCCGGAAGTAAACACAGAAAATGGCCGCTCGCAGTACGGCATGGAAAAGCCTGACAGGCAGTCGTTCAGTATTGTTCGCAAATTCCCTGACAAAAAGAAGACATGTCATTTCAAACATATCATGTAAATGGACACAACCAGTATCAAATATTTCAATGGTTACATCTCCACATACAGCGGGTTTAAAGCTTGTTGACAGCTTTCGATGTAAACGACCTCCTCGCCGTGGTTTGTCGTCTGCATCGCTCGATCTCAAACAGAAGAGTCCGCTGGTTCTTGGAATTGAAACAAGTTGCGATGAGACTGGAGCCGCTGTGGTCAATGCAGACGGGAATGTTTTGGGTGAATGTCTGTATTCTCAAAAAGATGTACATATTAAGTAAGTGTGCGTGTATCATTGTACTGCTGCAATCGATTCTTCTTCGCTGAAATGATAAAATCGAAATCACGTAGTTTACCAGGTATCATTCGTACAACACGCAGCTGCAGAACTGTAGCTGAAACCTGGGTTTTGCCTGGATATTTGGGTCCTACGGCGAAAACAATCGTCGGACCCAAGTACCCAGGCAAAACCTCCATCTACAGTACTGCAGCTATACAACACAGTGACAATATATACAATATACTGTCTCATCTTCAACACATCCTGGCGAAAATGGAAAGTGTACGATCTCAAACATACGAAATCGAAGAGGATCCCTAAATCAATCTTCTATATTATTACTATAACTTCATCATTCATGAATGTAGGAAGCTTCTTACCTCCATAGTATAACTATACTAAGGCAGGTCTGCTATTGATTTGCTTGGAGCAGTCTGCTTGCCCCATAAATGCACTTTTCACTACAAATACATAATGCTGAATTGCAGTGCAATGAAATTGTACAATTAAACAATAGGGGCTCAGTATCCAATATTTTCTCTTTGTATTTGGCATCGTGTTTGTGCAACTGAAAATGGGTTGAAACACCATTCTAACAACTTGATTTGATAATACTTGAACGATACCAATACTTTTCATGAGACTTAGGTCATGCTTCAGTCCTTTTGAATGTTCTGGCAGTTGTAGTATCTTTTAATATTATATTAAGAATGTAAATCTGTATGTTTTCATTTCAATCCTTTGTATAAGAACAGAAATGGAGGAATAATTCCACCTGTTGCCAAAGAATTACATGAGAAACACGTTGATGGAGTAGTCCAAGAAGCTATGAAGCAGAGTGGTGCCACATGGAAGGTAAGATTGTAGTATGGACAGATGCCACCATTGGTGTGGTTTAACCATCCTGGAGAGAATGATGACTTACCCGCTGTACAGTAAATGAGCATAAAGTTAGCATCATCCTCATCTTCAGCTTCAGGGGTCACGCGAAAATTTTTCTGAGTATGACGCTACAGTGTCAGCTTCACTGGCATCAGGTCCTACTATTCCTGATTGTGTCAGATTGAATGATAAGTGTAAAGTAAACGCAAGTGTAAAAATATACTCAAAGTTTTATATCACTTTAAATAGTAATCAAAACATTTTAGTTTTTGTATTTTATAATAGTTGGTAACTTCTTATATGTATTAATATCCGTTTGTCACAATGTGGTTACAACACAATATTCTTAGCCATAAGTTCGAATGTGACATGTTTTTTTGTTGTTCCTTGAAATCCAAATTACGTCGACTATTCAGGCTGTAAGTTATAGTTATTTAAGTTCATTATTTCTTATGTTTTCTATATAATTAGGGCTTTTATATCCCCTTGCATGGTGGCGATGTTTACACATATTATAGATGGCTTTTTTACATCCATGTTTGGACATTATTGATTGCCACGGATAATGGATTGAAAATTACAAACACCACCAAAACATGAGTCTTTATGAGATATTCTTTCAATGAAATATTACATGAAGACCAATTTTACAATTCAAAAGAAAACTATGAAAAAATGTATTTACTTTTTAAAATTTTGGGCAAATTTTATCATTTATTTATCATGAGAGTCACATCAGCATTCTTTGAATATGACGCTTAAGCTGATGCTGAGTAGCGTCATTTTCAGCGTCAGATACAAAGGTCACTTGAGGCTGAGGATGTGGATGAGGATGATGCCAACTTTACACTCATTGGTAGATGAAAACTTTATCAAACAGGATCAAAGTTGAACCTGCATTTATAATGAGTTGAAGGTCAAAAGTCAGTTTTGTCAATGGTAGAGGAATCAGCTTCTTTGAATCACAGTCCCTCCACAAAATCATGACTGTTACCTTTAAAGCATTTTGCAGTGTGTATTAAAGGTATTATGAACATTGTAAACAATAAATAACTAATGACATGCTCTACTTCCAGGAATCAAAATTTGGTCTAAAATGCAAAAATGGTCGTTGGAATTAAAACATGACCATGTAGTTCATTGATATTTTCAAAAGCAATGTTGCATGACGTTTTCAGGACTTGTCAGCTATAGCAACAACTGTCATGCCAGGACTGGCCCTGAGTCTGAGTGTTGGTTTGAACTACAGTAAACAGCTTGTACAAGAGACTGGTTTGCCATTCATACCAATTCATCACATGGAAGCACATGCCTTGACAGTCAGAATGATTGAAAGGCAAGTACATGTATGGCTCATCTGCAAAATTTCAATGTAGCATCACTGTATTGACACTTAGAATTTCAAGTTTGGCATCAAATTCTACCCAATTACCTCAACTCCCTTTCAGACTTAAACACGGGCAGGTCATTTATCAGTTTTTAATATCTAAAAGCAAATTGACTATTTTTATAAAAATTTCAATAGAAAACAAAGGGCTAACATCATGAAAGTATACTCAATGTCAACAAGAACTAATCCGAAAACGGGGGGGGGGGGAGATTGTTTGTTTTCACCTAAGCTCACTCTGACATTGTAACCCCTAGGCTACTTGGAAAAAACGTTAATATGTGGGAAGGAATCTTTTTTTTTTGTGTGGTAAAACATTTCACTGAAAATGTCAACTTTTTACTGGAAGTGGATATCTTGCTGGCATCCTTTACAGCTTTCAAGTTTAACTGAAAGAATTCCACTTCAAAACTACTTTGACTCTGAAAGTATTTTTGAGACTCATAAGTAGCTTACAGTAGCTTTCTATTTGCTCACAGTTCATTATTTTGTGACATCCAGTCAGCTAACTGGTGCTAAAGCTCCCCAGTTCTTCCACACATTTGAAAAGAAGATTATAATTGGGATTTCATTTTAGTAATTGCTTTTGACGATCTGAACTTTACCACTCTACTCCTTATATGAAGGTCTCTGTCATCTCTCTAATCTGTCCATGTCTGAATTTGATGAGAAGCTTGAATATAACATCTGAATGCTATCATTACAGTCAGTCTACATCATAGTTTTACCCAGTATTACTCAAACAGACAACTACCAAACTTGTGATTGTAACAATCTATTGCGTAAACTTGAGAATGCAGACGCATCGTATGACAGCTTCATGAATCTTATGTCTTTTGCCTGCCCTTGCATAGTTCATTTAGAAGTTGTGTACTACTTGTCATCTTCTTCACCACTGTATTAAATTTAGCCCATGGATAAAAGTATGGATAAAAATATCTAGTAGCAGTAACTCAGTGAATGCATCATGATCTCTGTGTGTGATCACAGGTAATGACTTGTGTCCAACTTCTTCCACAGAGTAGAGTTTCCTTTCCTGGTGTTCCTTGTATCCGGTGGTCACTGCATTCTTGCCGTTGTCAGGGGTCTTGGCGATTGCTTGGTCCTTGGACAGACACTAGATGATGCCCCTGGAGAGGCATACGACAAAGTAAGGCAAAGTTCTGAACCATTGTCTTTTCAGTGAGTTTGTCTATTTTCAGATTAGGTGACAGTGTCATTGATATTGAAGTACGTTGTGTCATTTTGAGTACCAGTGATTTTCAACACAGATGCCAACAAATACTTTAAAAAGCAACCATCAATATTTCTGTGTGGAGCACAGGTTTTGTTCATTGATTTGGTCAGTTTTTCATGATGTTAGAGTGCTCTTCTGCTATTTGGCCATTTAGATAAAAGCATACAATGTTAGAAACTTTCTACCTTTCCTGTGTTCTGCTCTCCCCGTTGCGTCACCTACCGCGGTACAATAATGGAAAATTGGACTTCTAGTTCTACACACAAAACTAGGGATGAATGAGTGAAATATTAAAGCAGTATGCACCTTGAAAGTGAAAGACTGTAACTTTGCTCAAACTCTCCTGAATGAAACTTTCAACCATAGTTTTATCAAATTAAGAATAAAAATCAGGGGTCACCCAGTAAAGTTTGGTAGTAAAGTAACAAATTACCTAACATTTACGGATACTTGCAATTCAAAATGGCCACCATTTCTCTGTCAACTCTATGGTGAAAGATAAAATTTTCAATTTTCAAAATACTGAGAAGGGGAAAATTTTTCATACTTCAAGAGCTTTAAAATGAGCCCCCACAAGAGGTAGACCAAACAAATATTGTAAAAACTTGACAGTCTGAATATCTGTACCTGAGGCGCATTCTACCTTAAAGGTATACAGTCACCTGTGATCTAAATATGCCCATATATGATCAAAGGGGCGTTCCTTGTATTCAAAATGCCCATGTGAGGGCGCTGTTTTTAAAAGCTGCCACCCGCTTAAAATCTGTGGTTGGTTAGATTTTCTATTTCCATGGTAACTGTGGCAAAATTGAAACAGGTGACGGTATACCTTTAAAGCAGGATGATTCATGACTTCATGGTGTCACTGTCAAACTGGTGACCTAAAACTGTGAAATCTTTCCTTCAAGATAAGTCGAAGACTCAACTTAAAGGAGCACCCAAAATGCAACGGTATGAGTGGAGGCCAGGCTATTGAATTCTTAGCAAGGACAGGTGACCACACAGCATTTACACTTAGGAGTCAGCGTGTCCACAAGAAAAACTGCAACTTCTCATTTTCTGGATTGAAAAATTCCGTAAATCAGTTGATTACAAGGCAGGAAAATCAACAAGGTGAGAACAGAGTCCATGTGTTATGTGAACTGAGATTTTCTTTTATGTTAAAATTTACCTCAGAAGAGACAAATGTAAGCTTTCTGTTCTCTGTTGGTGTATTGTATGGACAATCATGAAATTTTAGCCTTAGAATGTACTGAAAATAATTGTGATACTTATCTTGTACCAATTGATATCCATTTTTAACAACTTATGGAAGGAACATACCTAATTTTCCAGTTTATGTGGATGTTGCCCAATGTTACAAGTAAACGAGTTTCCCGAGTCTCTGTATAGTAAACTACCAATTTGGTTTTCACATCTTGACTTTTTTGTGTTCAGAGATATTCCATCAGATGTGATGGAATTTGAAAGTTACTAAATGTAATTCACAATCTTTTCTTCCAGGTGTGCAGTCGCCATTACTTCTGAATAACGTCAATGATATTGCTGCAATATTTCAATTCAATGTCACTCATCAGATGACCAAGAAAGTAGCCAGAGCCATGATCTACTCTCAGCAAAGTCATTTGATACCTGCTGAAAAACAAACTTTGGTAAGATCTGTTTGTTTGAATTTACCAAGTCACCCTCTCATGTCAATATTTTTGTATCTGATTTGGTGTTATTTCTGTTGTTCTCTCTGATGTGTCAAGTTGAATGCCATAAATTGTCAGGTTTGCTTTGATAAAATAAATCACCTGGCCTCATACAAAGACACGACACATTAATAAATATACTTTTAAATCAGCATTCAGTGTCTGCGTTGCACATAGCATACTTTCTTTTATACTGTGATTTGTAGCTGTCAGTCATTTGACCGCATTTCTCACCTGCTTTGTAAAAGCAACACTGGCCTTCTGCGCTCCAACGACATGTCCCCTGATGTGTTGCAATGCATCTGAAGTCTTGTCATGAATATTCTGTTTCAAGGGCAGATCCCATCATGTGAAATGGTTACCGAGTAGAACTTTTTAAGTAATCTACATGTACTTTGGACGGTGTATGAAGCCTTTAGTGTAAATACATTGAATGATAGTGAACACATATTGACTAGCCATGAGGGTAACAACATATGTTTATTGCCTGAGGGCCTGAGAATTACCCCAAAACAGTCTGTTTCACAAGGCCGTAGGAAAAACAAATGTATGCTCATACCCAAATATTGCCAGTCAATGTGTGATTTGTAACACAACTCATCTATTTGTATTTGTCTCACTGAAAAATGGACAAGTTCCCCTGCTATCATCACTGGTGTCAGTCACAGACAACACTACCATCTTCTTTACACACTCTAGAATGTGTGCGTGCGTAGATGGCACTTTCAAACTTCCCCACTCACCAGTTGTTCTGTGTTAACTAGTCAACAGTTTAGAAACTGTTAACCGGTAACTTCAAAATGATGCACATACCACATGACCGGAAATGAACGAATCACAACAGACAGTTTGGACGAGGTGTCTTACAATTTGACTACCGTACTTGTACTCTCCCTTTCATTGGTCAGCACCATTGAACAGTACACTGTGCTGGATCCTAGTGTTTGTGCAAATGTGTTGTACATCCTGTATTCCCTATGTAGCATAGTCAGCCATACACCTGCATTTATACTTCTCCACAGGTAGTCTCTGGAGGCGTTGCCAGCAATGTGTACATCAGGAATGCGTTGAAGTACGTCTGTGACAAATACGACTACAGGTTAATGTGTCCGCCGCCTAGGCTATGTACAGACAATGGAATTATGATAGCGTGGGCTGGCATGGAACGGCTGAAGCAAGGCATTGGATTCGCAAGTGACCCTCAGAGTGTTAAATATGAACCAAGGTAGTGTGCCACATGCAACAAAGTATGCAAATTTAACAAAGTTTTCATTGGTCAATTGTCATAAGTGATTGATTGACTGATGTCAACATGTCTTGCCATTTCCAAGCCGAGGCATAAAGACCAAAACGAAAGAGAAATGAATGTTTTTCGCGAGTGTAAGTTTTGACAGTTTTTCAGGTAATTTCAATGGGAAATACAGCATACAGCTACACTGAAACTCTGGATATTATTTATAGGCTACGTGTAGATATCACTTCAGCAGAAAATACTTAGTGAAAATTGTGTAAATTTATGGTAGTATGTGCCTCCAAATAAGACAACTTAAAGGGACATTATCGCTATCTTTTGACCCTTTTTTCACCTATATTGTTGCAAGCAAACAATTGCTGATGTCGTTCGACTTATTGAAAGATGTCTAAAAATGGTCGACCATAGACAACTTCCATCCAATTTAGCCTACACTGTGTAGAAAAACCTGGGGTCAGAGGTTTTAGGTGGGCTACTGTTAACCCCTGACCCGAGGTTTTTCTGCACAGTGTAGGCAAACTTGATGGAAGTTGTCTATGGTTGACCATTTTTTAGGCATCTTTCAATAAATTGAACAACATCAGCAACTGCTCGTTTGCAACAATATTGGTGTAAAAAGGGTCAAAAGATAGCGATAGTGTCCCTTTAAATTTCTGCTCAAACTTTCTGTAAGGGAGTTTTAAAATATTCCCTTTACCAAATCTATAGTAAAACTCAGGGATCACCGAGTGATATTTGACACTGGAGAAATGAATTACCCAACATTTCCTGACACTTGAAATTCAAAAAAGTCACTATCGCTTTATTTACTCTTTGGCAAAAAAATGAAACTCTTGTGATTTTACAACAGTAAGCTGGTGAAAACTTTATTTACTCCATCAGTTTTAAAAATGAGCCCCCACAAGTGGCAGACCAAAAGAGTATTGTAAAAGTTTGAGAATCTGAATATCTGTCCAGCGGCTTGTTCTACATTTACATTGAAAGCTTTCCATGCTACAAAAGCAATGGGGTGTTTCAAACGAACAGTCAAACTTGTAAGCAAGCATATTAGTATGTTTAGTGCAGGGATTGATCCCTATCGTACAAGGGATGTCACATCAAAACTGATTTAGCTTACAGTGTTAGAAAAGAATATAATTTACAGGAAGTAATGTTATTTGTGAAAAAAGAAAAAGTTGTCACAATCTTAGCTTTCATGGGGTAATTCATATGATATTGGCTGCAAAATACAATGTAGTAGAAAATTTGAACCATTGTTTTTTGTTTCTGTCACCTCCACCACAGATGGCCACTTGGCGAAGACATATCAAATTTAGTTTCAGATGCAAGGATCACTGTACCTGCTCTCAGATTCTGGAAAAGCTGATGTCGGATTCCCAAATCAATTTTTAAAATTTTGAAATATTTATTGTAAATATGTCACTCATAAAATTTAAGTTTGAAGTCTAATATGGGTGCTTTGTTATATTTTGCACTATTTCTGTTAGCTTCTTGTTTCCTTTATTGCTGCTTCATTGTATTTCCTTCTCAATGGGTAGTGTTGGACAGCGCCCTCAGTGGCATACATTTGACTCAAGAGTTTCTGAACATCCACTGCACGGACAAATGGGTTGTTCACTCACACTGCGATGACTCGTAAAATATCTTATCCTTCAATTTTATTCTACTGATTTCACGAGGGCATTAATTACTGTCTTTCAACTGTATTTAGAATCTGACCTGACAAAAAAATATCAAATGGAGTTAATATCAGCTTGCGTACTGTTGAACATCCCCAGAAACAGCAGACACATTCAATGCAAGCTCAGGAAAGAATTATACATCTCAGATTATAATTTCTAATTATGACAGTAAAATATAAACTTTATGGAATATCTTTATCTTTGTTCCAAAAAGAAAAAAGCGAGTGTAACTACATGTTAAGTGCAGAAACATCTTGATTTTATTTTACAGATTTTGTTCTGGAATGGTAGAAAAACAAGACTACAAAAGCATGATAAATTATGATACAGCAACTTCAAATTTAAAGGAAGAAAATTATTCAGTAATATTTACAATCTTTTTCAGTCAAGTTTGCTACTTTTATACATGAGCACACAAACTTTCTGTTTTCTAATAAATATAAATCCATCGCTTATCTGCAATATTCCAGCCATAAAAGCATTCATTTTTTATCATATATATATACACAGTACTTTCATCAAATTAAAACCAGAATAAAAAAATCCCACAAGACATTTTGCGATTAAAATTTCCAAGGACGGATCAATCTATGTGGGACACCATTCTAAGGTGAAACATTTATTTACAAAGAGTTTTCTTACTGTCACAATGTGCTCCCAAATTTAATTTAAGTCAGACATAGGAAAGTGGCTCTGAGAGACCTGGCATACCACTACAGGGACTCCCCCTGTGTTCCTTGCCCACTGCAGTGTGTATTCTAAATATTTGATCTGTCATCTATATGCTACCTCGCCTTTCCAATATCAATTAAGTTTCACAGGAATTTTTTATCAGAATGGTCATTTTGTAATTTTCTACAAAAAAATAGATAAATTTCAGGTGATGGTTGAATCAGGAAAAAATCTTATTTAATTTACTGAGTATTATAATTCAACACACTGCTTCCGTTTGATTGGCACTTGAAAAGCTTGCCTGACAATGTTCACGCTGTTGCTATATCAACAGCTGTCTGTAGATCTGTGGCACATTGCTTCTTCTATTGAAGATTCAGATTCTAGAATTAGAATTTTTTCTCCATATACATGACAAGGAAACAAAAACTTTCAAAATCCTTGCAGCTTTTGGACCATACAAAAGTAATCTGTAGGATTTCATAAACATTCTCAGAAACGATAGAATTTCTACGACATGAGATGCGATAATCACTAAAATTGTTTTCACTGTGATTTCAAAAAACAAAATGTGTACCGTAATTTAACACAAGTTCTATCACAGGCTCAGTCATTGGTGTGCTGTATACACGTCAAAGTCTGCAGTGTGTTGCTGGTACTACTTCTATCCAACTGACAATACCGCCCTCTATCATGATTCATGAAATAAAGTAACATGCAACCTTGATTCACTTTATAACAAAGAAAATCTACTGTGATTTTAACTTCCTAAAAGCTATACATGTCCCTTTCACCCTTTTCACTGTGAAATGTACAACACAGTATAAGAGCTATGAATTCATATTTCAAAGAATTACATGAAACAATGTGTATATAGGGACTCAAATGCAACGTGACAGTTATAGAAATGATGGAATATCAAAAACTTGTGACGTGTAACACTGATCATTTAAGAATAGTTGGCACTAACCTTGTCATACCTAAACTTTTGGCAAACAATCTGTGAATTAGACTTCTATGCAATTATTTCCATGTTTCTGGTACACTGTCATATTTAATTGGCACATGTAAGCTTGGACACAGATGCTTGTCAACATAACTACAGGAAGATTAGAGTGAATTTGATGAAAGTTTCAGGAATGTACAAAGAGCTGAAATGGTTTACAAAGGTTCTCTGTAAACATCATTCAAGACAAAAAGTTTAAAGGACTGGCTAAAGAAGCAACAGAACCTATGAACATTATCATTTTATGAAGCAACTTGCTGCCCTCTCAGTGGAGCGCCCTCAAACTGACAACCATAAAATTCTTATTTAAGTCATCAAGTGCCAAGTATTAGGTCCATGACTGCTTAACCTCAGCTGATTTTCTCTGTATGACTTTCTTGCCTTCTGTATTGAGTGCTGGTGTACTGCTCTGCTGTGCGTACTTGCTGCTGTGTTTTTCCAAGATTGATTTCACAGTTAATGCCCGCAGGGCTTGACTGATGGCCGGAGCTGACTGCGCCCGGCTGAGCTCATCCTTCTTGATACGATTCTCTTGAAGACTCATGGATGTCTTGGGTCGTCTACCTACTGGGTGAACAAAAGTGATAAATATTGTCAACAGAAAATATCTTTGGTGTTGCTTGGGGTAAACTCTACACAGTTGATGTCCTTGGTGTTACAAGTTTTCTCTCTGAGGGAATGCATAGAACATGTACTGCATTTGCAGTCTCACTTGATATCAATATACACAACCATGGCAAGTGGCGAGTTAAATGTTCAACAAGTACTTGGGTTAAGACAGAAGCTGAGTCAGTATCACCTTAGGGCGTTCACAGGGAAGGCAAAACTGTCTGATTCATGTAGTGTCTATGATGTGTTGCCAAAGAGTCCACACTAATATCAGATGGTAATGGGGCTAAAGTAGTTTGGTGTGTCGATGCATATATGAAAAACAGTTTTTAACTATCAGTATGCCTGTATTTACCTGACGTAATTGATGTAAATTCACTATTCCTATACACAATTGATAGCCATGTTTATGCTCACTTTTTCTGTAAAAAAACAATGAATGCAAGACAATTTATGAGTGTGACTTACATCTTGAGAATCCACGTTCTGGTTTGGGAGGGATCACTGGAGGACCACCGTTGATTTCCAGACTGAAATTAAAGATATAATACCAAACATGATTATCATAAACAAAAACTTACGAGGAACATTCATTGAAGTGTATAGACACAAACTAGACATGCTTTAATGTGAAATGAGTATGCTGCATACAGGATAGTGCAAAATCGTATTATGTGACTGAGACAATATTATTCTTGCCTTCAACAAAGGAAAGTGAAGTGAATGGCTGAAGAAAACAGTAATTTTCAGACTTTAATTTCCAGCAAATATATGAATAAAACAACTGGCATTTACTAGGTAACAGATATTCTCACTATAATGCTGCACAAGATGTGGGAAAAAAGGCTGACCAATGACCCATGTTGTAAGTTTTTTTCTTCAGGACTATGGCAGAGAAATGTTCAGCTGACTCGCGGAGATCAAGAGTGAATGTATGGGGCGTGATTTATGTCGCACACGCAACAAATATTGCTGAATTCTTACATGATCTGAAACAGCTGCTTTTGCACTTTGTAAGTGTGATTTATCAAGAACATGTCATCTCCCCCCCGGCTGGAGTTATTGGAAAATGTCATTTCTGGTCAGTCAAGAGTCCCTCTTAGTAACGAAGAGTTGCTACTTTTCACACGGGCAGCCAATCAGTTTGATAGGATCTAGTGGGAAAGGGTGATAAATACATATGCAAAGTGACAATAGCTTTATGGTACTGACCTTCGAGAAGGTAAACCGATGATTTTCTGCCTTCTGAAATTCTCAGTGAAATCTTTGCAAATCTTGGCATCCTTTTCAAGGCTATCCACCAGAAGTTCGTACAACTGAGGATGTGCTCGGCACGCCTGCAACATTAGCCTGGCTGCTGTACGGTTGAATGAAAGATATCCCAGTGCAACTGCCGCAGCAGACTGCACTGTCTCATTTTCAGATTCCAAATGTCTGAGTAAAACTTCAACAGCTCCTGTGGTCACCATGGCGTCAGGGATACCAGCTCTGGTGTGGGCTAGACTGGACATCAACCGACCTGGATAGTGAAGTAATTGAAGTACCGTAACCACAATTAAAAACACTGATGGTATATTTGATTCGAATCAACATGAGTTGATCACAAATCAACCCACTTTCGACATGGACATGCTCTCTCTCTTTTCTAATTCTGTCACAGTGAGAAATGTTGTTTTTCTGTTAATAAGCTTTAAGGTAGTATGTGCCTAGACAGTGAAAGACTTACAGTAAACTTTTGCTCAAACTTTCTTCAAGGAATCTTTCAACCATTCTCTTTCAAAATCGCAAATAAAAATCGGGGGTCACCATGCAAATTTTAGTATGAGAGAAACTAATTGCCCAAGATTCACTAACGTTTGAAATTCAAAATGGCCGCAATCCCCGTGTTAACTCTATGGAGCAAACATAAAAGTTTGGACATTGGAAAAACTAAGTCAATGAATACCTTTAATATAAGCCCTCACAAAGGGTAGATCAGAAAAGAATTGTAAAATTTACAGAGTCTGAGTTACACAGTCTGAATGTCTGTCCCCGATGAGCATTCTACATGTACCTTTAATAATGAAATAGTACCGGTAATGTTTTGTAACTGGTGCATTTCATTACACCACATTGTGACACTAATCTGTGAATTCCCTATGGGTGCACACACCCTATATATCAATGGTACCATATCTTCTAATGAGCTGCAGATAAGCTTTAAAATTTGCAAGTTTCACATTCATGAGGAAAATTCTTACTTACCTGAAAGTATGACAGTATTTTCATCTTCTGACTGGAGTAACATGACTAGTCTAGTCACACCTTCGGCTGATAAAGTCACCTGATCTCTGTCAACAATAACTCTAGCTAGAACAACAATCTGAAAGTAGAGAAGGAAGATGCACAACAATTTATTGACGCTGTAAAGCTACGGTAGCTCTTGACAAGATGAGTTTTAGGTCTAACTCACAATAATAGAATTGATCTAATTCTAATCTCACCTGGAAAGCAGCGTTGGCTTGGTAGGATTCATTGTCAGAGTTGAGGAATGGTTCAAAGGCTGACATGCGGATACCGCCAGCTTCACGGATGCTGTATTGCTGTGATGTGTTGTTGAAAGCAAAAGTTGCTAACGCAGTTCCGGCTTTCAGTCGTACAATCTGAAACAAAGAGTCAACATTGATCATGCTTTTATCATTGCCAAGGAGTTCAGAATGAGAGGAAAATACATCAGGTAGTTTTGTTTCCTGAAAGTGACGAAGGCTGACATATGACAGTGTGTAAAGTGACTGTATATGATGAAATGTAACTGACAATTAGATATTGTGCCAATGGATAAAATTAATGATCAGAAGTTTCCTGAAACAATGATAACATTTTAAGTCATAAATATTACATAAGTGATGGAATTGTGATTCTTTCAAAAGCTTCTGGTGCAGAAGTAATTTAAATAAAGTCAATAGTTACACTAAACATGCTATTTCAACAATTTTCATGTCTCAAATCTTTCATGAACTAAACATATGTGCTGACTGTCAACCCATCAACTTGATACATGTGTATATTTTGGCATCAAATAATCCCTGATCTTTGCAACACTGACCAGATGAAGACACGATGCTGCAACAGCTGTCAGCAAATACTAAATCAGTCTGCTTCATGCACAGTGAAAAACCCTGCTGTCATTATGGTTAAACCATGTGCAGACACACATGAACAGACCGACCCACCTCATCTTTTGACTTGAACAGCTGTAGAAGAATGCCAAAGTTGAAGGCTGGCTCTTCAGTCAGCGTGGTTTGGTTTTCTTTGTTACAGAGAATGATGCAGGCAAGAGATATGGCCACCTCCACTTTGACCATTTCATTATTGATGGTGACAAGTAACTGTACCAGTGTAGATATAGCGTTCTCTTCAGCTATCTTGGCTTGTGTCACTTTGTTACAGCGGTGAGCAACTCCTGAAGAGGGGTAAACAAATCAGATTTTATGCACCTGACTTATGTAACAAACTAATTTAACAATCAGCAGTAACTTATACCTTGTTCTCAAAGAGTTTATGAAACCCTACACAATAGATACAAATTTATATAGGAAAGATAACATGTATGAAGTCTTTTCTATGGCAAGAAATTCTGAGAGGCCGATATTAATCAGCTCTAATATTCAGGCTTTACCTTGGCCATTGATGTAATACCGGTAACAATAATTACTGACAGCAACTGTAATTTTACAATGACCCCTTCCGTGAACTTTTAATCTCTGTGTAACATGTTTGGCAATATACGCACTTATGTTAAATACTAGATATCATAACTGTGGCCTACGTACCAACTAATTTATACTGAAATTTTGGTGTTTTAGGTGCCAACAATATTAAGGTAAAAATCACAGATATTGGGACTCTCAATCTTAATATAATTTTCCTGATCTATTGCTTTTGTGGGCTCATCTTGAAGCTTTTGTTAATAAAGTATTTCACTGTGTTATTTTTGTGGAACTTGAAATTTTTAATTATTCCCCACGGTGTTAACACAGGGACGGTGGCAATTTTGAATTTAAAATATCAGAAAATTTAAAGTAATATATTTGCATGGTGACCCCAAAATTTTCATTCTTGATTTTGAATGAGAATGGTTCAAAGTTTCCTTCAAGAAAGTTTGAACAGTAGTTAAAGTCTTTCAATATTGAGGTGCATACTACATTTGACAAATGTAGCATCTGTATATCATAATTGCCGCTATGGCCTGTACTTACCAACACACAGTGTACCAAGGCATCTAATCACTGTGAGAAGAACTCTCTCTGATGTTTTGTGAGATCTCAACACTCGTATTATCGGCAGGATGCCGTTTTCTTCCTTGATCCTGATTTGGTTTTCAATGTTGGTTCTACAAAGAGCAATGACTGCCATGCCACCTGCAGAGAGACAGACACATAGTGAAGTTCTGTCAAAGCTGTGCAATTGCCAAGAATTAATTACATGCAGCATACTGCATATACCCTGTATGGCCAGAGTAAATAAATATTTTGTTTGCATCTGCCAGAACACAGGTTTCAGAGTTTTCCAGAAAAAAAAAACACAAATCATTTCTGGTAGGATTTTCCATTGTTGACAATATTGTGTCTTAAACACAGTCAAGACTTTTACCTTTCTACAAGAGATCTCTTTTCAACAGTCATATTACAACTATTAAACCATGTGGTGAATTTAATCCTTTATCTTGCAAGTTGTATTGTCTATGGAGCCTGGTAGAAAGAGAATTGTATTCTCTAGAAGCATATAGTTAGTTACAGCAATGAGGAGGCTGTATGAGCAAAATGTCAAACACTGACATATTGATTTGTATTTTCTGTGTGTGTTTTTTTTAACTGCTTACCTGCCTACCTTTCAGAATATCAAGAAGACGCAAAACAAAGAATTTATATACTCTGGCCTAACATGCAGACTCAACTCTAAGGTTGGACCCTATACACAGGAAAGTACATGTACAGTGATCCAAGAAGACCAATATTCACAAAGTTCAAAGGCAGACCAACATTTATGTCTTGAAAATCTTTTATTCACAGTGATAGTTGCAGTTATAGAGAAGTTACCTCACAATGATTTCAGTATCTTTTGTCAAAATTTTGTAATGTCTCAGATTTGATACACTGCAGCAACTTACCAACACACTGTAATTTCTCTTATTTGATATTGCATAGCAACTTACCTACATACTGTAATTTCTCTGACTTGGTATACAACAACATATCAATAAGCTGATTTATACCAATCCTCTCGGCTATCATCTTCTGCTGTCTAGTTGTGTGTCCTGCTAATGCCCACAGTGTGCACGCTCCCTGCTCCTTCACCTCACGATTCCAAACCTGAAAACGGTGATACTTTCATCAGATAACTTACACGTGGAACATGACAGTCCAACAGGACTGAGGTTAGTCTGGTTCCCTGACCCATTTTCCCCGGTAGAGGGCGTGGGGAAAAATAGGGTCAGGTACCGGATAGCCATCTTGAACAGAATTTTGTTCAAGATGGCGGAGGTTAGTCACCTGACAGAACATGCTACAACAAATATGGCTGCTACCATGAAAACGCCAGTCAAAATTCGACTGGATCAGAATTATGTTCGAACACTGGTATCCGAACCAAAAACATTGGTACACAAAACGGGAAACATAAACTGAAAGGATTAATCCAGAAGTACGGGGAAATGGAGGTGATTGAAGGCTGGCTGTGATATCGCAGCAGTACTTGTGGCGAGTATCGAACGCGCTAGGGTCATTGAGGTCATCGCCAACTGTGGCGTGACCCCAATGACCCGAGCATGTTTGATACACGCCACAAGTACTGCTGCTATATCACAGCTAATTGAAAGCAAACTTTGTTGGAACTGTGAACGACAATTGATTTCGATGGATAGAATGGTGTCCTAATTTCGTAAAAAATGCCAGGCATCATATCGACGTTCTAAAAGTATCAAGAGGTGTGCTAAATCACAGTGGCTAAATCATGGAGGTAAAAAGTCTTTCTTTCTACCTCCACAGCTTTGTGGTACAAACAAGAAGTTGGTGTCAAGTGAGCCTGAAAGTGCGCAACCCAAGAAACATGAGAAAAAGTTACAAGTGTTACTTTCATCCAATCACAGCTTGTTTTATTTTAACCCAATAGCGTCCATGTTTACATTTGCCGGTACCTGACCCTATATTTCCCCATGCCCTCTACCGGGGAAAATGGGTCAGGGAACCAGACTAGACTGAAGTATCTGGTCCAACAGGACCCTTCATTGCAATTGTCCAAAGAGGGAAGACATATACTGAGACTGATGATCAATCAAACTGCCAATTTTATTCAATACATGTTCTTCAATGAGACACTTTCATTCTCTTAACCCTTTGAGCGCCAAAGTCTATTTTTGTCCCCTTTATAAAATAAACCCCAGTCGTTATTTCTCAGATTTTTGCCAGAATTTTGAGAAAAAATTGTAGCCAATGAAATGCGATGTCCATTTGGTCCAAAATTATCAAAAAAATTGCAGAAAAATTCATAAAAATTGCTAAAATGTTGCACTAAAATTTTTACGGGAAAAAATTACAATGCTCAAAGGGTTAAGGAATATAGATCATATTCTGAGTTTGTGTGAATTACAGTTCATCAAACATAAATAGATTTTGTAACAGATCTAGAATGATGCAAACTTGGAAAACAGCAAATATTTCAGCTACCTTGAGTAACTTGATGAGTGGCTTTGGAGCATTCAAGCCTAATATTGCAGCTTGACTGGCAGGGTTATTCTCAGCCAGCGCTTCCAACGCACTGGCGGATTTCACCTGCACAGTCACATTGCGACATTTCAAGAGATCGACCAGCGGTTTCACAGCGCCCTCAGCCACAATCTGGTCTTGATTGCATCGATGTCCCGCACACAGCGCTGCTAGGGCTGAGGCAGCTGCCGCCTGTAGAATATCTAAATGATGAAAAAAAATTGAAATAAGTTTGAAGAATGAGACAGATTGAGCATGTATACTTACAGGTATTACTGTTAGAAAGATCTGATATTGTTCTTATTAGGAACACCATTACCAAATTGGATTTTCAGATCAAATGTCAACACACACTCATCACTTAATATATACAGTATATATTCCAGGAGCCAAATTAATTCAAACCAACTGAATATCCAAGATTTATCACACTGAAAAATAATCATTAAGATTAAACCGCTGAGTTTAGTAAACCACTATAAAATCAACCTCTTTGTGTCACTTGGTTATTATTGATTAGGATATGTTAGAATAATTAACTGCAATTTATCATATTGTCAGAGTGGCACAAAGCAGATTCACCGCAATCTGAGAGGGCATGCAAAGCTGTCAATCTTTGGGTTAAAATAAGCATGAGAAATGATGCTGTTGTCGGGGGCAACAGTGATGTACCTGGATAATCTTCCGCATCTACCGGCATATGTAGAAGATGGATGAAAGCAAAAACAACCCATCCATGGGTGACACAATGTGAAAAAAAAGATTGCATGAAAAATATGAACATGGATATTAATTAAATAGGACAAAGAAGCAACATGAAGTCATTAGTCAAAACTGTGAAAATAAAACACCGTTAATTGCATTCACATTGCAAAAGAATGGTCCCCTATATATTGCAACTGTGGTACAAACCTATTGTTTACAGCAGTGTGGTTGGACTTTGTATTAGAATGTTGGGGTGCAAGGAGAATTTCGTGATTTTAAAAATCCCAAAGTGCACAGTAAAATATTTGTTTCACTGTATTTTCATTGATTCTAATGTATAGTACAGATCTTAGCAAACTCAATATGCTGTTTCCGTATCAGATTTCTGATCAGTACATTAGCAAAAACTACAGTTCAATTGTGCCATTTTTTTAAAGAGGGTCACTCACACACAATCACCATGGGAACATGACATCATTGTTTGCAATTGATATCATAATCAACTACTACTAACACCAACACCTTCAAGCAAGGATGTGTAGTGATCTACAGGAGCATTAGCATAAAAATTCAACAAAGAGCAAAATTTGGGGGGGGGGGCAGTGTATTGTTTCACAAATACTACATGCACATCATTGGCCATGTTCAAGACTCTTCACTTCTTACTTAGTATTATAGTGGTAGTCATACTAAAATGTCTACACTTTTTGTGATTAGGCTCACATTTTTTCTTGAAAAGACAAATTCACAGTGGCAATTCAGTGGAAAATTCCATTGCCATGGTTTCCTGTTACAACATTTTCAACGTGACCGATAGTTCAATGTCGACAAAAATACAAAGATATCTGATCATGTACATGTAGGAATCATGAAAATGGTCAATTGTCTCATCACTTTTATCATGGACAGTAGAAGCAAGATTGTCTGTGCTTTTATCTGCCATTATGGTCTGCCTAGTCTGTGTATGTCTACAGTTCAAATGCTTTAACGTTGAAAATTGCACACTGTCAATTTATTATGTTTCCACGTTTAATATACTTTTCTTATCATTACAGCAAATATAGTTATTGCAATCTTGACATCTACAAATCCACACCTCTAAATCTATCAGTGCATGTCATGTAGCATCTACATAATTGTAATCCATGCATACACATCTTTTACTAGCAGCAAATTTATTATCATTCTTAATCTGCCGAAGTTTTTAGTGACCATCTACAACCCCTGGCTACAACCTTTAAACAAATCACCCTAGGGAAGGAACCTTTGGAGTGTTGTTGAGAGGCAAACTTGATTAACACAATTAACAGGAAAGTCACGAAAACAACTGAAATTATCATCAAGATTATTCACTACGTTATCTGTTGGAGTCATTACCTTGGGAAACTAGCCCTAAAATTCCAGAATTTTAAGAGAAATTTTGGAGATACTTCTAGCAGAAATTATATATACCACATTCTGTGTTTCCTCTGCCACTCTCAAATTCGTAAAATTACTAATTTTTTAGATGATTTACTAATTTTTTTCATTGTTGATTCGTAAATATACGAATGCAAGGAAGAAGCTAGTTGATTGAGAGCTAAGGCCCCCAAACCTCAAAATAGTTCTGTCTAAGCACATGTTGTACTTAATTTGAATTGATTGAATGATATTCCGTATTGGAACGGTTAAGTTTACTTATGAATTTCAAAATGTACTAAAAGTTTCAATACCCAACTCGTAAATTTACTAAAAAATTCAGAAGCCAGAGGAAACACAGACATTGTCATGCCATGCATTAATGAATATTCATGATTTGATAAAATGTACCGGCATATTTGCATATGTCATGGCAACATGATCTGATGTGTCAAAGCACCATCGTAAATAAAGTTGCCATGGCAACATGAACTGATGATAATAAAATAACACCGGTCTTGTTACACATATGTAAGCAATTACTTTAATGTGTATTGTATGTTGTCTGTGTCGTTATGGAAAATTTAGTATAATCTGAAACAAAGAGATAATAATATGAAATTTGCATTTAGGATGACTTTCACTGTGAAAGGCGGGTCAATGTACTGATATCACTGCCGCATATCATGGCTACAACACAGTTACATTTCCTTTATAAATGTTATTACATAAAAAAACTTCACATACATAGTCTGAGTCAACACCAACCCTACATGTAGACTTATTTACAATCCGCCACCTTTACAATATTTTGACATTTTTCGATCATTGCTGATGCTTTCTGTATTTGTAAACATTCTCATTGCATCTTTTTCACATACACTTTTCCATTTGCTTTGCAAACTCAGAAAACAGAAAATTGTACCCAGTGCTTGAATTCAGAGAATTGAAAGATTATGGAATATTTGCATGATGCAGGCATTTTTGGGGCATTTGGAAATCTTGAAATTGAAAAATTTTGAACAGAGTTTGTGGAGAAATTCAATAGACAGTATCTACAGTCTAGATAGTGAAATTATTCTGCTAACATTTGAGGAACACCAAGTTTATTGCTCCAAATATTCACCATATTCTGTAATATAATATTTTTAATTACCACATTCAGCTATTTAATACCGATGAGTATAGATACAGATACCATTGTACTCTAAATATCTTGGGTATTCCTTCCAGTTTGCAATTTGGATTACAAATTTTTTAATCAGCAATATATATGTACATGGAGGCACCAGCTGAAAATGCAACAATAGACGAACTACAGCATTTGTGTCCATTAATCACAAAGTAATCTGCTATGTGTTTTTTTCTGAAGCATTTAAAGACACAGCCGTGTTTTAAAAACAGAACTAGCTTTACCTGAATTGACAGTGAGAAACTCAATCAAAGGTTCAACTCCGCCGTTCTCTGCAACCAGCGTCTGGTTACCATCGTGATTTGTACACATGACACGGATGGCATTGACCGCATTGACCAGCACATCCTCCAGCTCTGAATCCAGCAAGTTAATCAACGGCGCAATGCCATTCTGTGCCGATATCTCAGTCTGGTTGTCGAGTACACACGCCAAATCAGAGAGTATGATGGATGCTCTAGACTGGATGTCGTCCAGCGGTGAACCCAACAGCTTGATGAGTATCTGGATGGCTTTGGCCTCTGACAGCGCCAGACGGATTTCTTTTCTCTCTGATATGTTACACAACACTGATGCGGCTAGTGACTGTAATTCTTCATTCTCAAGTTTCAGAATATTCACAAGGGCTGGTATTCCATCTGGTTTTAAAAAAAATAAAACTAATTGTTCAATTCTGTCTCATAGGCCAACTATAACTTTATATGTACAATTTTCAAGATTAATTTGTTTCATCAAAAGTAACGAATACACGCTTCTAAGTGATTCCTTATTTAAAAGTATTTTGCAAAACAATATCGCCAGAAACTCCGACATTTCCACGCTGCTAGCAGTATTGAACCATTTTACTAAAGACTGCCAAGTGATATACCAGTAGGGTAAAGCTTTGCTTCATTTTACAAAACAGTCTTTTAAAAATGTGGTCTTTTATGACATTAGGTTTTCAAACAGGTGAATTTACTTCATGGCTAATTCAAAAATGTCAACATTGTCCAGAAATTTCTGCTTTTCAGTTTTGTCTCAGTGCTAGGCATTACAAACTTGTCTGTGCCAATATTGAGACTGATGCATTCAGCAATGCATCCTGGGAAATTCAAGGGCAACACTGATCTTGTGTAAATTTAACAGTTAACAGTCACTATTCATTGAGCAGGATTTGTGACATGAGATACATCCAATGCTTCCATAAAACCAAACTTATCCTAAATGATGCAGCACTAGGGCATAATACTGAGATTATGTTACAGTAAATTTCACGTTTGATTCATTTAAAATCTTCCGGCAGTTCACACAGTGTGCAACAATTACGAAGGATTGTACCCTCATTACAACACTATCAAATGAATGATTTCAGAGTTATCAAGGAGGGATCTGATATCTATCAGTTTACACATAAAATGCACTTACAAACTAGTTTCCTGATGTTAAATACAATTATGTTAATAACCAAATAAAAGGAAACTGTAAAAGAAATTTGGTTCCATAGTGCTTGACATATATTTTAAATGAGTTTTATAATAAAATGACAAAATAAAAGTATGGGCCAAAATTCATTCGAGTAAAGACAATTTTAATACAATTTGTTACTAAGTATGTTGCCTTTCTGTGAATTGTAGCAAGTGTCTGTACTCTGATGTTATAGGTGGTTATCCTATGTAATGATGAATTCTCTCCAAGGTTTGATCAATCATACACAACTGGCTAAGTTGTGCAAACTGCACAGTCGTGATGTGTAGATAAAATGCTGGATTACGGTACAAAATCTTACAATATCTTTCAATTCAAATATAAAGGACGGGTGGATTTTAAGAAATACCGTGTAAAGGAATTGTATTATTGTGTTTGTTGAAATGGTAAGGATATAAATATCATTATCCACTGTGTCTGCAGACAAAATCCAGTCTGACATCATCAAGTACAGAGTTTTCATTCGCTTTTTCATTTAGAAGAACTACAGGAAGCAAAATTACTGTGACCAAAGAAATTCTTTAAACCTCTCTCAAAATAAGTGGCTTTGGTTTAATCTTGTTCTTCTCTGCGGCAAGGCCAGAACATATAAACACAGCAATAGCGATTTCATATCACAAAAGATACGTTGAGAATGTTAGGGTTTTTGTGTTGCGAGGAGTCGTCCCCACAACCATGGAATCCAACAACAGCACTGACTGTATTTTCAACTGTCAGGATCCCCCTGACAAAGCGGCAGTTATCTGTGAATGAAGTGAACACTTTATCATCTCAACCTTCTGGACTGAATAAAAAAACCGGAGAACCAAACACATTATCTGGGCCATCAAATATTTGAACAGACATTCTTTGCATGGCTTCCTAGCATCAGCAGATCAATGCTATTGATCTGGGTCATTCCCTTTGTTTGCAAACATTTGTCATCTTTTATTGACTGCGCAAAACTGTCTTTACTACTCAACTGTAAACGCACTATTGATTAGACTAACGCATCAAATAACAATCATTAAAATCCCACATTATAAACGCTGAATCTTAGCAATGTAAGATCTATGCATGAGTTGTACCGGATTCAATGAAAATTAAATATTTAACATGAAATTTCTGCCCTCTTTTCTTGTTGTTTAATTGACACTGTAATATGTGCAGGCAGTGACTCGTATTCTCACATCTTTTGCTGTTTGTGACTCTGACGGTTAATATTTTTAGTTTGGCTAATGATCACTGTCTTCTCTGTGAGAATGAAATTCATCTATCTGCAAGCAGGAGACTGGTTCTTTTATCACTGACACAAGTCACTGTTCCTTGTAGTGATTATTTATTCACTTTTTGAATTGCAGTCTTGGACGTGTAATGCAACCATTCAAATATATTGACATGATCACGTTTGTCAGTGAATAGTTTCAGTATTAGAATCGATTTCATTTTACTTTCAATTCATGCGTGAGGGAAACTTGGCACACAAAATTGAATGCTTTGTCAGATCTCAATTGGTAGTATGCTCTAATGTCAATCATTCAATTATGTTGAGATTTTAAATAGTGTAAAGTACAGCCTTATCTACAGTCCAGGCTTGTTACAGCCAATTTACCAAGACTCCATTGTACAAGAATTCCTTGTTTACAATTTCTGATTTTCACACATTACGAGGTCAATTTGCATATACTTTCTTGATTCTAACAATTTTTGTAACTCTGATACTATAGTAACAGAACCCAACTATATATCTTATTCCATACATCATTAAATTCGTCATGGCTACATACTAGAAATGAGTTTTGCACAAAATAGCATTTCAGACAGCTGATAGTTAACTAGTGACTTTTGGCAACTTGAACGAGTTTGAAATTCTGCAAAATGATAGCAATAAGTTTTTCAAACACTTACTTGTGTGATTTGATGGGAACTTTGACAATGTTTACACAACAATGGAAATGATAGAACACTTTTAATTTTACTAGACCCTATCCTGTTTTTGTGTGTACTCAACTAGCTTACATGTCAGAGTGGGTCACTACATCTAGGTCTATCAAGTGAATCATGTCAAGGTTGAAATACTGTATTGTATCAAGTATTAAAGCTGACAAAAATGGTAAGAACTTTACTTTGTCAGACTAATTCAAAATGTTGCTTTGTTAATTCATGTAGCAATGCATGCACGGATATTTACTGCTGCTGTCAGGAATAAACGGAAGGTTCATCTGTGTACACTTATTGTTATTACTGAAGTTTGTATTCATATCCTTTGACTTGTTCACGGTTTCAATCAGAATACTGGCAGTAAAAGTATCAATTGCAACATTCCTGTACACGGTCCATGTCCTGTAGTAGTAATTTCCTGTATTCTCGTCCAGACTTTTAAACACAGATCTACTTTTGCATCCTTGCAAATCAGCCTTTTTGAATCGTATATTTTACCCTCGTGATTAGGCAGGGCTTAAGATATGACTGTATAGAAAGAAAAACATAAAACCTGGCACTTGCATCAAATTTGTCAGCAGCCTGCCCTGTAACAATGAATTATCATGCAGCGGATGGATGCATCAAGAGGTACATAAAGAAGTATGTATCTAAATGAGAAAAAGCCATCAAAAAAGTCTATCCCAATCATCAGCTGAGTATTAGCCTCAGAGTGCACACACTAACCTGCATCTAGTATTGATTTCCAGTGTTCCATCTTGGATGTTGACAAAATTTCAAGAGATCTGACAGCGCTGTCAATCTTCTGGAGGTCATTTGAGGTCATCATCTCTGTCAAGTACAATGAAATGAACTCCGATCAGATAAAGACAAAACTTGATTGAACATCGGTCACGTTCTACCACAACAGCTATCAGCTGTGGAACTAGAAACTGTTTGATTATTGAATCTTTAGACAGATTTATGAGATATGATAGAGTTCAAGCCTTCTTTGACATTGAAACCAGTACATGGCAAAACACAGGTACCAAGGTGTAGTACAAAAGAGTCATTTGAATACGTACAATGATAAATATTGAACAGAAGATGTATATCTAGTTGTAAAATATCAGGAGAGGTGAGTTCCAATGATAGTAAACTTGAAGGAAGAGAATCTCAATCTTAAAATAAACCTCAGTTTTACCTAGAAGATGCATACAAAGCTGTATGGAAATTCATTACATGAATTTACATTTCATTAACACATACAAAATCACATCCCTGTATATATATTTGTGTGATTAAAAAACTTACACTATTCATACTACAGTCTGAAACATAAAAACATCAATCACAACACCAAGATGCAAACTATGGATAAGAAGTTCATTTTCAGTATTTACTTGAAGTACATTCTATACACCTACAATGCTGGAATATTCCTGCAAGATCATATATGTGCCCACATTTTCATTGGCATACGGTATACATGTAACATTGGTGATGGTAGTCATGGGGTTAACACGATTTTCCAGTCAATGAATTTGCATCGCAAAGTGTGAGAGAGTAGGCTTACAAGTAGAACAGTAACACTTGTGATGATAGCTGACTCACCCACTAATGTATTCCAGACTGGTACATCTTTATGATTCCATTCAATGTAATATTCCAGTACATTGGTGTGGAATCTCATGGCTGCAAGATGGATCATGTTATTGCCTTCCAGATCTCGCTTCTTGATATTTGCTCCAAGATCAATCAACGTCTTGACGCTATCGAGGGCGCCACTGCTGGCTGCCAGTAACAGAGGAGTCTGGCGCACTCTGTGTTATTTTGGGGAAGTGGACAAAAGTCAAACACACCGGTTTAATACAAACGTCATTTATGGATGTTTCAACTGTGTAGAAATGTACAATCTGTGAGCTCTGATGGCAAGAGTAAAGTGTACGGTTAGTCAGAACACTTTCTAGTAGTCTACAACACAAGTTCTCTTTGAAAGATAAAAAACACACACACAGCGAACGGTGAGTTAAATGCACTCGTCGTTTTTGAGAAAGTTTTCATGATTGGAACTTGTGTGTGCAGGCTTGCTTGGAAGCACACCAACTCACTCCACTCGTGAAATCAGAGAGTAGTGACCACTCCGTGTTAAAGCTTTGTCAAATCTGTGAGTGAGTGTAAGTATACACGGTCAATGGTGCAGTGTCAGAGTGCAGGGATGTGATAGGATGGTCAGTACACTGTGCAGGAATGGGTAGCTACTTTTGTGAATGACCACAGTTTGGGGATAAACGTTCAAAATCATGGCATGTGATGAACAACCTGGCTGAATAATCTTTAATTTTTCATTTACGTTTGCTTTAATGGGTGAAATATTTTGAGTGACATGAAATAATCTTTAATGAAATGGTTCATCAAAATGTTTCTGAGCAATATATCTGGTGTGAGACAACAAAATAAAAGCCTTTTCATTTTACTGTACATCTGATTAATGCTTGAATATTCGCTATAGCATATGGGGGAATTTATTTGACCTTAAGTCTAGTTTGGTTGAGCCTTACGTATCTAACACCTGGTGTGAAAGACTTTCAAATATATTTGATTTGTTTGGAGTGATGTGAGTGAATATCGATGATATCCAAATGTTATGTGTGCTTGTTATTGTGGCAGGTGTGAATCTGGATCAATTGGTGAAAGGTGAATAATATGCATGGGTTGATGTTTGTGGAGTAAATTATTGTTAATAATTCATGCATCTACTCTAATGACAACAGCAAGAGCATTATTACAGGTTATGAACAAATTATGATGGAAAACAGGTTAGCAGATGGCACAAGCCTTCTGGAATTTAATTGCTTTTAAATAGTTATTTCCCAATTCCACATACATGCTTATTACTAATACCATCATTACTTTAGTTATGAAATGTTGTTACTTTAGCTGTTAATCGACAATTTTTGCCGTGCAATATGAATAGATTTTAGCTCAATTATTGGCAAAACACTTGCAATTAGAGCATTGCAATCATTTTGCTCAATGAAACTCTACAACAGTGATGTCAAAGCCTTAAATCAGTGGAACACTTCACATTATATGTTCTGTGTGTTTTGTATCGGTGACTGTACATGTATGCAGTGTTGGTGTAAATCTCGATACTCTTCTCCATCATTTACGGCGACTACTAGTGCAGCACTTTTAAATGTGTATCTCACGATGAAATCAGAAACCTTAACTACAATATACATTATGTTGTCATTATGCTGAAGATGATGTTCAACACTAAATTATGAGGAAACTCTAATTTATAATGACTTACTCCTTGATAATTGATATTCTACTTGATAATTGAAATTCTACTTGATACTGGTAATTGACATTCTACTCGATAATTGACATTCTACTCGATAATTGATATTCTACTAGATAATTGATATTCTACTTGATAATTGAAATTCTACTTGATACCGGTAATTGACATTCTACTTGATAATTGACATTCTACTTGATAATTGATATTCTACTCGATAATTGATATTCTACTTGATAATTGAAATTCTTCTTGATAATTGAAATTCTACTTGATAATTGAAATTCTCCTCAATAATTAACATTCTACTTGATAATTGAAATTCTACTCGATAATTGATATTCTACTCGATAATTGATATTCTTCTCGATAATTGATATTCTACTTGATAATTGATATTCTACTCGATAATTGAAATTCTACTCAACAATTAAAATGCTCTTCAGACAAGCATAGAATGATCCTTGCATGATGAATGCATTACTTCCACATGGAAAAAAATTCCCTGGTTGCTAAGAGTTAGTTTTGAATTGTTAATGATGTCATCAAATTTCAGAACTGTAATGATGTTTTTCAACTGTTCTATCTAACTCTTCAGCAGCAACATAAACCAATGCTAGTCTATTTCATTTCTGACGACAAATTCAAAAGGCTGTGGTGGACAATTTAGTTCTCTTTCCTAATATCTTTGATAGTCTGACTACTACATCACATTAATTCACATTCAACTAATTGGTATGTTCGTATATATGAAAGTTGTGATATTGTGTACATTGTGTCCTAAATTCCACCCTGTACATGGTTGTTCATGCAGCAAGTAAAATTTGAGTAGGAGGCTAAAGAACATCCATTAAACTGAAGATCAAACACTTGATCATTCATTTCAAGTGTGCTTAATGTATACATGCATTAGAACATTACTAGCAACTGGGTTGTAGCTGTAAACACTATGCAAGCTATCTCATAGCTGCATAGGCAACGATGCTAGAGTCTGTTTAATGACCACAGTCAAATGCCACTCCCAAAATCACAGACACAACATTATTGCAAAGCAAGGCACAGCACAACAAAGCATATCACTGCACAGCAGAATAGAGTTGAACACAGCACAACATAGCACTGCACTGCACAGCACATGCACGGCTTAACACAGCAGACCACCGTGCACAGCACTGCCTTGTATTACATACTGATTCATGGTCTCCAACTCAATCTGGTCGATCCACTTGCGACAGAAGTGACGGACAATCGGTTCGTGATCGAAAAAGGCCGCATGATGTATAGCTGCCCAACCGTCTTGGTCAGTTAGATACATGTCAGCCTTGTTCCCGATCAGACACGCAGCCGAGTCCAAAGAACCACACCTTGCAGCCAGATGAAGTGGGGTCGGTCCTGTCGATACAAAATACATAAGCCATTTGTCAGTACAAAGATGGGGTACCCGTGAATTAATGCTGCATAATAATTTAAATTAAGATTAAAACGTGATTAGTAGGGTAACAGAAATCAGAGCTCATAGACAACATACTTCTCAACTATGTTAATGAATAATTAGTTTAAAGAACAAATACATCCACTTATTCTGGGAAATTACAGGTTGATATACAACAAGTTGTCATATTTTTTGTGACACGCTGACAACTGAAATACAATGTTCACTTGAGATGATATTTAAGCTCTGAAACTTTCCAGAAAATGTAATCGTCCATGAAACAATTTCCCTTTAAATTCAACATGTTTTAAAATTAATACTTTGAAGTTTGTGTATTATACGTATATTCTTACATGCATGACATCAAAAACTATCTACAGTGTCATTGAGATTATGTGCTGGTTAACCAGTGAGCAATCATTCTGTTTTTGACTATTGATTTGACTGAGAAGTGTGGTGTGGTTTGGCGTACAGCGAAGTGTACTTCTTGCACTTCAGCAAAATAAATTCCCATTATTTATGAGTGGATTGCAGAAAACCACTGCACTAGGTGTCAGTGTCTGTGTACATGTGCCATGAGTAAACAAGAACACTTATTTGACCACAGACAATCAAGAAATTTGATTCTAGAGTGTCTGTGATTTTACATTTCTTTGTGTGTGTGACTGTGCTCTATGCCTTCAGTACAATCATGACAGCGTAAACAACAAACAGACGTACAAGTGGTCATTTTCTGAGTTAGCTAATGGCTAACGGCACCTAAGGAGGGACCACGGCTGGCATGCCATTTGTCCATGACCCTATAAATAGATGTCCAGGAGTGGGCTGGAGTCTTTCTGAAGAAAATGTTGATTAATGATCACATTTAAATGTGTTTATGACAATTGTTTCATTACTAACACACTTCTAGTAATTTCTTATAGTTTACGAGAAAATTGTCCTGACATGGATACTTTGATTACTGTATATTGGTGAAAAACTTGTAGAACTGGAAATGTGCTGTGAGATGGGCCAATGGGTGAACACCTGACGAGACAAATGAATAATCAGTTGTTGTGTGTTATGTCTCTTTCAGCTTATCAACTTGACCTAGCTCAGAAAATGACCACATAATACATGCAGGTATCGAACAAACATGAACAATGCACTACATAAGTTAAAATAAAAAAACATGCTCTTAGTTACAGAAAACGTGATGACAAACACATATTATTGGTACATGAACCTAGCACCCTACTGCACGGCAGTTTGTGTTGTGTGCGCGTGAGTGTATATGCATGCGTCAAATCCCAGGAATTTGTGTTGCTACAGAACATGCGATAGTGAATTTGCATGCATATTTTGTTTTCCCTTCTGCCATATCTCGGTGCACCAAAAAGTGGAACAAAAATTCATGCAATGTAAAAGTGCATGGGGGAAATTCACAGCAACATACCCTTGGGTGGACACACTGGTGTTTCCTTACCTAATGAGTAAGCTTTGAAAATGCATGCATAGTTGACAACAAATTAGAGATAATAAAACAGTTATTCAAGTAAAAACGTACAAGATAAAAAGTATGAAAAAAAGACAGTATCATTCTCCAGCAAAATAGCTTTATCAGTTATAAGAAACGATTGATAAAACTTATAATCACAACATCCCGAGGACAAAAAATAAGTATAGAAATAAGCAAGCATTATATAATTAAAAACAGTTGACAGATTTATAGACATTTTTTAAAAATTTTGATTCTAATATAAAATTGATAGCAAGATGTAGGAATAAAATATGTGTGTACTGTTTTTACAATTACAATTGTTGCAAATTAGGGTTAACCTTCAGACTGAGAACACAATATGATTCAAATATTATTTGTATTTTCCCCGAAAATGGATTTCCACCATCTTATCAAAAGATACAAACTTCAGATGTACTCTGTATACATTACAATACAACTGCTTTCAAATCTGTTTCTGATATAAAAGTATTACATCGCATCAAAGAGAAACCAGCCACCTGAAATAGATTCCTAGACCTAAAAACAAGTTGCACTATCGACAAAATTTAGACTGTCGTTGTAATGCTAAAAGATGAACCTACAGAAAATCCTTACTGTAGTCTGTATTTAGTGATTAAAATTATTCCACTCAGAAATGTAGTTTTAATTTAAGTAGAGATGGGAAACAAGTTGATTTTATTAGTTATGGTTGCACTGAATATTTTCAAAACATGGATCAACAAACATTTGTACATCGTATCTACATTGAAAGTCTCAAATTCCCGAAACCATTGTTTTATTTTGCGATTCGTCGTCCAGTGACTCACCAGCAGCACTGAACTCATCTTGAATAACTGCACAATCTTGTTTTCAGGTATTTTGGGATCAAAATGCCAGAAACGTAGAGCCAGCTATACAATGAATGTCTGTTGCTAGTGACAACTCATTCATTCCTCCAACAAGTTGATCTCTCCTCTTTGCCCCATTAATCACATCATCCACAAACTCAACTTACACTACAATCCTTACATTCAGACACTTCAGCGGACAAAATCCCTAAGATCAAAGTGTTGGTTACCTTACAACTGGACTTTACTCACCGGTCCACCAACAATTTTATTTTTCACAACCATCTTATGATATACCCACACAGAAAACACAATCCCACGTCCATGTGCAAAAACACAAAGAAAATAACTCAACATCCGTGAGAAGAAGAAGATACCCGTTCATGTATACATCACAGTTAATCTTTTTTACCTGTTGATAAGATGTTGTTGTTTCTTCTGACATTCATATCCTGTCCCTGAATAATCAAGAGTGAGATGATTTGTGGCTTGTTTTGAAGTGCTGCATGATGCATCAGGGAAAATCCGTTGTCATCTTGTTTGCTGATTCGAGATCCAGGTGTCTTCCGGACCAAAGTTGCAAGCATGGATACCAACCCTCTGTGGGCGCAGGATTTCAATCCAACTTGGATATTCTGTAATCAACAGAGAAAAGTTAGGGTTTGTCTGGGGCAACCCTGCAGTACAATGAATACTCTTTGCTGGACTGTGACCAATTACACGTAAGTTCAACGATATTAACATTTCACCACCTTTGTTGTAATTTTGCTATTTCATTAATTCTGTCACCAATTTTACTTTCCATACAAAGACATCCAACATGGCTATAGAAAAACAATATGGCTGTGCAAGATTTGATGTCTGAGTTTAGAGGGGTGAAGGAGTTAGTAACTCTACCCTCTCACTGTGGTTTAAAGAAATTGTACTCCTTCCACCATCTGTTTTTACTACAATATCAAAGTTGAGTGTGTATAGATCTATATTCAGAGAAACAAAGCATGGTTACTTTCATTTATCTAACACATAAGACTTCAACAAATTTCTGCCACGATGCCATTGGAGCACATCCCTGGGTATGGTGCTACAGCTCTTACCTTGTTCTTGATGGCTCGTTTGACACCGTATCTTTTCTTGAATTGTTCGTGCATGTGTACATCGGTCAGGGGTAGCCGTTTTGGTTTGAGTTCTTTGATTTTGTCATAGAAAGCGTGTACCCAGAGTGGTTTCTGTGGAGACTGTGGGTAGTAAGTCTCAAAGTCCATTGCTATCACATAGTACCTGTGAGGATAAGATGTGAAAATATTGTGAAAAATACCGCAATTATACGGTGTCGCTCAAATTTGATCAGAATTGGTATATACCAGTATGGGTTACCAATGATCAACAATAAATGTTGTTTCTATCTGTTCAGTGGAGGAAAATTCTACATTGATGTTATGGCAATGATTTCTGCACAGTACAACCAGAAAAACAACAAGAAATATTTAAACCAGAAAAACAAGAATGACAAAAGTAATTAAGGTCTAACTTTAGGTACTGGAGGTCAACTTTAGCAACATGCATAGCAGAAACAAGCCCCTTAGTATAAACGGTCTTCCCCCATCTACTGTCTATGGTTGCAGCTGGTCTGTTAATATGTAACAGTTCATAAACAATGACAGGAAATGAGTCAAGATCAGTGGAGTTTGCCTGTTTCTCACTGCCATGCCTCCTGCACATTTGCAGGATTTCACTTTTTCTTACCTCATTTGCACATTTTTGACACTGATGTGTTCATTTGAACAAATTCACATCTCAAACTCTGCATCTACCTGTACACCAAATACTGAGATGGTAGCTTTGGCGGTATGGGAGCCTTGTGTGTGACGGACATACATCCGCACATACCCAAAAATATACAGACATACAGACATGCAAATCAGATGCAAATGACTGATTCAGCTTATACGATAACCTCACATTGGTACACCAAATGTGAGCTAATAACAAAACCACATTGGAAAAATAAATAGACACTGCAGTAATATATCTAACAAAACTGGTACTTTAATTATTAGAAGTGTGTAAATCCTTCCAGTGTTTGTTCTCTATTACGAGTGTGAATCCAATGGTCCGGCAGTAAGGTTTGCTAGTTCTACAGGTTAGTTTACTGGTTCTGCATTCCTGTTTTCTAGTCCTGCAGTCTAGTTTTTTGTCCTGGAGTCGAGTTTACTGGTCCTGCAGTTTGGTTTGCTAGTCGTGCAGTCTACTTTACTAATCCTGCAGGTTAGTTTCTGGTCCCACTGCCTGCTTTGCTAGTTCTGAAGTCTAGTTTGCAAGTCGTGCCATCTGGTTTGCTGGTCCTGTAATCTACGGTAGTTTGCTATTTATGCAATCTAGCTTGCTGATCCTGCAGTCTAGTTTGCTGGTTCTTCATTCTAGTTTTCTACTGCTAACGCATTCTTTATAGCACAAGTGAACTGGTATTCACTGGTGTGAGCAAAAGATTTGGTGGTCCGCTGTTCTATGATACACTTTTGTTCTCATGGATCCAATGGGTCCATTTAAAAAGGTTTTTTCCTTGATAAGGAAAAACGCCAAAGCAACATACAACTGGCAATTTCTTTACAAATTCTCTTTCAACACATCTGAGTCACATTAGACTTTATACACGTCCTTTTGCTCTGTCGTTTAGATTCAACTCTCTGAAAAAATATTTTGGTGCAATCTTGTTGTTGAGTGAGATAACCACAGATTCAAATGGACATGAAAGAGTTCACCTCATCATGGAAAAAAAAAGGCGTTGTATTGAAGTGTGAAACTCAATGTTTTACTTCTGGATTTGTTCCAGTTTATCAGATAGAAACATGAAGAATACAATGGAACATATCAGAATACTGCTCCGACACTGTCACCGATATGGATTTACAAATACTTTGCGTGCTTATTCAGATTTGTCAAAAGATCCTCCTTCAGAAAAAAAGATCAATAGTTTAACAATCGATGTGACCCGATGGGTAGAGTTTTGTTAGAAAACAATGAGTCAGTAAAACAAATGCATTTTGTGATATTGAAAATTACATTCTACAAAAAAATATTCATATGGAAGGGAGTCATGGTTTGATATCAGTGGAAAAGAAAAGTATCAGGAAACTATGTGCATGGTTTATCAAAACCACCAAAGTTGATCCAGTGTTTTGCCACAGGCAACAAGCATCTACAGTCAAATGGAAAACTAACAGTCATTGCTAATTACGACAAGTCAATGCTAATTAAGACACGTCAATGTTAATTACGACAACTAAGTGATAATTGAGACAAGTGAATGTTAATTGTGAGAAGGTCAGTTACTTATTTTCCAATTTCAATGTCATTATTTGCATTAAGAGAATAGCAGCAAATTAATAACAAATGTCGCATTATAAACATTCAACAGAAGGTAGCACCTATCACCCCTAGAAACTATGAGATCGTAGAAAATTCTGATAGTTTTCTATAGGCAGATGGTTCGATCACAATACCGGTATCCAGGGGAGGGGTTCAAAGGTCAAAACAACACTACTACAGTGTGTAGGAAGAGTCAGCTTCTTACTGCCACAATCTATTTAACTAAGTGCCAATATTTTGACAAGAAAGCTAGAGAAGATCTCAGTAGGTCTATCTAGAATCAACAGATCAATTATATAACTGGGCCGCGGTTATCTTGGCCATTGTATTTCACATCACAATGGTTGTAATCTATAACAATGGTCGGTTTCCACTCCACTGCAGTCGGAGACATACCCACTGACGGAATATCAATATTCACAATTTCCGTGATCAAAGCACACTTCAAGGAATCAATATGTCTTTACCACTCCGCCTTTGTGCATATTCTTTTTTTGCCTAATGTTATAATCTCCCAAGCTACCTGCGCTGAGTATCGTACATGTAACCGGATCATAAGCTTCTGTCAATTTCTAAGCAGCTAGCTTGTTTATTGGTTCCACTTGGTGCAGTCAGCGGACAATGCGTGCTGACAGGTCGTAAAGGTCGTGGGTGATTTGATTTACGTAGTTACTGTTATACCAACATAAAGCCACATTTGTGTGTTTTTTATGATGCGTGATACATAAAAGTGAATCCCAACAAACTAGGAAAGCAAAATTCACAAAGAGTTAATAACATCATACCTGAAATAATACTTGAATAATAATTATTTTGCACTTCACAGTTTTATTAAAACATACAGTAGTAAATTTCTCACTGCACTGTGAGAAGTAGTGCATTCACCCCTCTTTTCTAAAAGTTAATGGTTTGATCCAATGGGCTTACACAGTGAGGAATGATCCAAGTGGGGCTACTTGGGGAGTAACACTGGTAAGATGAAGGGGGCAGGAGTTAGAAATGATTTTTTGGGGAGGGGAGCAACATAAAACATTGAAAGGAAAATAATCTTGCATATTTCTTTACAATGCCACTGCTAAGGAATGCTTTCTGCTGAATAACTTCCTGAATGCTTTCTGCTGAATAACTTCCTAAAGGTCTGAAAATGCTCAGACAGCTTTCAAATATATACTGGAATTAAGACAGTACTACTGAGTGCAACTTGCTTTGTCCTTCATTGAACTTGGCTTTTGGTCAAGACTGTTGAAAGGCAGGAGTGGTTTTCACGCAAGTGATCGAAATTTGGTGGGAGAATTTACGTAAACACAGATCTGAAAAAATGTCATTGATCGAGAATGGCACGTAGCAATGTTGAGGGATGTCTCCCAGAGGACCAACCCAGACGTCCTGGAGAAGTTTCAACAATGATATGAATGCTACTAAAAATTCTAAAAGTCAGTGTTTGCATCTGCACGACACACTGTATCTTTGGTTGGCCACCAGAAAACTTCAAATCTTATGGGAGCTGATTCCTTTCACGACACATGTTCCTGTACAGGCAAACATGGTCTATTTTCAACCATGTACTCATTACAATCCTGGGGACAGATCCTAGCTGACTGCAACTGCAGTGTTCTTTGACTTCTCAAAGTATGTCACTTTAAACCATGTCATTGCCAAGTTCCTTGGTGTAAACATCAGACTGTATGATTGTAAACAAATTCTCTTAGCAGTCATTTAAATAGCTTCAGTTGTTGATTTGCCTGACATTGTATCGACTTGTGAGAACATATACACTTGTCAAAGTCGGTAATGTTTATGTTTTTTGTTCAGCAATATTTTGCCAATCATCAACAATACTTCGTCTCATTTGCATACCAGGATATGGTAGTTGTGACATCACAATGTACTCAATTAAAATATTAAACTACAAAGCCTGGCATTGATATTGTTGAAATATTGAACACTGATTATGGTGATTCAATCTGAATATGGTGAGTCTGTAAACGGTTTATTCTGAATTTTCAAAGAGATAAGTTACACAGCAAAGAATTGACTCACTTTTTGCCATTGAATTCCCGGATCGGGATTGGAAAGCTGTCTTGGTAGGGTGCCTCTGGGTCTGTTATCTTGGCCAGGTGAGTGGACGCTTGAAGTTGAAGTTCCTCAAAGGCATCTATGACTTCTTGTGAAGGGTCACTGACAGGGTACGGTTCACAGTCTATCTGAATCCCTCCGTGTAAATGAAAGTATTTGTTGAGAAAATCAAAGTTCTTACATTTGAAATCCTTGCCCAACATCAGAGGTGGAAGTTCTCGCTCAGTCCGACACTCATCCGCTGAAAGAAAATAATACAGTTACCGCTTTCCGCGATAAATTTTGTTTAAATTTTTTTGAAAGAAAATAGCTTGAGATCGTGTAGAAGATAATGAGAAAAGTTGCCTCTTGGTGTGGCACAGCTTTCATTCAGAATTGACGAACAGATAATCATGTTTGTGCAGTTTGTTTTGGTGGGCCGTGACCTCTCTGCAAAACGTGGTATTGATGTACCAATATGTTTTCATGTTTTCTACAAAATGCCCACCTGTACATGTTGATGTACTGTTGTTATGTTCTGGTTCAGTTTTCAAGTGCCTGGTCTACGCAAGAATGTTAGTGGGCAAATAATAATGATAAATAGATTTTGATGCTTACAAAGTTTGACAAGTAGTTCTTAGTAATGCAATAAATAGTTAATCCTATTGCCCTTTTAGAGTTTCCGCACAAACTCCGAGCAGAATACATAATTCTCATCAATGCGTGCCGTAACATGCTAACATTTTTGAGGTGCGATAAAATAAACAGATAAAGGGAAAAAATATTTCATACACAAGTTTTGTATCAAGAGAAGTGACATTTTTAGCCGTTGATTGCTTCTTGGAAGCCAGATCCTAGACTTTTGCAAATTCAGCAAGAAGAAGCGCTAATAGTTGGATATACATTTTCTTTTTTTCCTACATGTACATATTGTATGTCAGTTTTATACAGCAGGATACCAAACCATCACGGCACAAATAAAAATAGCAACTTGGCCCCTCGCTGCCATGGCAACTTGCAAACACAATTTATTTGGCTCATTTGCATTGTAGCCGGGGAATTACTGAGAACAAAAGATACTGGAGTAGACTGTTCATTAAATGGCACTGGAAATTGGAGTCATTTTGTAGATGAGGAAATTTTGTATTTTTAGTGACAGGAACTTGGTGAATATTTTTTTATTCTTTGACAGAAATCAGCATACAATATCTCAGTTTTTTTAAGGTCACCCCATAAATTTTAATTGCATGAGCATTTCATCGTAATACGGGAATGAAACCATGACAACATCACATGCAAATTTTAATAACCATGAAGCAAAAGAACAGGATTTCTATTGAATCAAACCATGTAGGCATAGTAAAACTGTTCGTTTTTCAAATATGTACAAGAAGATTGAAAGGCACTCAAAATACCAAATGAAAGCAAAAGCTATTTGCTGATGAGATAATCCAAAGTGCAAAGAAGACTTCTTACGCAGCAATTAACTTATGTCATCAGAGAAAAGCGCTTAAAAAGCAGCGTGCTTATTAGTGTGTCACGCATACACAGAAGCAAAACTAGCGAGAAAACATTTACACTTGCCACATATTAATGTTTCACTGCAACAGCTATGGGTTATCGCCGGTGTTAGCTTGTGTTAGAAATACATTAGCCATTTCTTGCATAGCAACTCCTCTATGCTGGAGCCACGTGACGAAAATACACTATGAACACATATTTTTACAGCGGCAAGATCGTTCAAATTATACCACACGAGGTGAAGGAAATGCTATGTTAGCATGTAAACACTGCAAAACCACGGCACACGTAGGGTAGATGTGAGTAAATCATGGAAGAAAATTCCAGTATAAGGTTGCACAGAATACAATTTGACTATGGCAACTTACGCTCTACATTGTTATTGGGGTTTACAAGCTCTGGCGTGCAGGTAATAAAATGATTGCATGGTTATGTCATGAAATATAGGGTTGATGAAGGTAAGGTATAGTGTGAAGGATAAAGGGATTCAACTGAAGATACCTAATATGATATAATCTGCATGTATGGTAAATCCTTATATACATTTCTTGATGATTCATTATGGAAAAATTAACATTAAATTGAACAATTTTAATTCAGCATTTCAGCAGAAACGGAATACATCGACAATATTCTTTGATACTGTGTTATGCATTTCCGAAATTGGTCAACAAATATAAACTGATCGATAAAATACTTGTACATCTACTGTTTGTGAATGCTTTGTTCCGTTAAACTAATTTTTTCACATATTTTACGGACGACAATTTCATTTAGAATACATCCTCTGTCTTCATACTGTACGCCAACATGTTTATCAAAACTGAGCAATGAAAATTATGCAATTAAATACAAGTACCAGCACTGAATATTGAAAATTTGAACACGTATGATTAATCTCAATGACGGATTCAGAATATGAGAAGAGCGTTTACAGAGGAAATGCTGATAGACTTATTGTAGACTGTGAAGTAAAATGTAATAAAGCATTGATATCATTCACTTCATGTAAGGCCATGGCGTTGCTAGCCAACACGGTAAATCAAGTGTAAACTCCTTCAGCTGAAATGCACACTTATTCTTTCGCAACTTTGCTGACAGACACTGTTGAAAAGCCCACTTCAATGAGACTCCATCAGCAGATCAAAAGTTAAGTTTTTTATCAATTCCGACAAACGCTGATTTCACGGTATTGACACTGACAGTGTCATCGACAAACTAACCATGGCATTGAATGAGTGGGTTACAAATACTGAGGTGGACTATCAGTGATGCAACTCTATATCTATCTATGTGAACTCTCAAAAGTGCACATCACCTGTCAGGAATGAGCCTCAGTCTGTATAAATGTACAAAAGTGTTCATCACCCAGGGCTATGGCACTGATATGACAAATTGAAATACACATAAACAGTGAAAGACTGCGGTTGACAAGAACTAGTGTGCAATGAAGTGTACAATTGGTCATACAGCCAAACTATTCATTTTCACCATTACAATTCAAAATGTTACAAATGGTCATATTCTGAAGACATTTCAATCTCTAGGGAAGAAAAATTCAACTGGTCAAAAGTCAAGGTCTTTTAAATCCACAGCTTTGGTGTCCAATGTATTGTTAGATATTAACTGGCAACAACTCCTACCAACTTATCTCTTGATACTATTGCAAGATTATGGCAAAGTAAATTCCCTGAGAATATAGAAATATAAGTACCTTCTGTTTATACGCCATTTCCTGACTGAAGTTGATATACCTCTCGAGATTAAAGAGCATAAATTTTGTGGATGGAATTTCCTAAGCCACAATATAAATTTACAACCCACTTCAGAGGCAATACAGTCTCTGTGTTGTCATCCCTATTAATGTACAAGTCCAATATCTATTAAACAGAGTAGGGTACAATCCAAGGGTATGGGGGGGGGGGGGAGTCAGGAGAAATTCAGTGACATGAGGATTGAGATAGGGATAATTGCGGAATATGAAAGTGAATGATGGGAACATTGAAAATGAAATATACACACTTTGGGCAAGCAGTATGAAAACTACATTATCACCCATGCATTACAAACTACATTATCACCCAATAATTCTCAGGTTCAAAATCAGAGTTGTGAAGTGCTGACACAGACAGGGTTTTTCATCCAGACTTACCTGTTAGCGGCGTCACTAATCTATTGACATCCGGCACTTTGTTCCGTTTCTTCATTCCCATCAGGAATGGAACCATGAAACTAACAAACCTCAAGAGGTGAATGTTTTTCCGAGTCTCTGCTTTGGCCTGCACGTATTTTTTAATCTCCTCCTGGTGGACAAGCAGTCTGGTTTGGAGTCTCTCGTAGGAGTCTCTGTCGATCTTGTCCTCTGCCAGCCTGACAACATTAGTGATCTTGTAGTCCGCGTCAATGACAAACAGGTTATGGTGTTGGTAGACACAGTTCTGGCTGAGTATCATCTGCATTGAAATGTCGTCCACGTGATGGAAAAACAACTTCTTGTCTTCCATCGCTTCGTGCTCGCTCATTGGGAAGAACTTCATGTCACCATAGACACCGGCAAAATCCGGATCCTTGCTGATGTCAAGCATACCTGGAAAACCAGCGTATTTGTCAGTTCTTTCACGGAATGGACACACTTCAAGATAGAAATTAGGAACTTACCTCTGCCTGGAACAGTTTGGATTTATGTCATTCTTAAGAAAGCTATAATGAAATACCACATCAGTAATTTCTTTGCATTCTCCAACTTTCATTTCAGTCATGTAATACGGTAAAATATTCCTTTTTATGCATTTTTGAGAGATAATTTTCAAATCCATGAAATTGCATATGAACATAGTCAGATAACAATCATTGTGATTAAAAGTAAGCAGCAACCTCTCTAAGACGTTTTTCAAAGTATTAATTCACTCAATATAATAATATGTTATGAGACAACTTGATACATGAATATTACATGAGATATTGAGGTACAGAGATACTATTACCAATTATACCATTAAAGCCTTACAAAGAATCATTACCAAAGAAATATCACACAGGAAGATTATCAAAACACAAAATGTATGAGACAATTTAGGTGTAAAACACACAATGTTAAATGGCTTTGACACAAATATCTACTTCTGTCAAATTATTGTTTAGCAAATCAAAACTAATTACAAAATCATCAGAATGACACAGTTACTATACACAAATAATTATGTGATTCAAATAATACAATACCAAATAAAAGAAGTCTCTCCTCACCGTGTAGTGGTTTGCTTCCTATACAATGCCTCCTCAATCAGTAAAATTTGACAAATATACAGTACTATGACAGTTAACGAATATACCCTGAGGGCAGCTAACAAAATTGTTCATGGCTGTTGTGTTTGCAATTATAGTACATCTTTCTAATATGCTGTCTTCAATGGGAATAAGTTTTGAGAGAAATGACCATTGCTTTTTCAAATTTTAACATTACTTTTGTCTTCCATTAGGAGCTAGGATTATTGAAAATGTATATGGTAGACAGCGTGTGACAAAACACTTAATGTACAAAGTGGCTGGTTGTTAGAGTGAGTTATGACTACATGTACCATGGGCTATAAATAAATCAATTTGGCAAACTTTGAAAACAGCTCTAAGTTTCCCAGGTCTGGCTTTGCGCAGCAAATGCCATTGAGACAGCAGTGTTTTATTTGCATTGCCCTTTTTAACTACCTAACAATTGTGCAGCCACAATGCTATTATGATGGGGGTTAGAAACACTTAACATGAACTGTCTGGTCGTTTAATCCACGGGAAATGCTTTAACTGCCATAGCGTTGCTGGCACTGTGCCACAGACTTGTATTAATACTCGTACACGTACAGTTACTTTTCAATTGAAAAATTATTTTTATGATACAACTTCAGAATACAAAACTCGCTGCAAATGTAGGGCATTTTTCACCCATACTATTCATGTTATACAACAATGACAAGCAGTGACCCACACAAAGAGATAAGTGAGACACAGACGGGGAGAAGCATTTTTGAATTATTACCGCAATGCAATACAGCATAGAATACAATAGATTTGTTTGGGTGCATTTCCATGGCAACCACTGACACGGATATAAATAATGTGATAGAACTAAGTGCAATGTCTGACAAGGTAATCCCTGGGCTAACCTAATGTATTGATCATTATATTGTTAGCTTCCCTTCCACAATCTGTAAGGTCATCATGAATGTATCAAAGAGCATAGGTATTGCAATACACTACAGTTTGACTCTATGCTCGTGTTTTATGCTGTAAAATTAGACCCCAGGCTGGGAAATGGGACCAAAGAGCGACCTGTTGCTTCTAGGTATTTGTGCTCACTTTCAAATGCTGGTTTCAAAGAAATCCATGACTGTACATCTGTGGGCTGGCACAAAATGAACACTAGCTGTGTATCAGTGAATTGCGGTATTAAACGACTAGATTCTAGTCTCGGGAAAAACAAAACCAGCCATGTTGTTAAACTTAGTACTTCATTGTCAAAATATTTGACAGACGAATTTTGAATTTTTAAAGATTGGGATGAGAAAAATCTTGTCCCTGAATATGCAATGAAATACTGAGGCAGACTACTGTTAAGGATAACATTGTATGATTCTGCAAACCACTACAAGTAAATTGTAATAACATACTTTAAAATAGAAAAGTACATCAAAATCTATTAAAGTATATTTACAGTACACACAATGGTAAACACACCTAGACACATTCAAATATACTGTGTCTGTAGTACTCAGGGATGTAGAAAATAGCCAGCAAAAAATAACCAGCTGCCAGCTGAAATTTGCCTTTTTAAAAATTATTAGTCAAAAATCAAGACATTTTGCACAAACTGAACATGCTCACACACAGCTATACTGTAATTTTTGCCATCTGTAACCAAAATTGTCTACATCCCCGGCACTGATACAGAAACTGCTTACATGCTGGTATCGGAGACACAGATTATCTTATGATTATCCACAAAATTAGATCATTTCATGCACAAAGACAATGACTTAAATAAAATAAAACTTAATTTTAACATGGCCAACACACAACACCACAGAACAAATCAGGTAGAATTTATCGATGAGATGGAATGGTTTATTTGATGACAGCACTGGGAGATAGATGACAGGACTGGTTGGGGATGTTGAACACACATAACAACATTCAATACTGTGGATTCATATGAGAAATCTGCATTGCATAGAAGTTTCGGTAGATTGCGTGGAGATTTCACAAAAATACAGTAAAAGTGCGATTGTCATTATTGAACCATACCGCTTAAATTTATTTTTTGATAAAGAGGAATATTGAATCTATTGCTGCTACATTGATTCTATTAGAACTTTTTTAATCTAGCCAAGTTGCACGTCGTGATCGTACTTCCTTCTTTGAAAAGCCTAAAGGCAATATGATGAAAGAAACAGTATAAAAGTATGCATTGATTTGAAAGGATATAAGAAAGCTGCATGGCTGCATTGAAATCAAATGTTTTCTAAACTGGTAAAAAAAATTACACAGTGCTAAAAATCAGTTGCGATGGGCTAGGTTTTGTATCTTATAAAAATATGTATGACTAAGAAGGTGCAAAAATTTAGAAATGTTAACTTTTACGTCATCATGATCCACAGTTCAAATGCTCGCTGTGTATCACAGCGGCTGCAAATCAAACAACAGGCAAAAAATGAACCCACAGTATTCAATGTTATTGATATAGCATGCATTGGGGGTAAAACACTGAAGAGTTGAAATATTTACATGCCAGAGCACACCAGAGCACGGCACGGCAAGGACGAACTACTAAGAGATACTACGCCACCAACCTGCAGCTGTGAATTCTGTCAGTATCGTCTTCTTAGTTTCAGGCTTGCCATTGGCATTGACGTCCAAGTTGGAACGCCAACGCTCCGAAAACTTGGTACGCTTATCTTTGGGGAAGTAGGCACCATGCCACAGTGCTTTCATCATATAGTCTACATTAATAAGAAGCTGGCCAACCCTAGTGTCATTGTAAGCTGGGGGCAACTGACAAGATGTACTCTGATCAAAGTTGGCATCTAATGATATGCATGGGCTTTGATTTAGGCAGTAAATGCCTATTACTAGTTCTCTGACAATTTGGTGAATTTCTCGAAAATCTAACGGCTGTATATCATCTCTCACGGGCATCAGAAAGACCACATGGTTTTCTGAAATGGGTTTCATTGACGCTATCAAGCCCTTTGGTGGGTCTATTGGCACTTTGAATTCGTCGGCCGAGAGGTACCAATGGTAGGACGTGTATGCCAACATTTCCTGAACTTCGGCCCGTTCGTATTTCTCGAAGAAAGCCGCGGCAATTCTGTTGGCCGTGGCCTGCGCTGCGAAAGCTGCATCGTCTCCGCCACCGAGACTGTCTCGCTTGTGCTGTCCCGCCATTGTTATTGCCTGAAACAGAGAAAATATGGATATGCAAAAATGACATGGGAAGGTTAATTCATGACTCTTGGAAGTTTTACACAATCTGTGAATAGCAGGGCACAAACTTGAAATTAAGAGAAAAAACGCAAACCACCAAAGCATGGAGATAGTAAAAGGCCTTTCACTGGAACTGTTTTTATTTTGACAGCATCTACTTGAAACAAATACTTGGATTCTACATATTAAATACACTTGCTCAGTAATGGTTGCAGCCATTGTTTGCATGTACAGTACGTGATTTTCATCATGGGCAAAATTACATGTAAAATATTCTGAAGAAATCTGGGTTTTTTTCAAACTGTGGACAGTAGCCTTTGCTTGTTGTGACGAGTAATGATAGGAAAAATGGAACATTTTGGATCAGAAAAATATATTACAATGCAACTAATAGTCTGGTTTCTATTTATCACCAGTAGTGGTACATAAAGAGACACCCAACATGTGGATAGTATTTTCTTACTTGAGTGTACGAACATTTACAAAGTTTCTGTAGCTTCTAACAATCATACAGTTGTCAGGTGCAAGGTGTTCCAACAGATTTCTGAATGTCAGTGAACACTTTGCCATTCATATTCTTAAATACTAAATTATTTCTAAAAGCGTAGACTACCTAGGCCACTATAAGTGCATACACGCTTTATACAGCTAGGCAGTAACAAACAGTGATTTTTTAAAACTTCTGTTAGCATGCCTTCCCCATTCCTTTTTTTCTGTCTCTGTTTTCCTATTGAACAGAATACTGAAAATTTCGCCTTTCATTATATTTACCTTCAAATTCGCTTTTCTGTGATGAATCAGTATTGTGAAGCGACAGAAAAATCTTACCACATTACCGCTCTAATTTGTCCTTGTTTGTTACAGGATGGGCTACTGGTATAATATCTTACCTACAAAAGCAGTTTGAATCTGACATGCAAATCTTTTCCATGTTCCAAGATTTGATAAATTGCTTTCGAGTTTCATGGCATGCCCAGTTCTTTCCAGAATGTAAAAGTTTTGTAAAAGCAGACAGGTGGAAAACATTTTGAACAATTTTTGCTCTATAGCTTTTTTTATTCCACTTTTTGACTACCCCAAAGACCGAACAGTTGATCTCCTGAAGAAAAGCAATGTCCATGCATATGTTAAACAGTGGAAAGGTGAGTCAATCAGTCAATGCCGGAGTCAGCCCTGGATCCATTGGTTGAATGATGGGCTTGCTGTTGTTATATTCAGATGCTTCATTACCTCCCCAAGACAATCATGGCATGACCTACAGAAGAAAACTATGATGCGCCACTGTGGAATACGGTATTCAAAATGGCCATTCCATTTTAAGATGAGCAGCTGTCATGCGAGTAGTTTTGTGTAGTTAGATTACAACAGGGTATTTTTTGTTTATATTCAATTCTTATTTGAAATTGTTGACACACAAGTTTTATCTTGTGTACTTTACAAGTGCCGTTCAGTCACCATTTTTTTCCCTGCAGGTTTTGCCATGGCAGTGTTTGGGGAGGGTGTGAAGTGTCCCAGCGTAAAAACATCACGCTCCATATTCCACCAATGTATCCAGGGCAATACAGGAGAAAGGTACAACCCGTTGGTAAACACACCTGAATAAATGTTGAATGCAGTTACTTGCTGGTTTTGACACTCTTCTCAAATGCCACTCAGTTACAAGCCTTACATTATCATTACGGTGTTTCGTTTTGGTTTAACTGATCATATTTTCATCACTTCATTTTTATGGATAATGTGTGAGGGTATGTAATAGCGTGCTTGATTCAAACAGTCACTCCAAAACTGATTCAAATAACATGATATAGAGAACATCATAACCAAATTATCATGAGAAATAATATTGCAGACAGTATCCTGTCCTGTCTGATTACCTAACCGGATGACTGGACACTGGTCTTTGTTATTCAATGAGGCGTCAAGTTGTCCTGTCGAAGAGTGTACTCAATCGAGTCTTTCGATACCACAGAGAGAATCATGTACAACTCGCATTGACACCCCTCTCTCGTTTTCCAGTAGTCTACCCCCATGACAGCACCTCCTTGCATTTTTGAACTTGTACGTTTGGATCATTCAAATGCTTTGATATAGACGTTTTCACACTGTTAGCCAAGCAATAGACACATCTACATACCGGTAACCAGTTACACGGTCTATTATACCCAGGCGATATTGAATACAATAGTAATACCGCAGACGACATCGACAATGTCGATAACGTAAACGTAGAGGTATCGATCAAGTTTAGGGGATTATAAAAGGGTGCAAGGGGCAGGTCATCGCGTAACACGAGAAGGGGTTTAGAAGCGGGACTAAAAATGCGGAAATCGACCGTCTTTTCGGCTGATAAGTATCTGAATCCACGAATCATTCATTGCCAATTTAGTTGGTCTTGGGAAGCCACCGAGCCAGGTGTACACAATGCCATCTACCGATAGCGATCGCCTTGGCGTCAAGACTTACCTGTGTACAATATTTGACCAGTTACTCAGAACACGATCGCTTCCTAATGTAAGATCTGTATATTCTCTGAATTCCCATGATTCTGGCGGCTGCGTGAGGCTCTGCAATACCCGTGATCACAAACAGGTCGCCGACAATGTATTACATGGGTAAGGAGAGTCTTGACAACACACAGTTTGTAGTGCATTGGTGAAACACAAAATGGGCCGCCTAGGAGCAACGTCTGATTGGGTGATGAACAATCACATGGCTGAGTTCCCACGGCTGGATTGGTTGCAATACTTACGCCACCATCGGCAGCGTATGAGAAAAACAAAGTACATTTTCTACACATCCGACAGAACGTTGGTGGCAGCATATTTTCGGAAACCTTCTTTTGAAGGTTGGGTTGGAATTATAGTTTGATCTGGCAATGTTGCTTAAATTCCAAGCGCTATATAAAAACCGGTTCCATTGAATGAGACAAAAATAGAGACTTGAAAAGACAAATCTTGGTTCTAATTTCGTTCAAAGAATGTATAGTATTGAATTGTCATGTAGCAGTAATTTTTATGATTTTATGATAACATTTCCTGGACAGTCAATGAGCTGCTAACGAGTTATTTGGTCATGACTATAAGCCTTTGCATGGTGAGCAGTATAAGAAATTAACGAAGGGCATTAGGGTAGGTAATTAACAGGTATGGACTGTTTCCTTTGAAATAATTTGCAGAGAGAGGTTTTGAGGGTAACTTAATAGGCACACACATGACACAGGTAAGGCTCATATATTAAAAAAAGTTTAATACTATAAATTTATTGATCATAACTTCTAGATGAATATAGCTTGCAATACCCTGTGCCTACTCCTAAAAATGCCAATGCGGTCATTCTCATATAAGTATCTGATGATCCTTCATTGATAAAAGTCAATACTTCTTGTTCAATAGTAACATCATACATGTGTACTTCACAAATTGGTTTCAAATACAGTAAAAAAAACAATTCAGAAAATACAAAGATATCAAAAACCATTTTGGCAGGACCTTCTGAAAAAACCTAGTCCAATGCTGAAAAATTTTAAGAATCATCACAATTCTAGGGAGTAATATTGGTTGGTAAAGCCAACGAAGCCCTCTAAGGAAATCTGATTTTCGAAACAAAGATCACGCACAGTGTTGTTCAAGTGTTATTAACATTTGTGCATCTTTGTAAAACCATGTAAAACAGAATTATCGTTGCAAGTTTAACAGCTTGCAAAATTGTTGGTTTTTGAGGAAAACAGAATAGAACACTGTCATATTGGATAAAAAATTCATCATAGAGCAAAGAAGCGACGTTTTCAAAGAAATCCTTCCAAAGGTATACTGTAGAAAAAAATTAGAGATAAATAAATTCACAATGTATTAAATGAAATAGGCTTCACAAATATTGTTTCTCGTGTAGCTACAAGACTGTAAAATATTAATGAAAGATGTCGATATCGATCATTGGCTATGGAGACCTATATTGAATAAATATCCATTATTAGAACACTGTCAGTCAAACCAAAACCATCCAGAGCTATGATTTTCAAACAGGAATCACAAAAGTCAACTACCGTTGGGACATGGAGAATGGTCTGACCAATGTACAGAAAAAGGAATAACGAGAGGAAAACATGTATTCTGCTTCCTCCTCATTTCTCTTTGACTTCCCAACACGTTCATGCAGTAGAACATTCCATGGAAATCGACGGGAATTTTTCACTCATGCAGAGGATACAATTAAGGTATTATACAAATAATATCTCTAAAGGCCTCTAACCAGGCTGAAATTTATCTTTCAGTAAAGTTTGACTTGTTTTCTGCACTGTCATCTCTTGAAACACTAACTCTCCGTTAAATGCCAATGTAAAAACTTCCCAAGAAAATTAGCACTCATGTAAATCTTAAATGCCGTTTTGTTTTACCATTCAGGTATTGCATAACAATTGATGCAATAATGTCTCTTTTTTGCAAAATTCTTGACAGAAACATTCCAAAAGTGATATTTTTAAAGTAATGTCACTCAAAATAAGTGTATGTACATTACTCTGTTTTACTGAGGTAAAAAATATCTAAAGCTACCGTACACCAAAATCTTACTAATGTAAAAAAGTAATAATGCATTTTTCGCCAATATGGCAGCGCAAAAAACTAAGAGTTTTGCAATTTAGATTGCTTGATAGACTTCTTAATAAGCCATCGTGAATACCTTTCAAATTCAGTTTCTATTTTAACATGAATAGGTGCTGTGACATTAATATTGTCTAACCCACAGTTGTAACTCTCAGGAGCACGGACATGGTTCTATAAAGTTGGAATCCATTGTTCATTGTAGAGTCAGGCATCACTGCGATGGAAGCGAACAGAGCTGTGTTTCACTGGATGACACATTTCTTGGTCGAGGCAGTAGCTGGGGAACTATACGCCCTGGATGACCTGGACTTCCTCAGAGAAAATCTTTGTTTTGAAGTCTTGAAACCATCAGCTGATGAGAGAGAAAACAATAAGAATATAGAGCTTCAAATTTCAAGATGTCATGAAAAATGCTACCCTAGTACATATAAAAATATGCAAACTCACAGACAACGGTGAACTGCACATAAAGGAAATAAGCAATATTGTCAATTTCCAATATTCATTACACTGCAACTCAATGTTAAGATATAAACAACAGTACAACTGCACATACCAAGAGAGAAGGTAAACTGACAGGATTTTAGTAAATACTTTCAAGCAAAACTGATTTTCTATAAAATTACTGAAATTAAAATGTTCCTATTACCTTTGCCATGATATGAATGAAAGGTTGTTGGTGAAGAAATTGATTTCGTTGTCGATGAACTTGAAGGTGTTGATCTAGCGCTTGGTGAGGATTTTCTTGACGGTGCCATCCATTTGTCTGTCTTTGCATTATAACAATACTGCACACTACCGTGGTCCAAGGATGGATCCCACCAGCTGGCATTCACATACCGATGACCCTAGAATTGAAGAATAAATGCTATGTTGATGCAGGAATTTAAGTTGAACAGCAATCTCAGTCTGATCATTTTACTCATTGTGGAAACCAACACCAGGATTCCTAATGAAAACCACTACTGTGCCAGGATTACATCCACATAGTTGAATTTTCTCATCTTGAACCATTGATTTATGAACTATTCTTTCTTGAAAGGTGTTTGACATAATAAAAGTAATTTCTCCTCTAAATAAAGTTCAATCTAACTTTCCAGTCTGTGAGAGAAAACAGATGAATTGGACAAAACCATTTGTGTTAGGTAATATCCCTGAATGTCCACTGCTATCAACAGTTTACAAGTTTGCATTACAATGCCTCTTGTACTGACATCAATTTCAACACTTGTTTAGATGAAACTGAAAATATCAAGAAGTACATTTTTACCTTTTTATCATCATTGTTATTGCCATCATCACCATTATCATCCGTCTTAGGTTTCTCTTCAAGCTGCTGAAAAATTTCAGCCATGTCTTCTGTCATTCTGCCTTCTGTTTTAACTTCTTCACAGAACGCATTCAGTTGTTCCTCTCCAGATTCCTTGTAACAAACTGGACAGAAAAAAAGTGAACACTTTAAATTTAAAGAGAGATTCAAAACTAAACTCTCAACCATTTTTCCTGGTGTATGAGTCCAACCACACAACAACGTAAAAAAATGAGCAAAGCATACCAGATTTTGAGTGTGCATCAAGGATGGGACGTACCCGTCTTTTTCTTTTGTCACATGATCAACTAATTTTCAAGCGGAAGAGAAAATACAGTATTACACAACATTCAATTTAGACCTGAACTGTACTTTCAAAAGTGCAAAGAAATAAGCATGAAAGAGTTTTTCCAAAGAGCATTCCAAGCTTAAAAATAGTTATTCAAATCAAACTAATTACCACTGCAAGATATATCAGAGTTAATGTAAATTTATCAAAGCCCTGAAGTCACTGAAAGATATGAAACAGCTGTGTGCTGGGTGGACTAAAACTAGCGAAGATATATTAAAACTACTGCAGATATATCAAAGGTACTTTAGATTAATCAAAGTTACATTAGTGCTAGATATATTTGACCTACTGTAGATACGTACCAGCTAGGAACATGTCTGTGATTACTGAGAAATGCTTAAACTGGATATAAGCACCACCGGTTTGATCTGCTATCTCTTCATAGAATGGTGTGGAATAACTGTTATTCTGGGCTTTCACACCGTATACCTAAAATTGTGAAGAAAAGACCCAAGATATTCATTATGTATTTGATCACATTTGCAGGCCATCTGAATAGTACCATTTACCAGGAAATGAATGACCCTCTGTGTTCATCTTCACAGGTGTCTGCTGATCTTTTATATGGTGGCAAATCAAAGGAAGTTCAAAACTTTATATTGTTTTTGTTGGATTTTTTCTGTAAGATATTTCAATACCATTTAATGACAAATTGTTTAAATGCTCTCAACAAGAGGTCATATGATAAATACCAGTAGCTAGAGAGTATTGGTTGATTCTGAAAATTACCCAGGGTTTGTCTGTTAGGACAGCTTTCAAGTTTTGAAACCAAGCTAAATACTCTTAAATTCAAAATTCAAAATCACTCTACAATACCTTAATGCTCATCTCTTTCAACGTTACCAGTTCCTCGTGCCAGTTGACATTCTGGTCAGTGTAGGACACGGGATGTGGAAGGTCATCACCAATGACAACCAGTGCTTTGGCAGAATCCTGACTCCAGTCTAGTCTCTGTGCACATCTCAACACCCATTCGTAGCACTGCAAATGTGACAAAAGTCATGCTCATAAACATCCAAAGAACAGTTGTGTAAACTTGCTAATTGATGTTTTTGAAAGAAAATAAATCTTCCGGAGTGAATGAGGTAAAACAGTGTCTTCTGAAACTATCATTTGTAAACACCATGCTTCAAATTAATTGCACTGTTTTACAATACAGAACAGTATTGTTAAGAAATCATTAATTGTCATTCAAATGCGCCAATAAGAGGATTTTTCTCTGCAAAACCATACTTGATGCATTCCCCCTAATAAAATATTACCTGTGGTTTGATTTTCATTGGAAATCTGTAAAAGAATTCCTTATACATGTTCTTGATGTGTGCATGAACAGTCAAAGTCAGCTTTAATGGCATATCATAACTGAAGAGACTTACCTCGGGAGAGTCTCCGCCACCTGTACGAGGTACATCATTGACAAACTTGACCAGTTGATCAACATCAGAACTAAGATCACAAGTTTTGATGACATATTTGTCGTAATCACAGTAATCTCCATGCGCCAGGATTCCAATTCTTATCTTGGGGATGTCTTTCAACAGTTTCCTCACTGCATCTTCAAGCTTGTCTCTCACCTATGGAGTGTGATGCATGATGGGAACAAGGGTCAATAATTTTGTAAAGTACAGTCGTGTTTTCTATGTCAACTAATATTAGTAGTGTTGTAAGATATGATTGTTTGCACCTTGAAAATGAAAGACTTAAAATTGTGCTCAAACTTTGCTCAACCATTGTCTTTCAAAATCAAGAATAAAACTCAGGGGTCAACGTTCAATTTGGTACCAGAGAAACAAATTACCCGATATTTATTGATATCTGAAATTCAAAATGGCTGCCATCCCTATGTTATCTCTATAGGAGAAAATGAAATTCACAATTTTCAGAAAACCAAGCCGGTGAAAATTTTATGAACTCTACAAGCATCAACATGAGCCTTCACAAGTGGAAGGCCAAAAGAATATTGTAGAAAGTTTGACAGTCCAAATATCTGTCCCCGAGGCACATTCTACCTCAATTAAGTCTAGCATCCTTTTTGTTAAGAAAAGTAAATGGCATTTACCAGCCAAATGTCGCACCTTTGTTACACAACACCATGATAAAGTTTCAAACTCACCAAAACCTTGCTACATACTCTAATTATAGGTAATTATGCAGTATATTTTCAACTCTTCAGATGTCAAGCACTTACAGAAAGGAACAAGGTGAAAGACTATTTCTCACTCTGATAATCAACATTGATATCAACTTATCAACTTTTCAAATCTTATATATCACATAAAATTGAGATTTCATGAAGTCTGTTAGACATTCTGAGATTTCCAATAAACTGATAAAAGGAATATTTTATCAAAAAAACCAATTGTTTCATTAATCAAAACACAATTCACACTTTCAACCTTGTGATTGTCCTTCTTACCTGCTGGAGACAGGAGTACATACTGCCAGTTGTATCAAATGAAAACACCACTTCAACAGCCTTGTCTGACGTTAGATCAGCAGCAAAGTTGTTCAACAATTCCTGTCGATAAAGAGCAGAGAAAAGACTTTACTACTTTCAACTTCCAACATGGTTCTTAGAAACAAATCTGGAGAAATGAGAGTGCAATTTTTTTAGATTCAGTCTATGGTCTTTCCAATAAACAAGTATTTACAACCAAAGGCTTCCTCTCTAATTTTAATACTGATTGAGAATCTTTGTCATTTTACCATGTATTGCTGTTACTGTAATCAAACATTGCCAAAGTAATAGCTTGATGTGTTGTGTGTATGAGGGAATAAAGTTATCTTTCAACATCACAAGAGATACGAACGCAGCTTTCTTTTCACTTAATGTCAAAACATAAAAATTCAAAAATCACGAAAAACAGAATGCTACGGTTACCTGTAATGTATCTTCATCTAGTTCATCATTTTCTTCTGTCGGGGCAGTCCTCTCTTCTGTCACCTCTCTGGTAGTGAGAGTTATGACATCTTCATCTTTAATTCCGAGGTTTTCAAGACTCTCAGAATTTGGTTGGAGAACAACTTTAGAATGCTGAAATGAACAACAGTTATTTTACAATCAGCACATAGGCTAGAATACTAGTAAGTCCTCTTTAATATTCATAATGATTATAATAATAATGATGATACATGAAATTTGTATACATTCAAGGTAACACTGACAGGGCAAAGATCATGATGTTTACAATGTCAAGTTTCTTTACATATTCTAGTTCCACGATACACATGAAGACCCTGAAGAAAACTCGAGCAGATAAATTTACAGGTGATAAATTTCTGAAAAAAGTACACGACTTGCCTTCAGTGTTTGTAAGTGTGGCGCTGTGCCTTCCTGTGATTGTATCCGGTCTTTGACTTCAGCCAGGGTTGTCAGATTATTCAGGGTCATTGGGATGGTACAGCCTTTCTCTGTTTTCACAAAGATTGTCATGGACCGCAATGTCAGCACCTGTTAACAATGGGTATGAATGATCAGCATCTATATGAGAAATAACTGATTCAGAACTGTTAAAACACGATTAAAATTACTAAAGATATAGCTAAAAAATGTGTTAATCAACCGTTGTTCATTTAATTTCTCTATTAGAGTACTTGGGCTACCTTTCCCATTGTGCAAAATATGAACCATAATCCTTCCCAATTTTACCTATAAGTACCAAAAATCCCTTGGGAATCTACGAACCAAAGATGGTCACGATAGACTTCATCTTGGATTGCAACTACCGGGTAAATTAACGTCAAAAATATGTGTGACGAGTAAATCATAATCGTACTCTGAAAAGCCTTATATTAAAGACAAAGGTAGTACACATGTGTTTTGTTGGTGGCGTCCTTTTGATGCTTACCTGTGACTTCAGGATAGTTTCTTTGCATATTCCTAGATATTCAATTGTGTGTTGTCTTTTAACAATTTTACCAGTATATCTTAACACAACTCTGTTATCCGGAACCATTTCTTCCTCGGCCACTTTCTTGTATATTTCTGTGACAGTCGTGGATGGCATCATTTCGTAAGTGACAACTCTGCCAGTGGTCAACTTCACGTAAACGTCGACCAGTGGTGAAGCCATGTTTGTGCTGTATTATTATAAGTCGATGTAAAATTGAACTTGTTTGTAATGACAAGGTCCGCCACTGTCTCTGCTCTGTTGTGATATCTTATAAGTTGCATCACAGGACTTGTCTCTTTATATGTGCGCGCCATTGTGAGCGAGTGACTGCAGTTTATATACCAGTACAGTTGCTATATTTATCAGCCAATCAAGATCGTCGGTGACCCTTGCTAAAAATAGCTCTTACGGCTGGATCGATATTTTTTAAAACGTGCAAAAATAGATCAAAAATAGTAGTTTTAGTGCTTTACGTTTAGGAAGTTTTGTCAATCCAAGTTGGTCCGACCATATAGGTAAATGGTCCCTCGTTTATGAATTTAGGTAGTACCGGCGCGGCATTTAAATCAAAATCGATAGATGACGACCATACTGATTATTCTTTGTAAGATACGTGGTATATATGTTGAGTTGAAGGGTCAACCAAAGGTCATTAGTCAGTACAAATGACTTCGTTGGTGTCCTCTACATCGGCCAGTGCTCGCAGCTGATCGTTCGTCGCCGTTTGTCACGAAAGGTACTCACGAATATTCGATCGGTAAAACCTACATTTTCATTAGCCCTACCAGTATGGCGAGGATTGCGGTTTTGGCTACGCCGCCCTCGCGTGGCCAAAGCTGGACACGCTCGCCATACTCTAGCTGCAGCGTACACAATGCAGTGGCTCGAGGTTACTGGGTATCTGGTTTTGCCGTCCGACCCAAATACCCAGGCAAAACCTCGAGCTACTATACGTTCTGCAGTTAGCCATACTCGAGTACTACATTTTCATAAAACAGTTGCGTTTAGTAAACTTTAGTTATGCATCTGTCGATACCATTTTTGAATTAATTCACTTTTCTTGCCTAAAGTTACCGCGGTCACTTCACGGGACCGTGACCTTGTGTACCTAACTCATCGTGTATTGTCTGAAACATCGTATATCATCCTTTTGACCTTCAAAATTGTCAGGGTAGTTGTAGGCTAAGGAACTGCAGCAAACCGGTAGAGCTATGGCCAGTAGTTGGTAAAAATGCACGTTTCACATTGTTGAAGCTATCGTGCTATGGGGAGTTGTATGCCATTGTACATTATAGAACCCAAACGTGTAAGGCAAACGTGCATGACTAAACACTGTAAAAGTCTGCACGTTAGACATTTTAGACACGTTAGGTCCGTACACGTTAGGTTTGCACGATACACGATAGGTCAGCATGATTGGCATGGTAGATTTTGACCGATGTTGAAAACCTAAAATGACATGCACGTTAGACATTTTAGACACGTTAGGTCCGTACACGTAAGGTCTGCACGATACACGATAGGTTTGCATGATTGGCATGATAGAAATTGGAGTCATGTGGAGAACCTAAAGTGACATACACGTTAGACATTTTAGACACGTTAGGTCCGTACACGTTAGGTTTGCACGATACATGATAGGTTTGCACGATTGGCATGATAGATTTTGACCCATGTTTAGAACCTAAAATGACATACACGTTAGACATTTTAGACACGTTAGGTCCGTACACGTAAGGTCTGCACGATACACGATAGGTTTGCACGATTGGCATGATAGATTTTGACTCATGCGGAGATACGTGAACCTAAAATGACATGCACTTTAGACATTTTAGACACGTTAGGTGTGTACACGTTAGGTTTGCACGATACACGATAGGTTTGCACGATTTGCATGATAGATTTTGACCCGTGTTTAGAACCTAAAATGACATGCACGTCAGACATTTTAGACACGTTAGGTCAGTACACGTAAGGTCTGCACGATACACAATAGGTTTGCATGATTGGCATGATAGAAATTGGAGTCATGTGGAGAACCTAAAATGACATACACGTTAGACATTTTAGACACGTTAGGTCCGTACACGTTAGGTTTGCACGATACACGATAGGTTTGCATGATTGGCATGATAGATTTTGACTCATGTGGAGAACCTAAAATGACATGCACGTTAGACATTTTAGACACGTTAGGTGCGTACACGTTAGGTCTGCACGATACAAGATAGGTTTGCACGATTGGCATGATAGAGGTAGACCTTACTGTGTTTGTAGGCCATCACGTTAATCTTGAGAAATATCGTATAACGTGCCGGCCTAAGATTCACGGAGCTAACGTGTCTAAAATGTCTAACGTGTATGTCATTTTAGGTTGTCCACGAGTCAAAATCTATCATGGCAATCATGCAAAGCTATCGTGTATCGTGCAAACCTAACGAGTACGGATCTAACGTGTCTAAAATGTCTAACAAGTATGTCATTTTAGGGTCTCCAGATAAGTTGAATGGTACAGTCATGAAAAACACGTTAGACATTTTAGACACGTTAGGTCCGTACACGTTAGGTTTGCAAGATACACGATAGGTTTGCACGATTGGCATGATAGATTTTGACCCATGTCGAGAACCTAAAATGACATGCACGTTAGACATTTTAGACACGTTAGGTCCGTACACGTTAGGTTTGCACGATACACGATAGGTTTGCACGATTGGCATGATAGATTTTGACCCATGTCGAGAACCTAAAATGACATGCACGTTAGACATTTTAGACACGTTAGGTGCGTACACGTTAGGTCGGCACGTTACACGATAGGTTTGCACGATTGGCATGATAGAGTTAGACCTTACCGTGTTTGTAGGCCATCACGTGAATTTTGAGACATATCGTATAACGTGCCGACCTAAGATTTACGGAGCTAACGTGTCTAAAATGTCTAACGTGTATGTCATTTTAGGTTGTCCAAGAGTCAAAATCTATCATGCCAATCGTGCAAATTTATCGTGTAACGTGCTGACCCAACGTGTACGGACCTAACGTGTCTAAAATGTCTAACGCGTATGTCCAGATAAGTGGAATGGTACCATATGTCAATCGTGCAGTCATGATATACACGTTAGACACTTTAGACACGATAGGTGCATCCATGTTTGGCGTGCACGATACACGATAGGTTTACACGATTGGCATGATAGAATAGGACTTATTTGTACGCCCTAAAATGCAATACATGTTAGACATAGGTTCTTTAACGTTAGGTCTGCACGATACACAATAGGTTTGCACGTTTGGCATTTTAGGCACATTAGTTCCAACCTGGCATACACGTTAGACATTTTAGAAACGATAGGTGCGGATATGTTGGGTCTGCACGATACACGATAGGTTTGCAAGTTTGGCTTTTTTGGTCACGTTAGTTCGGCTGTTAGTTCCGACCTAACATGTCAAACATGCACTACTAAAATGTAAAAATGTCTAGAATGAAAAAATCCCGACTTCTGGCCATGGATGAACCGGTACGTTCCACTGTTGCCGCATGTTGGTTCTCTACCTCGGAAACGCTTAGTATACAGCTGTTCACAGGCGTGATGTGGACTGGGTAGTTTCAGTGTAAAGTTATGATACGTTCCGAGGTCACAAGTCTCCTAGTCCTACGTATCACTATCAGAACGTCGGAACGTAGTATAACTCAACACTAAAACTACCCACTTCACATCACGCCTGTGGTACAGTTGTCGTGCTTAGTACAACTTTATCTACTATAAGCAAATTGGCCAACATATTTCAGGGAAAAATAAAGGGCTAACGCTAATACCAACTGTCAACAACAACTAATTTGAGAACCAGGGATTGAGGACTGCCCCTCTAACTGATAGTGTAGTCTGTAGTATTTTTTATTTCACAAACACCCTCATTTATCTGAAAATGTAAATTAAATAAGTAAATTTACACACAATGTGTAATGTATGTATGTGTATTTGCTAGTTTCACAGTGATTAGGATAAAGTAGAAATGTCGTGTGAAAAGGAATAGTGAAAATCAATATTTTAATTCTGCTCTAAATTATACAAATAGAGTATGACTGTATGAAGATTCCTTTTGATGCATTTGTCCACAGAAACCAGTATGCGAGCTTGATTCCGACGCAGAATGGACAAATTCGGATACTTCACATTTTTGCTTGGTCTGGCTGGCGGTGTGCTGTTCATCCTTATTCTCAACCAGTATGACACCGTCTTCACCTCAAGTGTGTTGATGTACAGTGACTCCGTGCTGTCAGGAATGGCAGTGTTATGGAACCCGAAGGAAATCTCAAAACCCGGCAAATATGAAAACAGTTATTTCTATAGAGTCAATGGAACACGCTTTGAGATTATTGAATCAGAATTATCAAAGAGACTAGAAGAGGAGAATTTTGATCCCTGGCACCAAAGAGACCTCTTGTACAGTAATGTGAAAATACTGTGCCAGGTGTATGTTAGCAATGTTCAGCTTGGAAAGCTAGGCAAATCAATACTTGACACCTGGGGTACACATTGTAACAAACTTGTCATTGTCAGCAGTGCTATTGACCAAAATTTGAAAGATTTGTACTACGTTGACATTCCGGACAAACCAGAAATGGCATGGGAAAAGACCAAACAGGGTTTCAGACAGGCATTTGAGAGGTACCGGAATGAGTACCATTACTTCCTCAAAGTTGATTCCAGCATGGTTGTTGTACTGGAAAACCTACGGTATCTCTTGTTTGTCCACAACACCAGCATTCCTGGCTATGCTGGACATGTGTTCCTGGATAAAGCCGGCAGATCCAGCATTGTTGTCAGCCGCATGGCGCTGGAGAAATTGCAAACAAAACTGAATGACTGCCCGAGTGAAGTTGGAGGCAAAGATGATGCCAGTGAACTTACAAGATGTTTCCAGAAAGTTGGAATCATATCGAGCACAGATGGACGTGATTACAAAGGCCGTCTAAGATTTGAAATGACGAAACCAGACCATAAACTGCCTTCAAATGCCGGAGTTGCCTTATCATTTGGCAGTTTGTACTGGAGATACATCAAATTCCCTCAATTCAAGGTAGGTCAATCCTCCTCCTGTGGCATCAACAAAGACCACACTTCTTGATCTTAACAATATTCTACAGATGTGCAGAAAACAGAAATTGTGCATCATCATAAATTATACCTGTCACATATCCATGCCCAATGTTTTATCCAGGGGGAGGGGGAATGTAACCTCTGCTTGTAAAATTGTATTCAGGTAAATCAATGTATTAACACGTTAAGCTTAAAGTTGCATGTCAAATATTAAATTAGAGACTTCTTTTTAATTCTTAGGAAATGTTTATACCATTATAGGCCAATATATTAGAAGCTCACACCGACTTTTCACACTTTTTTCAAGTTCAGACACAGTTTTGTAATCTGAAAGCAAAGTCTTTGATGTTACATTGTGGGCACTGATGATGTGAAATGCCACTATCAATGCTCTATGGAATCAATATCTCAAGATTACATTGTAGGGGTGACATTCATTGCAGCACATTTGTGATTATGAGGTGGGATTTAGGTTTACAAGATATAAATGGGAGTATCACACAACAGCATGTTCCAGAGGAAACACTGACTTTAACATGATATTTCGTTTCCCTTTAGTAATATCAACATTCTTGTCATTTAATCATGAATACTTCATAGTGTCCATGACATAATTCCTTCATTCACATTATTTTAACTATGGCTGGTGGATCCATACACAATAAGAAAACATTGGAATAATAACGGTTGAACTTGCACTCACATTTGACCTTGTCTCCTGTCTGGTGTGACTGATGACCAGCTGACAAGACACAGATTAGCAGATGATGCAGAAAAAATGGCATTTTCTGTTGAAAATAAATTGAAAGTGTTTCTGCTTTTGCTAAACACTACACATTTATACTAGGAAAATTTTGAATTTGTTTAATTGTAGGAGAATTTGAGACAACAATGTTCTCCACAGCTTAAAAAACATAGGGGCGGTCGATTTGCATAATAGTGCACAATTTACATATTATTTTCTTGTGAAAATAAATTCTTTTATGTGGCTATTAACATATGAATAGGTTTCTCAAAAAACAGAGTGGTGGCCTATCCCTTAAATCCCTTGTGGAGCACCCCATGAGATATATCCTCTGCTGGACTGGACATCTTTGCATGTTATTATTCTGACAAAACTTTCCAAAGCTTTCTGTTGACCTGTCTCTAAGCAGACCAACTAACGAGTAAATCAAGAAGCCAAGAATTGATAATTATCTAATGACCTTCAGTAATACCCCATGTCCCTCTGACCAATTTACACATCTCAAGAAAAGTTAGCCAATTATCTGATTGTATGACAGATTGACATAATTGACAAAGAATGTAATGAAACCAATTCATATCGTGCATGTTTACCAAAACCTGTTTTACTGCATTTTAAAGAAAAACATGTACCGGGTAAATCTACAAAGTTATCTGCAGCATGGGTTACTGTCAACATTTTCATAAAAATTTCCAACCGCCGACATACCCCATCTTTAAGAAGCATGTAAGGAAATATTCATGTATAGCCAGAAGTGATTTGCTCACACTTGGCTTATACTGGTGATTATGTAGAAACAAACATGTAAGTGAGAAGCCCTCAAAACAGGACAAGTGAATCACTGTGGTATGGCCATTAAACACTGGTTTTCTGTGCTCTTTCTCTCTCCGTGACAGGGTCCAGAATGCTGCTATGAGTATGCTATCATGTACAGTGATGTAAAACAGACTTCAATGTACTACATGGAGTACATGGTGTATCACCTACGGCCGTTTGGAGTCGGGCAATTCAAGTGTGCTGCAGACAGTGATGCAGATAATAAACTAGCACTTCAACAACAACAAGAGAAGGAAATAAAAGAAGAAAAGAAAGCTGAAAATGAAAAAGTACAAGATAATGAAACAATATGATTGTTTTGTTTTGTTTTTATCTTCATTGTTTGTATGCTTATTGTTTTAAATATGTCGGATGGAAAGGACTGTGAAAAAAGTTGAAAGTCATTAAATGTTCATCAATCTTCAAAGTAACTTAAAAACCAGTTCATGCCGTGTAGTGGTCTTCAACAGAAGAAGAAAATATCCACACCTCACCTTCCATTGTTAATACTACGTGTGAGAAGCAATAAAGTCTTTTGTGCATGAGCTGTTTATTTAACATTTTACAGGTATTGCACTATAAACTTGCAAAAATTGACTATTTATATTTTGGCACAGAATGTGCTTTTCAATGGCATATTCCGGGCCATATTAAAAGATTAGAGGCCTGTTGTCAAAGTCAGGATTAAGTTAAGTACGACGAATCACGTCAAAATTAAAAAGGATTGTCATTTTCGTAGAACTTTGCATAAATATTCGTAAAAGTTGTGGGAGTGCAAAAATGAAATATAAAGGAGGAGGGTCACCACACTCGTTTCCATGGAAATGGACGTTAAAGTGGCATCTTTAGAAATAAATAAAAATGAGATAATTACAAAACACTAAGCAAATTAACTGATTTTATATGTATCGAAAGTATAGTTTTTGTGATTTTTGCAAAGAAATTTTAACATTAGTATTGACTACAAAATGACGAATATCTAAATTTTATCGCAACATAATTTTCGAATTTTCTTCCTGTTGCTCTGAATGATATCATTTTGACCAAACTTGACCGATCAAATCTTGACATCATACTGATCAGTTTGCCCTATTAATAAAATAGTGTCACCACGCTACTTTCTGAAATATCTCCAGGTGAATGTGTAACCTGCGTCATGTAAAAGGAAGAGGAATATTAATTTTTCGCTCATATTTAATAAAACTCAGCTTCCTAGAGGTAAAAATATTACAAGGTCATAGGTCACATTTATTTCTAGAGATTAGGTCAAAAAATTGGGTAAAAGTGCAAAATCAACAATGACAGGTGATGTAAAATGTGTGTGCTACAACTTGACCCATTTACAGCAAGCTGGAGTTAAATCAGTGCATACATGTGTATATTTGAAATCCAATGTGTTGTACAATTGTATATTCCTTTATCTGGATACTGGTATTTTGTACACATATACATGTGTTTATTACATACCTCATGTTATCAAACATAATGTGTTCATAGGATACAATGATGAATTGTTGATTATAAAGTTAGCTGCATAGTTATTACTTTAAGGTAGAATGTACCTCGGGGACAGATATTCAGATTGTCTAATTTCTACAATTATTTTCTGATCTACCACTTGTTGGGACTCCTTGGAGAAGGAAAAACTTTCACTATCTTAGATTTTCGAAAATCCAGTATTTAATTTTTCCCCATGGAATTAACACAGGCATGGCGGCCATTTGAATATTGCAAAATGTTGGGCAATTTGTTTCGCTAGTTCCAAATTTTGCACAGTGACCCCAGATGTATTGTCGATTTGGGAAGAGAATCGTTGAAAGTTTCATTCAGGAAAGTTTGAGCAAAAGTTTAAGTCTTTTACTTTTCAACTACAGTGAAAATTACCAGAAACTATTTTTAAACAGAGATTTAAATTTATTTGTGCACCGTTCAATGATGAAAGTTATTTTTTTTGGAATTTTTGTCAACCATAGATGTTATAGCCCAAGCAAAGGAACTATATACCCTCCAGACAAGAGACCATTTGCCCTTATTATATCTGGCAAAGTGAAGCTTTCGAGTGCATCTGACCATTCAGTACATAATGAATTTGAAATGTTGAAAGCCATCACAACAAATGTTGGAATATATCTAAAATAAGTGATGGGCTGAAGAATTATTCTTTCTATTATGTTGACAGTATCATTTTAGTAACATTGCAGAAGATATAAGCACATGACATATTAAAACATTTTTTTTGAAGTTTTTAATAATAATGTGTGAATGATAGTATGTTACTGTGTTCTTTCACTGGATAAATCATATTGAAAGATCTTTTGAATGAAGTTTTATTCAAACATCTCTACAGTACTCTAGTATCATTAGATTGCCAAAAATGTACATTATGTATCAAGTTTTGAGCCAGTGAAGAATTTTAAAAAAAAAAAAATCAACAAAATATAGAAACACCTAATACATCTTCAACAATATCCTTTCACCATTGACAAAGTCATTTTCATCAAAAATATGGGAATGTCAAAACTTACATAATGACATTTTATTCAACTTAGAACTGGGCATGTTGATACAGTACTTAAATGTTTGTTATGAAAGAATTTTCACAGTAAAAATGTTGTGATGAATATGTTTATCCACAACTCTTTTTGTCGTTTAGTAGTTTATTACTTGTTATGGTCAAAGGACTGCACCAAGGTAAATTATAAATGCAGCCATCTGAAACAGTGGTATACAAAGAGTTGGTCACTTTAATGTAGAATGCGCCCAGAGGACAACTATTCGGACTCTCAAACTTTTACAATTCTTTTCTGATATACCACTTGAGGGGGTTTATTTTAAAGCCCTGGGTGTAAGAAAACTTTTCACTGGCTTAGTTTTTTGAATTTCGAAAATATTATTTTTCTCTGTTGAGTTAACATAGGGATGGCAGCCATTTTGAGTTTTAAATATTCGTAAATCTTGGGTTATTGTTTCTCTTGCACAATAATTTGCAAGGTGACCCCCTATTTTTATCCTTGATTTTGAAAAGAATGGTTGAAAGATTCCTTGAGGAAAGTTTGAGCAAAAGTTTTAAGTCTTTCACTTTGAGGCGCGTACTACCTTATGTCAATGTATGTGTGAAGGTCAGAGGAACTTGCACAGTCCTTAGGGAGACCGTTGTCAAATCTGTTGGCAATTCTAATGCAATGGAAAGAGAGAGAGCCTAGAGATGGAAGGAAAATATACCAGTATAGCTGTATTTCATGTTTTGGACTTTGAATAAAAGCAAGTAGATCATGTGATATTTGCTACAATGTATGACTGTCAGCGTCAGTGTGACCCGTTCATGGCAGCTGTCACACTTGTGTAATATCTAATCAAGATACCATATCATGTATTTAGAAACTGTAGGGCATTTTCATTTACCAAATGGTTTGTGAAAATTTGATTAGCATATATTGTATTTTCTCCACCTTGCATGCACAGTGAATATCATAAAGTGAAAACTGAAATTACATTAGCAACTCATGTTTACATATCACACAGGGTCACTGCATTTCTACATTTAGCCAGTCCCATTACACAATGTCAGCTTGTGTGCGTATGACAAAGGAAGTGCAATATTATTTTTTAGCTCATATTTGGCTTTGTATATAAATACCAAAAAGAGCTTATATGATGAGTCGGTGGCATCTGTCTGTATATTTGTGGGTATGTATGTGCGGATGTATGTCCGTCACACACAAAGGCTCCCATACCGCCAGAGCTACCATCTCAGTATTTGGTGTACAGGTAGATGTAGGGGTTGAGATGTGAATTTGTTCTAATGAACTCATCAGTGTCAAAAATGTGCAAATGAGGTCAGAAAAAGTGAAATCCTGCAAATGTGCAGGAGTGATGGCATGCCAGTAAGAAACAGGCCAACTCCACTGATCTTGAGTCATTTCCTGTCATTGTTTATGAACTGTTACATATTAACAGACCTGCTGAAACCATAGACAGTAGAGGGGGGAAGACCGTCTATACTCAAACTAAGAGGGGCTTGTTTCTGCTATGCATGTTGCTAAAGTTGACCTCCAGTACCTAAAGTTTCAGACCTTAATTACTTTTGTTATTCTTGTTTTTCTGGTTTTGTTCTTTTTACTGCCTTGAACTGGGATGCTTCATTGGATTGTGTTCAATAACATCGGACATTGTTAAAATTGAGCACATGACAATCATGAAGTTGTTAACGCAACTTAAAAAAATTGAATCGTTTATTTTCGGAAGAAAACATGATAGCTACTAAAGAGTTGTTTAATCAGGGCACTGATGATCAGTAGAAAAAACTAATGAAGGGAAGTAGACATTCAACAGATATGAACTGTTTTCTTTGAAATACTAGACAGAGATAGCCATTGTAAACCATAGGCACAAAAGTGACACAGGAAAAACTTGTATAAAATACAAATATTTAATACATGGCATTTACTTATCATAAATTGTATACCAATGTATTGTTTGCTGTACCTATTTCTAGCCATAGCGTGTGGACAGCAGAGCGTTCGACTATCTCTAGCCATAGTTTGTAGATGGTAAAATGAGAAACTGAAAACAAACAGAACTGATTTTCAACTTTAATTCACTGTGACCATGTCATCAATGTCTTTCATATTTCAGACATACATGCAGCTTATTTAGAGTCTAAAAATGGAGGAATAAAGATGAGGAAATTTTTCTACAGATTGACATATCATCTCAATTCAAATTTGTCTAATACTGCACTTAATTTCCATGGATTTTTGAAAAAAGACCAACTCACTTACCACGATATTTTCTTTGACAAGTTGTTTATTTTATTAGTCTGTAGAACATATTCTAAACAGTAAAAATGTTTCCTGAATTAACGATTTGTATATCTGGATATAAGTGTTTTCCCAGTCCTTGTCAATCATTTATATGCAAAGCCACTGCAAGTGTAATTTTTACCACAGAGTAATTTCTAATAAAGGAAATTTTCACTGAATGCCACTGTTTGTGTTAATTTCCTGTAAACCCTTGCATTGACATTCAAGTTCATCCATTGCAAGCACTTGAGGTTTTATAAAGTCGTAATTGTTAACCCTTTGAGCACTGCAATTTTTCCCACCAAAATCTTAGTGCAACATTTTATTAACTTTAATGAATTTTTCTGAAATATTTTGATAATTTTTGGCCAAATGTATACTACTATTCATTGACTACACATTTTTATCAAAAGTTTAACAAAAATCTCAAAAGAATTGGCAGGGATATATTTTATAAAGGCAGCAAAAATGGCGCTCTGAAGGTTAATAGGTACTAGGTAGGTTAAATGACAATCCTGTAAAAAACTGTAAATGTTCATCATGACTCCACTTTCACAGTAGTCAAACTAAACACACAACCTGAGACTCATTTTGTACATTGGAAATACTATGCAGGTTGTTCAGGTTTAGAAGATACTGTAAAATATTTCACAACTGATTTAAATGATGAAATGACAATGTCTTAACATCAAAAAGTTCAAATGCTCAGTTTTACATCCTGACTATAGATCTGCTGTTTCATTTTTCTGTATCTGCATTGTTTTTTATGTTTTTTTAGCTCACATTTGGTATATGTTTATATACCTATGAAGAGAGCTTGTTTGGTAAGTCTATGGCATCTCTGTAGGAATGTACTGTATACTGTATACATGTAGCATATATGTCCAGCCACATTAAAAACGCAAAAACCGCAACACCTACCATCTTAGTGTTTGGTGTACAGGTGCACCAAGCAAGGGATGGAGATGCGAATTTGTCTAAATCAACGTTTTAGAGTCAAAAATATGCAAATGAGGTAAAAAGGCAAAATCCTGCACATTGCTACAGTTCTGTTACCACAGACCAGGTTTGGTTGAAACTTAGTATGCAGATCGAATAGCGGTGAAAATTTCAAATTTGTATTTTTGAGTCAAATTTTTCCTATTTATGCTCAAAAAATCTTCTTCCCTGAAACTGCTTCAAGTTGTCCAGATGTTTTGAAACTTGGTATGCATGATCTTGGGGTAAACTAAGTTGAGTTTGTTGAAATTGTGCTCTGATTGCTTTGAAATTTGATATGAACGTTCTTAGGAACGATTTATATCAGTTTTCTTCAAATTTCGACGAAATCTGCAATATTCTATGTTTGGGACAATTTTTGCTATTTTAGATCAAACAATGCTAAATATATCTTCCCTGGTCCAGTCGCAAAAAGTTATGAACTACTGCTCATTTCACCTTTGTGTTAATTGTGTGTAGCTGCATGCTCAACTGACAATGGGAATTTTTTTCTGTGGAGTTAACATTTACCAAAAGTAGCAAAAGTGTAAACTTGGTGACAATCTCGATAACTGAGAGTTGGAATTTTACATGACGGGTATAATTTGTACAGAAACATAACCAAAAACGTCTGCGCCAATAATAAGTTGTTTTCTTAAATATTACTGCTTGATGATTACATATAAATTCCATGGAATACAATATTATAAGGGGACATCTTTACTTTTGTATGGTAGATTATATCATTTATTAATATTATAAGCTGAGGCCAATAGAAGCTATTAAATATTGTAGATACACTCACTCAGGAATGCCACATCTAACTAAATGTGAGAATAAAGTGTCATTGATGCTATTTTTTTTTACCTTTCCACCAGGGGGAGATATTTGGACTTTCAAACTTTTACAGTATTCTTTTGGCCTAGCAATTATGGGGACTCATTTTGATTCCTTTTGAAGTTTTCACTTGTTTAGTTTTGTGTAAATCAAGAATCTTATTTTTAATTCCCCCCCCCCCCCCCCCCCGAGACAGATAACTAAGCTGGCTCCTAGACATCACACAGAATTGCATTTTTTATTTATTTATTTTATTTATTTATTTATTCAGCTTTGACATAAAGTCAGGATGAGTCGCACAGGTGACTAACACCTATACAAAAGCAACCCTCCACAAAAACACACATGAAACAAGTTACACATACAATTTGCTTCTCTAGTACCAAAATTTGCAAGTTTACACCTGATTTTTATTCTTGATTTTGAAAGACCATGGTTGACAGTTTGCTTAAAGGGGAAGTTCACGAAGGATGATTTTTACATATGTGGTAGCTCTGTGGTCATTTACCCAGGAAAAACTATTTTCACCATTTATAACTCGCAAGATTTTTTACAAAACCAATAAAAATAGTACAGGAAGTTGCCCATGTAATTTGAATCACGGGAAAAAAGCTCCAAGCTTGGAGCTTGCATAATGTAAAATGGAAGGGACCATTTCCGGATGGGTATTGCCCCCACACTGTCTACTAACAGTAACACAGTAGTAAACAGCAACACAAAATCTGACAGTGGACAGTTTATTATAAGTGAATCATCGTTTATGCAAGGATACTCAGTGTAAACAAAAGTTATGTAAATACCCACAGCCTGGTTTAAGCATGGGTGAGTGGACAATGCCATACCCATGGGAAAATGGTCCCTTCCATATCACATTATGCAAGCTTCAAGCTTGGCGCTTTTTCCCATGATTCAAATTACATGGGCGACTTCAAGTACTATTTCTATCGGTTTTTGTAAAAAATCTTGCGAGTTATAAATGGCGAAAATAGCTTTTCCGGGGTAAGTGACCATAAAGCTAGCACATATATCAAAATCATCCTTGGTGAACTTCCCCTTTAAGGAAAGTTTCAAGAAAAATTTTTTGAGTTTTCCATTTTGAGGTGCAAACTACCTTAACCATGCATGATTCTGGCATAAAATATATTTGCAAGATTCCCCAAATTACACTTTTTGCGACTCCAAAGTTTTAAATGTAATTTCACTTTAGGATATTGAGCTGTTAATATTATTATTCATATTCACCATCATGTGAAACAAACTATCATTGTATATTTAATATGGCTAGTCACATGGTTCAGCTTGACCAATTAAAAATGCGATGGGCAGGGCTTGTTATTGAATTACATTATTTTTGCTACTGTTTAACTTTTACTCTCATCTTTATCCAAAATACTCGATAATACTTCAGAGAATTAATGATTACAAAGTAAAAACAAATCATAAAATACACCAAAAATGTTATTATATGAAACTAAAAGAAGAAAGGGTGGTCTTCAATGAACCAGAGGAATTGTAGTAGCTTTGAGCATGAACATGAAGAAAAGATGCTTTGAGATTCGGGCCTTGGCCTCCCCTCTTTCGGCCTTCTGCCCCCTTCGAGCAATCTAGTTCTAACCATGGAGGTGTTGGGGCTCTCTACCTAGTACCTCCATGTCCTAACCCTGTGGCACCTACTGTCATCCATGGGCGCCCGTGCGCTGGGTAGTCTTCCAGATAGATCGATTTTCTGCTCGATCTATCGATCCCGTATTCGATCTGCCGGCCACTGCAACCTAAGCCTGTCGTCCCAGCCACAGTCGCTCGAGAGTTATTCAGCTCTGGGACTATTCGCCCTATAGACGTGTATACAGAAGCGAATTTTTCGCTTCTGTATACTCGTCTATGGGGCGAATAGTCCCAGAGCTGAATAACTCTCGAGCGACTGTGTCCCAGCTTGCGGATACAGATATTTGCGGATATTTAAAAAGTTAAGGGTACCTATCAAGTATTGAAGAGATAAGCGGTCGAGGTCACAGGTCACTGATGGAGCGGGCACTCGCGCGTACAGATAACGCCTCTGCGCTGCGTCTGTAATAATATGGCTCTTCGAGCCACAAGTTCAACTTTTGTACTGACTTTTATCATCGGCTTAGTATTTGGTGCAATAATATCAGGCTTCTTCTTCAAGTTGCAAGAGAAGACAGCCAGCATTACACAGAAAGGACCGAGGAAATTCTCTGTGTCGAAAATCCTTGATAATGACCCAAGCGGACATGTTCAAGTGGATAAAACGAACGAAGTTTCAACCCACGAGTCCAAACGCTTTCAAGAACACACTGACGTAGGGTCGTACAGAGGTAAGTTTTTATATAATTAATGCCAGCTGTCCTCTGTGATTGGAATCGACATATTGATCAAGGTGTCAGCTGAGACAAGGGGTTACGAGTCTCCCCCTTATAATAACCCCGCACCATTACAATTGGTGACAGATGTTGACACCACGGGCGTGAACTGGGTAGTTTTAGCATGAATATTGTAGAGTTTATGCTACGTTCCGACGTTCTGATACACAGGGGATAGTCTACCTATCAGAACGTCGAAACGTAGCATAACTCTACACTATTCAGTATTAAAACCCTGTTCACATCGCGGCTGTGGTAGGAACTATAAATTTTGGGACTCTCAAACTTTACAATATTCCTTTGGCTAGCCCACAGGTCAACGGAACGTTTCGTAGATCGTCGTCGGATGGAAAGTGACTGACACTGTGAGGCCGAAGGCCGAACCTTGGTACTGTATAAGAATACAAGGGTATTCTTATACAGTACCGAGGTTCGGCCTTCGGCCTCACAGTGTCAGTCACTTTCAATCCGACGACGATCTACGAAACGTTCCGTTGACCTGTGGGCTAGCCCTGCTATGCGTACCGTGCTGTGTGTTTCGGGCGTTACACGGCCCCCACCACATTATGTGGTGGGGGCCGTGTAACGCCCGAAACACACAGCACGGTACGCAGGGCTATCCTTTGGCCTGCCACATGTAGGAGCTGTAATTATTTACAGCCGCGGGCGGGGGGGGGGGGGGGAGGGGGTTGGGGGAGATCACTGAAAATTACCATTTTGACATTTAACCATACCCACTCAAATAAATAATACTATATGGTTGGATACTGGTTATAGGGTGAGCTTCTATATTTTGTGGTAACTGAGAATTTCATTTTGTTTGTTTGCAACTGATGATAATCTTGCAGGGTAAACAGGATTTGAAAGGTCTTTACTAATTTTCTGTATCCGTAACTATATACAAATACATGTATTGTCAAACTTTTCAAAGTTTTTTGTTGGGGGTGGGGGAGTCAGTCAAAATTTCTATGTTAGAGAAGGGGTTACTCAAATTCATCATAGTTGGCTGGTGTGGGGTTACTCGAAATTTCGGGGTTTCCAATGTAATTCCTCCAACCCCCAGGACGTAAATAGTGATGGCTCCCTAGGGGATTATTTTAAAGCTCATGAAGTAAGAAAGTTTTCATCACCTATATGTGTGAAAAACGAAAATTTAATTTCCACCATAGAGTCAACACAGGTATTGCAGCCATTTTGAATTTCAAATGTTGGTAATCATTGTGTAATTTGTTTCCCTTGTTCAAAAGTTTGCATGGTGACCCCTGATTTTTATATCTTGATTTTGAAAGTGAATTTTAAAGTTTTCCTTGCGGGAAATTTAAGTCTTTCAATTTTGGGGCACGTAACTACCTTAAAAAGCGACAGATTTGATAGCAACTGTATATGTACACATTAATTGTGCTGCACACAACTTTCAAAGGAGAACAAAGGACTAATACCATGTAATCACGCTATGTCAAGAAGTGCTAATATAAGAATCAGGGATTGGCGACTGCCTCTTTTTAAAGGCACTGTTCGCGATCCCTGGGATTGCCTTTGTTCTGGTATGTAAGAGGATTATGGAGGTGTGATAGCCTTTTGTTTTCCATTGAAATTGTAATCTGGTGGGTAAATTTTATGATGAGACAATCTGGTGCCAACACATGCCTTTAAGTCTGTTACTGCCAACCACACAGTGCTGAGCAGTTGGTTCAGACACGTCCCTCTGTGGTTTGGACAAGCTCTGCAGAAAATTTCAATAATGTTCCGGACTTCCCTCTCTCGGAGTCTCCTGATGCATGGAATACTTTATGGAATGTCTGAGTTGTGCATATTCTATTGCTTTGCCACAAATGTTGCAGGGTAAAGTCTCAGATTGAAATACCACAAGGAATATTATGATTGTATTGGTACCAGACATGTACCAGGGTTTTCTCTCAACTGCACAATTGCACAAATTTCGAGCCATTTTCTGCCCTGTAAAAGTCACTGACAGTGCGAAAATCACGCACAAAACACAGCAAGCAAATATGCCCATATGATGGTGACCCAAGCTCACAGTGTTGAGACCTGTGAATTTGCTGAACATTGTTTCTGCCCCTAAATGTCAAGTCTGCCCCCTAATTTTGATGAATGGGGCAGCAATTGCCCCTTCAGTGAACATGCAGAGAAAACACTGATGTACATGTAGGTCCCCTGAGTTTTATTGGAAAACTATCTATCTTTCTTTGTAGTTCAGGATCTGATACTCAAATACTTGTTATCCAAAATGTGACATCAGTTTAATAGAATAGGCATTATGAAATCTCTCTTGCAGGAAACATGCAATTTGCACTGTTACTAACTCTTTTATGCTATCAGAGAATTTACGGTACACATAATGGCATTTTTTAGCTACATACCTGTTTCATATTTAATTTAATTATCTCTACAGACATTTTGTTACATTCTTCTCTGTCTCTACATAGGTGAAGACACAGTAGCTACTGATGTGAAAAAGAAAGTGAAAATTTTGATCTGGGTCGCCACCCACCCAGACAACAAAGAAACTAAACTGAAACATTTGAAAGCCACGTGGGGAAAACGATTTGAACCCAATGAGATAATTTACATCAGTTCCCAGGATGACCCAGACTTTCCAATCATCGGATTGAAGTTAGAAGTTCCTGAAGGGAGAGACGCTTTGTGGGCCAAAACAAGAGCTGCCTTTAAGTATGTCTATGACAATCACTTTAATGATGCTGATTGGTTTATGAAGGCGGATGATGACACGTACGTTATAGCCGAAAATTTGCGTCACTTTCTATCAGACAAGGACCCAAGTCAACCACATTACTTTGGACGCAGATTCAAACCGTATGTCCGTAAGGGCTACATGAGTGGAGGCTCTGGGTATGTCATCAGCAAGGAGGCTTTGAAGAGGGTTGTTACGAAGGCATTTCCCGATTCAACGCATTGTAGAGGACCAACTCATCCAGGTGCTGAAGATGTAGAAATGGGAAAATGTCTAGACAGTGTAGGTGTCTATGCAGGTGATAGCAGGGACTCTCTTGGAAGGGAAAGATTCCATCCATTTGTACCGGATCAGCACCTGACTCCGGGTACCTTACCATCAGGATTCTGGTATTGGCAGTACATATATTATAAGACTCCCCAGGTAAGGTAAAAATTACAACTTTTCTCATTGTGTTGCTCCATGGCCAACAGTTTTGCAAGCGTGCGGAACATCAGTTTGGTAAATGACTTCGGAGCCCCATTTACATTTCTTCTGTCCTATAATCTGATTGTATTGATATACCAAGGGACCCCTGATAAAATGACTGGGGAACCCAGGTATTATTTGCCTGCTTGCTTCCCTCAACAAAAACACTGATATCAGAACACAGGATCAATAACATGTCAGAACACAGGGTCAAAATATACTTGAGGCTGCAGTTTTTTTAATGTATTGAGTAGCATTCTGTCAACATAGTGCATGCCACTTAAGTGAAAGGCTTAATTTTTTTGTTTTCAATGAAATCTTTAACCTTTCTCTTTCAAAATATAAAATATCATGGGTCATCCTGCAAATCTTGGTACAAGAGAAACAAAGTATCTAACATTTACCGACATTTGAAATTCAAAATGGCTGCAACCTCTTTTTAACTTTGAGGAAATGTCAACTTCCTCTTTTCAAAAAAAAAATAAGATGGTAAGAACTCCAAAATGAGCACGCACAAGAGGTAGACTAGAAAAGTATTATTAAATGTACAAGTCCAAATATCTGTCCTTGACCTTGAAGTTCTTTCTACCAGAGAAACTTTTTGTATGCTGTAGAATCAGCTCATCGAGTGAAAGGAATGTCTCTGTAAATAAAAAATATCATGCTGTTGTCTTTTATAAAGTACGCATGAATGTTGTGAAAACATTGACTGAAAGTGTGTCCTTCTGATTAAAAGTAAGAATTTTTCTCATTTTTATTCTGAGCAGAGATGTTTCTTTCAGCATTGAATATCAGGAGTGATGCATTCTGGGGCAGTGCCATTATTTGAGCGACATCTTATTTCTGAAACTGTTACAGACAAGTATTTGTTTATGCAGTGCATATTGATACAAAGAATATGAGTCGTTTACAACGGAGAATATTCATCTATCTGGGAATTATGTGATATGTGCCACGTGAACCAGTTTAGACAATGTGATTGTATGTACATGTACTGTTGCATCAAAAATTGATGATTGCTACACTCTGAAGTAAAAGTAAATATGCACAGGTAGATACATTGCAAATATAATAATTTGATTTACTCCTATAAAAGTACTCTAATTTTGTCCCTGGTAAATATAGACGTAAAGTCATGTACGTAATTATGATTTATAATCCTTCAGGTGTGGCCTCTCTCATGAATTTCATATTTTTACAGCCAGTATTTTCAGATTAAATTTTATTGAAAGTACTTTAAACTTAATATTTAATGAATTATTGTCCCAAAGGTCCATCATGGTTTTCAGTGTTATCCTTTCAATGTCAATCAATATACTGAATAGTGGTGTTTGAAATATCGAAATTAATCCTTCTATTGTTTTCAAATTCAAATTTTTCATAGTTTTGGAGGTGATGGTACTATGAGAGCAAATGAGATATATAGCAAAATTCAGTCACGTAAAAAGAAGTGCTCATGTTTTATGTGATATTTAAAATGTAAAGATATCTTCAAAATCCATCAGTAGCAATGATTCTTATGTTGCTGGTAGTTACATATGCAAGGTGGCCTGACTCTGTTTGTTTAGTGTACTGTATGTTGTACTGTACTTCTATTCTCTGCTGCTGTACAAGTATAGTTTACTGCTTTGTGATAACATTTCACCACCGTTGTGTATGCCTTTCTGTGCTTCTGGAATGATATTGAGACTTAAACTTTTGTAATACTTTTTAGCACTAAAACTTGTGGGAGCACACTCTGAAGGTCATAGAGTGAATAACATTTTCACCATTTTTTTTTAATAGGAAGTTTTATTTTTGTGATAGAGTTACTCAGGGATGGCGGCCATTTTGTGTTTAAATTGCAGGTAAATGTGTCGTAATTTATTAGTTTTGTCCACAGGGACTTACAGGTCGGGTTTTAAAATTTGCACAAGGACAGGCTGCACATACGTTTTTATGATACCATCCCGATACGCAGAAGAATTTCACGGAATTTGGTGATGAATCTTCTGGAATCTGTACATGAATCTGAATGCATTTACATAAATCATTGCGACACACAGAGCAAGACCCTGCATCTACCCTTGTTCTTTAATACCATTATTTGTGAGTCCCATGGTCTGGATTATCCCTGATTTTAGTCTTGATTTTGAGAGGCGATAGTTGAAGGTTTCCTCAAGGAAAGTTTGGGCAAAAATTCTTCAAGTTTTTCATTTTTGAGGTGCAAACTACCTTCAAGGCTTCAGCAAATTATGAGGCAGTTTACTTATACATGCATGTGTAAGGCAGATTGTTGATGTATGTGTAAGGCAGATTAGCGATTGTCTATGTTTAGCAAATATTTCTCCTGAGGCCAAAAAATAAAAGTTTTTTTAGCTCACATTTATATATACATATACCAAAGATAGCTTATATGGTATGTCAATGGCATCTGTATGTCTGTACGTGTGTAAGTACATGTGTGCGGATGTATGTTTGTGCACATCAAAAATTCCAAAATCGCAGAACAAAGGTGCACCAAGGGTGGAAATTTGAATTTGTTCAAATGAACATGTCAGTGTCAAAAATATAAAGTTAAAAAAGGGAAAATCCAGCAGATTGTTAAAACTCTGTACCCACAGGCCAGACTTGGTTGAAACTTTGTATGCAGCTTCTTTATGGTGACTTTAGTTGGGTTTGTTCAAATTGTTGGGGAATTTGATACTTGTATTTTTGGGGCAATTTTTCCAATTTTTGGAAAAAATCCACTCTGAAACTGCTTGTCCTTTTGCTTTGACAGTGCTCTGCATTGTTGTAAATTTCTGTAGGATTCACACATAGTCACTGTACAATTGTGAACCGTGAACTTATCCTGTCATGGGTGTCATTTTACTGTGTACCACAATTACCAATGTGTGATCCGAGCATACATGTTGCACAGCCTTTTGCTCCACGGTCTACAGTACAATTGTACGGTGCGTGTCAACATTCCTATTTATGTGTCAGAAGTCGGATCTTGACAGATCAAAAAAAGAGAAAATAAAAACAATGTCACTACATCAGGAAATCTAGGAGGAAAAGGCCAACATGTAATATTTTTTTTGGCGTTGTGAATTTACTGCAAGCCAATACAGTAAGCTAAAACATTCAAGGCATCCTATGAAGTTAGATTAGAACGTAAATGAAATCAAAATCCCCAAAAGAGTATTGTTGACAAGAATAACGATTGCACTAACACAGTAAGCAATTAATTTTACCGTACTCAGGTTGATAGAGATTCAGTGTGTAATAGGTCTGTATGAGTTCAGTTACAGTAACAGTGTATTGCACTTGTCAAGTCCATGAAATTTCACTATCACAGTGAATTTTAATACAACCACTGCAGTTCCTCCACCATGATGTAGGGACTGTTCATGAACACAGCAGAGGCTTACTGGTATGTGCAATAAATATTGAAATGAATTTTAAGTCCACTTGCTCTTTTGTATTTCCATATTTTGATGTGAAGTCCTCCAAATTGAGGTATGTGTGTATGACAGACTGTGTTTAAGTCAAGGAATTCCACATTGCCTGTTTCAGTGTCAGTGTTGAAAGATCCATGGAAGAATTAGACAAGAAGTAAGAGAAACATGACAAGCTGATGCAAATTATTTCATTTGCGAAATTCACCAATTGGAATCATATTTGGTAGCATAATCCAATATTAGTCTGTTAATAATGAGTTATGCTTACAGCCCTAACCCTTTCACCCCCAGTTCCCTGTATACAGGTCCAACTTTACCATAGAAAACAATGGATTTGGGACAAACCATGGTGGTGAAAGGGTTAAGTTAATGGATTTAGATTTTTGTTCACCAGTCTCAGTATGACTGTTGAGAACACATCAATAGCCATTGGAACCATAGTAACAATTCCACTGTCCACTGGTATGATAGCCTAGAATCCTATTCTGTCCGCGTCCGTGGATCGTAGGCAAGTGGACGGAATAGGATTCTAGGCTACTGGTATGAATGCTCTGTAATACCATGTTTAGGTTTGGTGACAGAAGATTAATGCTAAATACATTGATACACTGTTCTCAGGCCAAATAAAAAAAATGGTGCTGTTCCGATAACCCAACCCACCCTATTTTTTACCTGCCGACCCTAAACTTTTTAGAGCTACGTAAACACAGAAGTAAAAAAAAAAGTAAGAAAAATCCGGTAAAATCACGCGTTTGTTACTTGGCATGTGATTTTTGCTTGAACAAGGATGCTTTTATGTTTTTTTCCAATTTATATGTATGATACATTTTTCTGGAAATGTTTTGGCCAATGTTTGACCACCCTGAACCCCTGAAAATGAATATTTAAAAATAAAAATATTTTCGAAAAAAACATTCCTGCCGACCTACCTACCCTAGTTTTGAAAAGCATGTTATCCGAACAGCACAATTTATTTTTTTTGGCCTCATCAAAAACATGACAATTTAAAACATGTAGCTACTCGTGCACACTTTCCATGAATGCTCCGGAACAAATAGTCAGCTGAGGTCAGCCTTTGACCAAAATTCATATACAGGTATTCATATAGGGCCATCTGTTACCCATGTGGTACAATGGATACAGCACTTAGATTTTTGTCCACCAGTCGCAGCATGACTGTTTAGAACACATCAATAGCCATGAGAACAAAAGTAACAATTTCACTGAATGCTCTGTAATACCTTGCTTAGGTTTGGTGACAAAGATTAATGCTAAATACATGATTGACACTGTCCTGATCAAAAATATGACTATTGAAAACATCAGCCACTCTTTGTACTTTCCATGAATACTCCAAAGCAGACAGACCAGCCTGTGACCTTTGTTCATATACAGTTATATTTAAACACCAGATGTCAATATTTTTATTTTGTCACTCATTTTTGGAGTGTTGTTACATGTATGGTATTGTCATGCAGGTCTTTACACTGTAAGACCGATTTGAGGTAGATGGTCACTGGTAATACTATACGTATATGTATACTTGTATACAGATTTAGTATATTTTAACTTTGCAATATAATACCGCTTTTATGTCCATTGAGGTACTTTCAATGTTTTTTGCTGCAGGGTTTGGAATGTTGTTCAGACGAGACAATCACATTTCACTATGTTGGTCCAAACCTGATGTATTCACTGGAATATATGGTGTACCACATGAGACCATTTGGCGTAGAGCAGGGGTCATGCTCCGCCACACAGCTAGCGTAGAAGGAAAAACAAGAATAATGTCACAACTACAAGTCGAGCTTGTGGAGCTGTCTCCAATGGATGCAGTGCAGGAAGTGAAATGTGGCTTTTTAACAGCTGTACAGAAACTCCCTTACCAATGAGCTGCATTTATCAGGTCAACTTTGTGCCAAACCTTATTTTTCAAATCTTAAACACTCAGTACTACAGAAGCTTGCTTTGCGCGTTGAAAAACAGAATTCTTCTCAGTCACTTGAAACATCATTGAAGAAAAGATTATTTTGTTCTGAAACCTGCTATGAATCATATAGAACCAAACTTATGTAAATTTACTTTCGGGGAAATCATTTCTCTTTTAACTTTTGCTCAGCTTGCCAATAATTTGTAATCTGTGATCTCAAGCAGTATGGAGCCCCGATGCTATGCTACGTTGCGAAATATGACTCTCATCACCACCTTCCTAGTAAGTTAATGGAAAGTGCATTAACTTTCAGGGTCAACTTGTCAACTTAGCGTTTATATGTGTAAATGCACTGTTATTGTTTAACATTTGAATTCTAATCTGGACTAGAATTCACTTATCAACAATAACAATGCAGTTACAGGCAGAGTTGACAAGCTGAATACTGTGCATCTCAACATACATTGAGGAGTAGAACAAGAAATTATAGTTGACATTAAAAACAAAAATGTTTAGGCTCAGTATGCTTTAGTAACAACTTAGAAGTATGGACGGTAACAGGCCCAGCAAGAAAAAGCTGAAATATACCTGTTTGTTCCTAGTTGTGGAAAACATCATAAAGTTGGTTTCTTCCTGTGGGTGAAGGTTGTGATAAAATTAACCCTTTTCCTGCCAACTCGGTGAAAATCCGCTCAGAATTCGGTGTAGCCAGAATCTAAGCACTGGTGACCGTTTTTCTACCAACTCTGTGGAAATTGTGCCCGTTTTGGGTACCCCCTTTCCTACCAAGTCGACGGCACTACGTTTTGCTATCCCTTGTGCGTTTAGGGGTCATCCGAGGACAGGTTTTCTGACAAGGTACCCCTTTTCCCCTCGAAATGGGTTCGCATGGAGTTATGACAGGGAAAGGTGCAGAAACCTGTCCGCCAGTCCCCCACACCCGAGGGGGGCTGGGTTTTTTTTACCGCTTTTTAGCAGAATCGGCAGGATAGCATGGTGACGTTTTCTGGCAGAGTTGGACTTACTTGGCTGCCTGGCACTATACAGATTGCTGCCAAACTTGACCAACTCGGCAATGCTAATCTAGAAGGCTACCTCTTGAAAACTACTTGGCAGATGGTGCCGATGGTGCGAGACGAAAGTCACTTATTCAGTTGTGTGTGACTGAAAATAAGAACGTATTTTTGACTCGACTTGTTCCTCCGATGGAACGGATATGAACGACTCAGAAATACCATTACAAACTGGTGTTCGACGTATTAAGCTGGGCTTCAGCTCTGCAAGTTCAAGCCAGGCAACGTCCTTCACCGCCTTGGCCGTGCCATTCAATGGACATGGCTTTGGATTTTTTATTTATTCCATCGTCCGAAGTATTGGCTCTGGTTTGCAGGCAAACGTATCCTCTTGCCGACGCATTGGTAACTATGTACGCTGTTTGTGTACGGAGAATTCAAAAGGGGACATGAGGTCAATGCTACGGGGATACCGCCTGCACTTAGTAGGGACTGCCTTTGTTATGCAAACCAGCTAGCTGTACAATGGCCGCCAGGCATGTGGAGACATTGATGGCTAGAACAATGGAAGCATATTGTGTTGTACCGTGCATCGCAAAAGTGAGACTGACGACTCGGGTTTAGTGACTGTATATCACTGGTTAGCTGCAGCCAAAGCCATGACGGTACAAACCCATTACCTGATTGAGGACCGCTCGATTAAGTCGGTAATGAACGGTAACACTCGTAAGCTAACTCCCAAACGAGCTGGCTAAACTACGTGGAAGCTGTGCTTCCATGGTTCAGCCACGCCGTTAATACAACGGCAAAAACGTAGTTTTTGTGCTACACTGCCAAGTCGTTGAAGGTACGTATTCAATTGACCCTACCCTGGGGAAACAGGACAGGTTTGCCGGGGCTGCTGCACCCCAAGCACGACCCCCAGGGTCTCTGACTAACAGACGAGCGAGGTGATGTTTGTGCCTAGCAGACATGCGGAATACTGAAGGACTTTATTTCCGAAAAAAGAAGCATGAAACGGCAATAAAATGATGCAACCCCTGGGGCAAACAAAGCCGATGACCTCAATTTTTTTCTGTAGTAACCCTTGAGCACCTTCCCCTGTCTACGGGCATGTAGAAATTATCAAAGTCTAACATGTATATGTAGGGCTAAAACTACCCTGAAAATGGGTGGTTTCTGCCAAAATGGCTGGCAGGATAATGTGCAGGAGAGCCAATCTTTTCCAGGCACATATTATGGGGCTGTTTTCTACAGATTTGGCAGGATAACGGACAAGGGCGCTTGGCAGGAAAAGGGTTAATGCACCACTTTGTATACAAGCCTGTGTTAAATTTAAAAAAATTTTTTTCAAAGAAATATTTAATATCAGGAAAATTATTTTTTTCATTCTTTTTTTATCTCAATATCAAATGTAGACTTGCACAATCAGCAAATTTGAAAAATGTTTGAAATTTGTGTGTTTAATCAACAACTCGCAAACTGTAAATGATCTATGCATACTCAGTTAAAAAATGTTTTGAAGAAAATTTTGTTTTGTGACCAGCATTTACTTTTCAGCCCATTAATCCAATTGTAAAATTTTATCCAGTTTTGCCGAGACCCTCGTCTTTCTAATCCCTTTGGCCCTACATGTATGCAGCCTGTCCCAATGAAAATCTCAGCATGCTGTCGCAGGTAACAACAGGGTCAGGGTTCAAAGGGTAAGAATTTCAATAATGTAACATGAAATTTGCCACTGCCTCTTATCTAAACCTTTTGAATCCAGTAGAAAGTAACCTGACGAATAGTTATATTTTGTTAAGTAGGGTTACAATCAGTATGTAGATAGTGTTTTTTTCTTAATTCAAACAAGTTGTATCTATTTTTCTGAAGGGTTAAATAATCTATATTTTCCTTAAAAATCTGTGTTAAATATTTGATATGTTTTCAATTTTAACATTTGAATTTTTATCTATCCAGATCACATAACATGTAACAAAAATGCATATTTTTTCTTGTGAATTTTAATGTGTTGTAGATCACTTTATGATCTCTAAATTCTCATTGTATTGTAGACAAACAAAAACTTTCAAGAAAGTATTCAAATCTAAATATAGCTACAGGAAAACTATCAGATAGTACAACAGAACAGCTGTACTGTCAGAATTGTAGTTCAGCTGAATTCCATTGGAAGGTGGACAAATGTGTTCCTTTAAACCTGTCTGAAAAACACAAAATGTAGTGAAGCCTGATTGTATCAGAGGATGTGATAGGAGACTAGAAAATGGTGACTGGGTCATAGGACAGTGTCCTTCGGGTGTTTCTTCCCAGTCAAAAGAAATCACTCAATACCAACTGACCGATGCAGGTAGGTAGATGTACACTGCAGTGAAGAGACATACAAGTATTCATCCCAAGTGGATAACTGTTACTCAGACACTTGACCCACTTGCATGGTTGGGTGAATTTTCTTCATTTTCATTTGCATGATCCCCATGTGACCTTGCATTCTTTTAATGAGGTGGTATGCATTATTCAAAATTTTACATTTTCCTGTCTGCAAGACATAAGTATTTACTTTCTGTCTTCAAGACATAGGTATTTACTTCCTGTCAGCCACTGGAGTGTTAAATAGAACTAGTGATTTCGACAAACAATATTCCATTTGGAAAGGTTATCTGGGGGTTATTGAAATGGCCAATGGACTGACAGCCTGTGCGTATATTTACATCGGCATCAGTTACATTTTAACTCTGAAGAGAATGCAAAATCAAAGTGGCCAGTGGGCGTCATTTGATACATTAACTCTTTCACCTCATCTTACAATGTTGAGTTCCAAATTCATCATTGAAAACTCCAGGATGCGGCCACATCTCTGCAGTGAAGGGGGATGTAACGATGTGTTTGTTACAACCAGAAGGGGAAAAAAAACTGATATTTGTTCGTAATAGTTTTGTAAAATTTGCATTGGTGTTATATCAATGCCATCTGTATTTTCACCACATATTGCCAGAGACCTACACTGAACTCTGTATCTGTGTATTCTCAAGGACATTCAAATCATATTTTGTGAGCTGAAGACAATCAAGTAACTGCATTATTCACATTTTGATACCAACAAAGAAGGTAGGGAGAAATGTAGTGTGACGACAAATTTATGCAAGGAGGGTGTCAAAATGTGAATAATTTGCAAAGTGATAAAAATGCTCCTGTTTGAATACGGTGCAGAATCTTTCAACTTCTCATTCTTCTGTCATTGTGTTTTCATTTATAGCATAAATAACCATATTTTGAAAATTTCAATCACCTGTGTATACTTTGTTTTGTAAAAAGACAATCTTTTATCACTGCAGACTTAATTTCGAATACATGTGTGTAAATTTTTATTTCTTTCAGTAATGTTTTATAGAATCACTGATAAATAATGCTTTGAAGTAAATTTTTAATGAAACTTATCTTTCATCATGTATTAACTTGCATTCTTGCATTTCATTTTGGCAATTTTTTTTCCAATTTGCAAAATTCAAGTTTTTGTTATGAATGAACAATGAAGGAAATTAAACTTTGTCTACAGGTTTATTGTTCAGTTAATCACATTACAGATTTGCTTTTTTGTTGTTACTGTGTTTTCTGAACCAAATTACCTTTCATGCCAAATGTGCATGTGTACCTTGCCTAAAATTCTCAATAGTTTTGCTGTAAAAATAGCTACTTTTTTGGCAGTATGCAGCCAAGCACGAAAAATACTGGGCAACATGGAGACATATTACAGTCCAACACCATCCAGGGGGTGTGTCTCCTTATCGTAATCCACTCATTATTAAGTTAAATTTAAGACTCCTAATGACATATAAACCTAAAGTCAGAAGGTCGACTGGACCCGGTATACTTCATGTGGATTAAAATGCCGGTGATTGGTCGTTTTTCTATAAGTGGGTTTTTGAAGGTTCAGGTACGTAAGTCAATGGTTCTTGAGACACTTTACCATTTTTACTGTTCCCTGTGACTGGGTCTCATTGACATGAATTACGGAACTGATGATAACAACTGGGATCCCTGGGTAAAATTTACCCTGTACCAGCCTCAACAAAAACACTGTATTTTCAGTAATACAAGTCTAGACTCCGCTCTCCCTGTTGACAACAATGGGGTCTGAACTTTAACCTGATAAAAAGACCCTACTTCAGTAGATTATTAAAATTACTGCTATTTTCCTTTTTAAACGTGTCTATTGTGGTTCCAGTTTCATTTATTTTTGTTCACCCAGTGTTGTGTGTTCAAGCAACCATGTTGTTAGCCTCTGCTGTAGTCGAAGTATGTCTTTTTGTATCACCTTCATGAATTGCTAGTGAGAAGAAACTAATCAGTATCAATGCTACAGTCTAATTTGAAATACCATCATGCTCAGCTGCCCGTACAAGGTCGTTCAGTGTATGATAATGCTGCTTTAAGGTAGTTTGTGCCTCGAAAATGAAAGACTCAAACCTATGCTCAAATATTCCTCAAGCAAATTTTCAACAAGTCTGTTTCAAAATCTGGAATAATAATCAGGGGTCAACGTGCAAAATTCTGGTACTGAAGAAACAAATTATCTAACATTTACCAATATATGCAATTCAAAATGGCGCTCCATCTCTGCGTGATCTCTATGGGGGAAAATAAATTACCGATTTTCACATGACTAAGCCGGTGAAAACTTTATATGCTCCATAAGCTTCAAAAAGAGCACCCCGTAGGCTGATTAGATGTAAAAGTTTGAGAGGCCACATATCTGTCCCCGAGGTGGTGTTTGTGGTCCTAAGGTCCACTGACAGCACACTGATTGGCTGGATCTTTTTTCTCTCTGTAGGTATCTCACAGTAATGTTCATTCTCTCCACCTCACTGGAGTGTGATGAGTTTTTTACGGTATACTCTATAATTATACACACCCTTAAGGTAGTATGCGCCTCAAAAGTGAAAGACAAACTGTAACAGTTACTCAAACTTTCCTCGTCGAAGCTTTCAACCATTCTCTTAACAAAGAAAAACTAAAATTCACGGGTAACCGTGCAAAGTTTGGCACAATAAAAACAAATATCCTAGCACTTACCAATATTAGAAATTCAAAATGTCTACCATCCCAGTGGAATCGCTATGGGAGAAAATAAAATTTTCGATTTTCAAAAAACTAAGACGGTGAAAATATTTCTTACTCCAAGAGCTTTAATATGAGGCCAAACAAGTGGTAGATCATAAAAAAAATTGTGAAAGTTTGGGAGCTAGTCCGAATATCTGTCACCGAGGCGTATTCTACCTTAACGACGTCATGAATGGTTTTGATTTCGAGATTTGCGGAGTATGTGCGTGAGAGTACAAAATGGTCGATAATTAGCGCTGTGATTTTTCAAGACTCGCTATTATGAATATCTGATTCGGTCTGCTAATCAATGTTTCACAGAATACGAATATTGGCGCATAGCATCGGATTTCAAATACTGAAAAAAACGAACGGCTGTTCCAATGTTTTTTGTGAAATCTTATTTCAAAAAGAATAAAACACCGATAATGCGAGCAAAAGGAATAAATTTGAATGAACACATCATGTGGAATCTACCGGCCGAATATAAAAGCTGAATGAGCGGTTTCAGAAAAGCAGTCTATTTTTGAGCTATAAATGGCAAGATTAGCCCGTACACTTCACAAATTTAAAAGATGCTAAGAATTTTGACAGATAACAATGTGGAAATGTATAGGAACATCAATGCAAACTTTGAAAGCTAGCATGTGCAACAAGTATACTTTTTCGATAACAACGAGAACATTTCTCTTAACCCTTTGAGCGCAAAAGTCAATTTTTATCACCCTTATAACATATACCCAAGTCATTTTTTGTCAGATTTTTGCCAAAATTTTGATAAAAAACAGTGGCCAATGTAATGTTGTGTTCATTTTGTTCAAAATTATCAGACAAATTACAGAAAAGTTAATAAAAATTGGTAAAATGTTGCACTGAAATTTTGGTGGGAAAAATACAGCACTCAAATGGTTAATAAATACATTTGAAAATGTCGTTTTGATTAGAATTAAATTGAATGAAGTCAAGTGTGGGATTTTGAAAGCTATCAGCTACGTTGTTTTCAACCATTATTTTCAGTCCATTTTTACTGAAGATGCGATGGCAGATACACCTCAATATCATCAATACTCATGCGATATTCTTAACACTGTCACCATATCAGCTAATCAAGTACTAGCTACATTAAAGGAGATTGATCCGACAAAAGCGTGTGGTCCTGATGGTATTCAGGAGTTATTTTAAACAGGTGTTCAGAAGAACTGTCTGTTCCTCTCACAAGAATATTTAATAAGTCCTTACAACAGAGTGTTTGTCCAGCTACACTCAAGCGGGCAAACGTTGTCCCTATTTTCAAAGCAGGGGACCGAACTGAGGCTGGAAATTACAGGCCAATCTCACTTTTGCCTTTATTTAGTAAGATTTTTGAGAAACTAATTTACAATAAGCTTTTTAATCCTGTTAAATGGTTCATCAGTGAAAGTCAACATAGGTTTGTCAACGGCAGTTCGACCGCGGCAAATCTTACATCATACACCAATTATATCAACTCAGTTGTGGACAAAGGAGGGCAGGTTGACTCCATTTACCTGGATTTCGCAAAAGCTTTTGACTCGATAAATCATCTTTTGTTAATTCATAAATTTAAGCCATATAGCATAGGTGGTACTATATTAATCTGGTTCCCCTCATATTTAAATTGTAGATTACAAAGGGTAGCTTTTGACGGGGAACTGTCATTACGGGGACCTGTAACATCTGGTGTACCCCAAGCTTAAGGGTCTATTGTAGGCCCACTCCGTTTTGTTCTGAATGTCTGAGCCATGCTAATTTATCTTTATATGCTGACGATTCTAAGTTATTTATGTCCATTACTGATATGTCATTGCGTCAGATTGCAACAAGATGTCAATCAGGTTGTTAAGTGGACAAACAAGTGGAAATTGTCGTTAAATGTTACAAAGTGAGTGCCTGTATTTCATTCACAATCAAACGAAATGTCAACATATTTCCTTACAAATCAAATAGTTTAAGAGTATCAAAATTTTAAGAACATTATATGTCTCCTTTGTCAGAAGCCACGTTGAATATTGCTCACAAATCTGCGCCCCCCCCCCCCCCCCCCCCCCCCCCCCCCCCCCCCCACCAATCATATTAACACGGGAACTAGAGAGAATCATGATACGGAAACTTGAGAGTCAAAATCAATTTATCAAATATCTTTGTATCCGTTCATCGCAGGCTTATTAACAGGATATGTACAGTAATTTATGTTACTAATTTTGCCTTCCTACACCGGGGAACAGGCGAAAATATTTAGACCGTGTTTGTTTAAAATCCTACACTCTTATTATAGTGTAGCAGATGTGCTTGCACAAATTCATTTTAACTTTCCTGCTTTTATATTGCGTCGCACTGTTCTTTTTAGATCAGCGTACAGCACGTACGAATATTTTGAAACACTTTTATTAGGATCTCAGACATGATATTCAACTCCATTCGTAACATACAAAACTTTGATATTTTTGATAAATACACTAATTTCCGACATGCATTATGCAAGATGTTTTCTATTGAATAGTTGTTTTATTTTGTTTGGATGTTTCTCTGTCTGTGTATCATGGTTCTGTTGATTTTTTGATCTTATGTGAAATGTACTGTTTGTCTTTTGTTTGTTTGTTTGTATGTTGTTTTATACTTGGTATTATATTTTATTTCAAACGAACCTGTTATTGGGGCAACCTGTTTGTTCGTGAGTAAATAAATAAACAAATAGGACGCCTCATTTCAAGTGGTATCTGAGAAGAGGACATTCAACAAAGAGGTTATAATTAACCACATATCTATTTATTCTGTTAAATCGTGACATCTTTTCATAACATCTGCAAGATAGTGGTCGTGAGGGTACTAAGTAGAAAACAATTTTAAACCCGCTAGTCTTACAGTTATCTCAAACACAAAATTTCGACGACATTTTCAAAAATACAAATTTAATGTGCAAGTTCATGATAATTTGAACAAATCTAGATTTTTGGACACCCCTAGACATATATGAACCAAATATCAAAGCGATTGTTTGTGGTATTAGAATATTCAATTGCCAGAAACGTCGACAGACGCGGGCGGCCGACGAACAATCATTGAGTTCATAATCTCCGCGCCTATAAAGCTGAAAAAGTATACAACGACCAGAAAGTGTAAACGGTGCCGGGTACCGAATAAGGTAACGCATTTCCAGGAGCGCAGAGGGCCGTCACAGCTTTGACCAACGACTCTTTCCGCTTACGAGATCCCGAGAGATGTCACTTAATCGGCTACAACCTGAAGTAAAGAAAAATGTATAATGACAGTAAGCTTGGTCTAATAAAGAAGCTCGAGGACAACGCTGGAAAACAATAATAATGTCAGAGCTCTATCATTTTTCTCTAGCCGGTGTGATTCCATTCCCTTCATTTCTCCTGGTTCGACATACCCGCGTCGTCAGACGCGAAACATTTTTTACGAATTCGCAAATTTCCCTTCCTTATAAACATCATTTTCCCCATTCTCGCGAGCCAGAGCAATAATTTCCGCTCCGCTGACCTACTCAAAAATCTATTAACGGGTAGCGCTGAGCTGTTGCCGTAAAGAGGTATGTGGTTTACGACGATGCATTTTCACACCTAACTGGCTAAGATGAACCAGTATGAGGGACTTACACCCCGATATGACGCGTTCCCAAGAACAGAAGCTAATGATCGGAATTTAAATTACTTCCAATCTCCTTGCTAAAACATTCATAAACGGATAAAAAGGCGAGAATTTGGGTAAGTACTGGATGATACCGAGAGACACCACGCTGGCGTGAAGAACGAGGATTGTTCCTGTAGTTATAGTAGTTTAGTTTAGTTTTCTAGTCGGAGACTTCCAGGTGTCGCACCGTTATAATTAAAGTCCGCCGCAACCGTATATCTTCGTCTCAGTTTGAGTACGTCTTGCCCAAACAGTGCAGCTCAAGTTTCAATGTATAGCACGAGCATAGCTTAGCGAGTAAAATTCCCCCGAAGACACCTCAAGTCAGATGTCTCCACTTTTTCTTTTATTAATTTATTTTACAATAAAGTGAACTGATTTTTCAGTATTACTGCAACAGTTAATAATCTTGTCATTGCAGTCATCATCGACGGAGTGTTTATGATGGCAACAGAAATGGTATCACCAACTGACCTGTCAAAGCCATAGCTCTGCTGAACTCTTCTGATAGAATCTTAAGAACGCTCTTCACTCCTTCCTCTCCCTTGGAAAATTTCACAAAAAAAACCAAAGAAACGGGAAAATTAAAAATGTGTTCTTCATCATCGATTTGTGAAAGGCTCAAATCATGGAGGTGTAATTAAATTTGTAAATTTTTCCCTGATATCGACAGTTCGGTAAGTGTACGATACACAACTTCCCAAGCAACTAAAACTTCACCAAAATCATGAAACGACTTCTCATTTTGTGCGACCTTCTCCTAAACTGGCTACTATCGGTTGGGAAGAATTTAACCACGTCATTATGGAAAGGGTTATACTTATGTAGTGATTCTAATTTTAACGTTATCACGAAACCTTGGCATCTTCCCTTGCCAAGGGCAGGTCTCTTAATTCCAGGCAGCTTAATGGGAACAAGGAGCTACCAAAAGATGTAACGGACCCGTGCGAGCGGACGATGGCCGTCATGCTTCGCCTGTCTTCTTCAATTGCGCTCTGTGCCAACGAACCCCATAGACGTGTGCATATGCACGTACTTTTTACGTGCATACACGTCTATGAGGCGCACAGGTGCTCGAAGCGTTGCCTAGATAAGGTATCCGCGCGGCCGCAACGCCTAGCTGCTAGCATTCTATGCGAATCGGCCTGCTCAGTGATACTGAACTATTCTAGGATAAACCATCGAACGTCAAATAATCTACCTCAGACGATCTCAATGCCTTGAAATGAATATTACTCCAATGTGCACCAGCCTACGAACGCTGCAAGCACCAAAATTTGACAATAATTACTATACTCCATATCACACTTGCCGCGTATGGCGGATACGTTGCGTCAACTTTTATTTCGCTTCGAGTCTTGCTTTCCCGTCAATGTCCACTTCTCAATGTTCTCAGACCGTTTACGGAAAGCCATTACCAACCTGATGAAAATCCAATGTTCAGGATGTTAAATACGATAGCGTAAAAGACCGACTCATCTTAGTATCGGATTTTAATCAGATTGACCCATTACATGTCATTTCCATCTCAATGTGAACACTTGAAACGTAGGATTATGTGAGAGTGGACTATTCATTTGTGATTCATTTCGGAGATAAACACAAGTGCCGTACTAAACTTGCTTCAATTCTGTGATTTGTGAATGTTTTAGTAGGGTGAACGCGATGATTTTTGCTCTGTTTTCATGTGAAACGCGTGAGTGGGGTGAACGCCTATGCACAGATGCAGAGGAGTTTCTCCCGTAAACTAACTCACTACTGCGCAGACTCAAAGGTAACGCGTTCAATCGCTAGGGCAACCTGGCCTGGGCTACCAAATTCCAAATAGGTTCGTATGAAATAGGAGAGACACAAGAGAAACTATTGCAAACGATTTTATTTTCTAAAAATTCACCGACTTAAACCAAGTCTAGTGCCGTACTTACATTGCAAACAAGTCCATAAACGACGGGTCTACCAATGAATACGGCCCTTGCACCCAAAGCTAACGCCTTTAGAACATCAGTGCCTGTCCTTACGCCACCATCGATGTACACTTCCATTTTGTCTCCGACTGCAGCGACGATTGCTGACAGTACATCGATCTATCACGCCACAGTGGATGAAAAGAATGAGAACGTTTATTAAAGAATATCCCGAGGGTAATTTGCCAGGGGATCCTCAGTCGCTTTTACCGTTGTTTTGACAACCTACGACATAAAGCGTGAGTTTTTGGCCTACGGACGAAAAGAGTGAACGACACTAGACGTAGTAGAGTGGTGGTCAAATTTCATTCATCATTGGCGACGTAAGATATTATCGTAGCTTTATGCGCGATCAGGTTGACATCACCATGATTGGTACATCTACATTTTCTATTCGTTGTGTTTTGTTGGTACAAGCTCCCTCACCCGTCCGGGTACATTTGCAATAACACTTTCCCCCCAGGCAAAGACCACAGTCACTTGTGATCGGTCTATTCCGCTCGGCGTCTATGCCCCCATAGACGTGTATACATATGCATATGTACACACGTCTTTTGGGGCATAGACGCCGAGCGGAATAGACCGATTACAAGTGACTGTGCAAAGACTCTGTGATATCAGGTGTGGAATGTTGGACAGAATGGTTCAAAACACTCTAAATTCAAACAAAAAAGACGTCTCGCCATATCTACATGTAACTGAATCACAAAACAAGTCTTTGCTGCTAATTGTACTTCGCAGTATCAGCAAGTTGTGAAGGGAATTGCTATCTTAGAAAGGGCTTGTTCATTAATAAAAATTCATAACAAAATGGCATCGATCGACTGTCTTGAATAATTATCGTTATGCAGAATTAATCGACTTTCGCATGTACGCAATGAATCATTCACTTCATACAATTCTTTCATAAAATCGGGATAGTAATAAAGCACTGAAAGACTGACTTATTATTTTTTATCTTACCGTTGCTGGTACAGAGTCCAACTGTCTGGCACCGTGATTTGATACCAATATTGCACTTACACCATGTTCGGCTGCCAGTATAGCGTCCTCAACGGTCAGAATACCTTTCAGGACTATCGGTAATTTCGTCACTGTTTTAAGCCAGGCTATATCCCGCCATGTACTTCTGTTGTCTGACATCACCAGATGTTTCGTCTCCTCTTCAGAACCAGAGTACTGGTGTAGAGAAATTTCACCAAAAATATAACTGAAGACCTGTACGTGTTCTTTATTAGGGACTGGTCAGTTTCTTCGACCTGGGGGGGGGGGGGGGGGCGGTGGATTATTTTTTGCCGACGCCAAAAAGTGGCTGACCCCCCTATTCCAAATTTTGAAAACTGGGTGACCCCCCCATTCCAAATTTTGAAAACAGGGTGACCCCCCCGCCCCCGCACGTGACAACTGTAATATGTAATAATATAATACTGTAATATATATATATATATATATATATATATATATATATATATATATATGTAATATATGTAATATATATATATATATATTGTATTTTTCATACATTTATATTTTAACTGTCATTCTTTGTTTTAATGAAATTGTTGGCATGTCAGTTGTTAGATAGGAATTTCAAAGTGTCAATCTTAAAGTTTGAATACCGGTACAGTACATTTTGAATGAGCTGTGAATGTATTTCACACTTTCTATGCTTAACCAGATGTCCTGAACTGTTGTACAGAAATGGATTTCAATCATTAATATCAAACAGGAAAAAGCAGTAAATCAAAAACTTTGATGGGTGTTAAGACTTGTCAGCCATCCAATTAAATCTCCTGAAGAACCATAGAGAGGCATTTTATCCAAATCTGATGTGTGCAGAGTCTGAGATGACCTTTTCTTGTAACATTGATATTTGTGCATGTTGCTTTCTCATACTGAATTCTCAAAGAGAGAACAGAAAAGTATCAGGAATTTGTCATGCTTTTCATATGAAATGCAGATTTCATAATAGTACACATACACTTAGCAAACATCAAGATATCTCTGGCATATATCTCTGATTTATTAAAGTATGGTGCCCGAAGGGTGCGGAGAAAAATATGAAACACCCTGATATCTCTGATATATATGTCTTGTATATTAAAGTAATGAACAGGAAGGGTGTGCTGAAAAATGTCTGATATATTAAAGTAATGCGCTTGAAGAGCATGCTGAAAAATATTGAACATACATATATCTCTGATATATGTATTCCTGATATGTTAAAGTTGGGCATGCTGAAAAATATGTCTGATTATTAAAGTTACGCGCCCGAAGGGCGCGCCGAAAAATGCAACTGGATGAAATTTGTGGCTGACACGATGCATTTTAGGCAATGATGAGCCTGTGTCGAAATTCAAAAACACACTGACCCCCCTATTGGGCATTTCAAAAACATGGTGACCCCCCCTATCACCAAAGTAAAAAAAAGGGTGACCCCCCCATGAATCCACTGCCCCCCCCCAGGCCGAAGAAACTGACCAGTCCCTTATATGCACAGTATTAACGAAAAAGATGGTATTTGCGTTTCCATTTAGGCCTACTGTTGAATTGACTGCCGATATCACCTATGCAATACCAAATAGGTGAAGGCAAAAGACATACTTATTGTACAAAGGATAGAACACCCCTTTTGTTCATTTATTTTCTTTTGACAAAAGCAGTTTACTTGTAATAAGGGTTACTACTATATGATGATAAAATCTGTAGAATGGCATCGAGCACCGAGGAAAGAACAACGGCAGTCACGACGATATAGGTGATGGAAATTTTGAAATGTAAATCACCAATACCTCAAGCATATATTTCTGGAGATTCCTTAACTGAAGCCCCGACAGAGAAGGTTGTGCTCTCCCTCCCCTCATGCGGATTTGATTTCTCCTGGAACCCAATTCTGGAAGGTCGACTGTAACAACGATCGCTTTGAAGCCCGCCCTCTCTGCCCTTTCAATTACGTCTTTTGTTATTTTGCGGTCGTACCAGATATAAATGTTCTGCCATTTGACGCATGTCGGTCGCGTGGCTGCGATGTCTTCCAGCGATTTGCTGGATAATGCGCTTGCCATCATCACCGTTTTCATATCAGCTACAGCTGTAGATGAAAATTAAAACTTTGAAATAAAAGAAAAGCAGGAAGAGATTGACTGCTTATTACACAAAATGTTGAAGGACAAGACGGTGTATGAAATCACCGTCCCTCCACCGAGGGACGACGATGAAAACAAAATGAATCGGTCATGAAGGCTCACTCACTCACACACACACACACACACACACACACACACACACACACACACACACACACACCTCTGTTAGGGGTTAGGTGGGCCTGGAGGAATTCAGGGGGGATTCGAAAATTTTGGGGTTAGTAGAGGGGGGACTTGAAAATTTTGCTCTACCTGTAGGGGGGACTTGAAAATTTTTTGGTAGCCTTTTATGTTTTACATTTTCCAATTCCAAGTTTTTGTAGGTAATTCAATGAAAAATGAATACCATTTTTATGTCATCCAAATGTTGTCAGTAATTAACAAAATCTATAACTATTTTGTCCCATTTCATGACTTTTATCTCGAAAAAATCTAAACATGTGTGATTTGTCGTAAAAAACAAACAAACTTGAGCCTAGTAACAGGGCAGAAGCTGCGACTGTTAATGATTTCTGCAATTTTTCTATGCAATATATACAACTACAGTTTCTTGCTATCTCCCTATAGCATGCTCAAACACACAATATTTAGTTTGTCGACAAAGCCTGTGTATATAAATATGTATGAGGTGATGATTTAATTGGAGTTCAGACCGACAGTCAGTTGTCAGTGATACAATTGCATGGTACACATACATAGGCTGTGATAGCAAGCTGAATACTGGATAATTCAACTTGAACATGCTGTAGGGAGTAGAACAAGAACGCATTTGTATAAACCGAACAAAAAATTATCAAAGTTAATACAGCTACTGCCTTTGGGTAGTGTCACTTTCATTTACTGCCTCCTACTGCAATGTCACTGTTACTGCATACCTAAACAGTGACAGAGATGGCTCTGACTCTGATGTACATGGTAGTTGAAGAAGAGTTTGAGTCAAATGATGCTCATGACAGTGAAACATACCGGTACTTGTAAACAAGATCAGGCCAGAGAGCAACACATGGAAGAACACATGGAAATTTTTGAATTCTGGCATATGAGAATAATCAAATATTAAAGAAAAAAGATGGGGTCACCATGCTTGATTTTCTAAATTTTCACATTCTTGTCATAAAATAATACACAAAGATAAAACTTTGAACAGTAAAAACTAAATGAAAAAATATGTGACCAAATGGAATTATTTATTTTTTAACCAGATTTGCAATTATTACACCCAAAATTTCAGAGATAAAAACATTTATTTGATGGAATATTTTAATCTTCCACTATTGTCAATTTTGAGTAGCATCTAATTCATATATGTCTTGTATTTTTGAAACAAATTTTTGGTAGGTCACTGCACTGTGCTCAGTTTTTAACAATATGGCAATTAGCCAGAATTCACAATTGCCTACTCTCTCATGATTGTCATTTTGTGTGCTCTTCGGCAGGAGCAATTGACCTGGCCAGAGTTGGATTAACTCAAGTTGGCTTTTAGACCAATAAATCTAAAAAATTCACTGATGCATTTAAAGACCTTGCCTTGGGAATATGACTATACAAAGTGCTAATACAGGTAGTGTTGAACACCTGTGAGCTGAATGGCGCAATACTTATTTTTTCTGCGCTCACATCCTTTACAAATATGCAGGCCTGTGATAGTTGGGGGGGGGGGCTTGAAAAATTTTGACCATATAGAGGCGAGGCATTTGAAAATTTTTTAGGGTACTGAGGGGGGATCTGAAAAAAATAAGATTTCAATGGCGATTCCTCCAGCCCCCCCCCATCGTTATTTGTGAACGCAGCCTAAAGGTAAAAGTTATCACCAAATACTTTTCATTTTCACTTATGAATCATACCATTGCAAGTTGCAATTTCTCCTTCCGGATGTGCAAGACATTGGACGGCTGTCGGTGATATGCAAATTGGCATGTCAATCTTTTCACCAAGTACAGTAGTCGACGTATCTCTGACAGACACATCTCTCAGTACACGTGGTTTTAACCAATATCTGTAAGGTGAGCGAATAGAGACATGATGTGTTAATTCTAGTTCATTTATTGTTAATCCCTAAAGCTTAAATTTAAAATACGCACATGGCTGACTTGATGGTCCTTGAAATGTGAGCGAATAGAGACATGATGTGTTAATTCTAGTTCATTTATTGTTAATCCCTAAAGCTTAAATTTAAAACACGCACATGGCTGACTTGATAGTCCTTGAAATGACAGCACAAAACGATCCTGTTAATTTCGCTGCTAGAACCAAAACTTGACAAACTTCTGTATTTAATGTTTTTTAAATTTAGATGTACAGAAGATAACCTGATATGACGGAGCACAAGTGATTTTTATTCACCTGCACTTGGCGCTTGGCCTGTGTTCATCAAATTTGTCGCACATTTGAACATTATTTCTCAAAAGTAATATACCAATATGTGATTACTGAATATCTAAACAACTGGATGGAAATGCAAAAGGCAGAGGTCTTTCCACATTGTACATGTTTGGTCAATTCGGGAAGTTCAAGGTAGTATGCGCCTCAAAAGTGAAAGACTTCAAGTTTTGCTCGAACTTTCCCCGAGAAATATTTCAACCATTGTATTTCAAAATTAGGAATAAAAATCGGGGTCAACGTGCAGATTTTGGTACTAGAGTAACGAATTACCTAAAATTTAGCGATATTTAAAATTCAAAATGGCCACCATCCCATTGTTAACTCTATGGAGAAAAATAAAAGTTTCGATTTTCCAAAAACTAAGACAGTGGAAAGTTTTCTTTCTCCAAGAGCTTTAAGGTGAACCCCTACAAGTGGTATGTCAGAAAAGAATTGTAAAAGTTTGAGAGTCCGAATATCTGTCCCCGAGGCCCATTCAAAATGATAGATACAACTCCGTACGCATGTGTTCACAGATCCTGCTCAAATTCTTAACACTGCAATTTGACTAAGACGACTTGTGACACATTCACTGAGTCGCATAGGCCCATTCTTAAGTTAGTACATTTGAATATTCACTTCTTGGTGTCGAGCGACGGAAATAGCGGTGTGCACAACATCTCTTTCAAATGTCTTGCTTGTTTCAATCGTTGCTGTCTAAATTGAGAGACATGTGCCAAGGGTACACCTGAAAAGTGGACGGAATTTACGGCCAATTTATGTATTGTTGCTGTGGTCGGACCTCCCCTGACCTCACCTGACCTGACCTCACCAGATCTGATCTCCTATAATTCAAACGCCTTTGATATGGCTACCTACTATGCAGTTGCTTTACTATCTGAGCGTATATTAAATTTGGCCAAGTACCATAGCATTCGTTCTTGCGATGACAACGGTACTGTGCCTTCACCACACGGGGGAGGGGAAATGACTGTGGTCACAGCTTACCAGTTTTGTATGAGCTTGATCGACATCCGAAGGCATATTTGCAACTACGAACTATTACCATGGGATTTGTATGGCATTGTCTGACAAAAGTAGATAGTACAGAGCAACTTTGCTACCACGTCGCAACTTCATTCTACCAATTTTAAACAAGCAAATGAATCTTTTCGAGACTTGGGTGTGGGATAAAAAGATTGTATGGACTGAAAAATAATCTGACCCATGAATGAATCAACAACCTGGTCAACATTTTCTTTCGGTCGGGCAGCCATCCTTGTAAGAAGGGTCAACACTCATGCCACACGCGTTCTAAAATCTGTTGGCTCACTCTCACACCCATTGAAGCCTAGTCGCAGCGACCTTTGGGCATTGAATGTTATGCTGGTTTTTATGCGGCTGATTTTGCACAGTAGAAATCGGAGTGTTTTACGTCCCATGTTTTGTCACATCCTCCGGGGCCAAACCATGAGCTATGGTCACAAACTCACACAGCCGCTGGGTGCCTGACATTCTGAGTACGTGTCATGGTTCACGTCTTTCGCCTTACCTGTTAAATGCATTTCTATTTTCTCTAAGAGTGTCTTCGTCTCCAGCCCCGGAGCTAAAGTATATCCATGCTCGTTGGGAAAGCAATTCCCTTGCCCGTGCTTCGAAATCATCCAGGCAGACCAACTGGCCTCGACCCAGGTCGCCCATATTCTTTGTTATATGGTCGTCAGCTGACGATCAAAATGCCATTGAACAGGTATGTCACTTAGTGACCTACAGACGCGATCATGCAGGACTAACATAAATTTCGACAATGTAAACAGCGGTAAGACATGTCAACTATAGTTTTGAGATTGACGCACTTATCGGGGTTTTCTCTCGACTGCGCGCATATCGCGCATTTCGAGCCATTTTTTGCCTTTTAAAAGTTACTGTGTTTTCGTTGTTTTGTATGAGAACAATATTTTAAAATTTACACTTTTCTATCATTTGTAACATTTCAGCTGTAAAAATTTCGATTTCGCTACTTTCCTAATAATTTCTGCCATCCAATTTTCCCAATTTAGTTCCAATCGTGTTCGCGACAAATCTTACATCATAGGCCTACACCAATTATATCAACTCAGTTCTGGACAAAAGAGGGCAGGTTGACTCCATCTACCTGGATTAAAGCTTTTGACTCGATAAATCATCTTTTGTTAATTCATAAACTTCAGCCATATGGCATAGGTGGTACTCTATTAACCTGGTTCCCCTCATATTTAAATTGTAGATTACAAAGGGTAGCTTTTGACGAGGAACTCTCATCATGGGAGCGTGGAACACCAGCTGTACCCTAAGGGTCTATTTTAGACCCGCTCCTTTTTGTTCTGAATATCTGAGCCATGCTAATTTATCGTTGTATTCTGACGATTTAGGTCCATTACTGATATGTCAGTGCGTCAGACTGCAACAAGATATCAAATAGGTTGTTACGTGGACAAACAAATGGAAGTTGTCGTTAAATGTAGTTACAAAGTGCGTCTGTATTTCACTTACAATGAAACGGAATGTCAACGTATTTCCTTATAAATAGTTTAACAGTATCAAAGTTTTAAAAATATTATATGTCTCCTCTATTAGCAGCCAGGTTGAATATTGGTCATCAATCTGCCCCAATCAATTATGTTAATACGGAACTAGAGAGACTCATATTGATACGGAAACTATAGACAGAGTCCAAATCAAATTGGGGACTGGTCAGTTTCTCCGGCCGGGGGGGGGGGGGGGGGGGGGGGATTTTTTTTTGCCGCCGACAAAAGGGGCTGACCCCCCCTATTCCAAATTTTGAAAACAGGGTGACCCCCTATTCCAAATTTTGAAAACAGGGTGACCCCCCCCCCCCGCACGCGACACGCTGTAATATGTTATAATATAATACTTTATCATATACCCATGCCCATATTGCTACATCCTAGTGACGTTTAACGTAAAATATCAGCCGTGATATTTCACGGTAAACGTCGAGATATGCACGATGAACGTCATCAGTTTTAGAGTTTTCCCGAACTACATTAGCAGTTTGTCGGTAAACAACGTAAACAACAAAATGGCTGCCGCTCCCAGCCTGCGAAGCGATGTCGCCGATGTAAAAACTTGAAGGGCTTCGAGGAACACGGGTATTTCTGGTTGCAAAATACGGAAATATCACGTTGAGTCTTGAAATGTTTTCCCATGGTATGTTTCTTGGTCAAGTTCTAGCAAACATTCTGCCGTTCGCACGGCGCCGGCACTGTGCACGGTCTCCACCGAACAGGTAGTGAGCGCGTGGCGTGACAGCGATGTCGCGCGCGCGATGACTGTTGACATGGCAACTCTAAAGGTAAATTAACAAAATGGCGTCCCCTCTCCGCTCGAGCTCCGTGCCGTACGACGATCGAAATCAGGATAGATTTAAAGCTGAGCAGTTTTTGATCGGTTACATTTGTAATAGCATATTGCACCTTATAATGTTCCTTCTGTAAGGGACTGGACATAAATTACAGGGGGGGGTGGGCCGGTGTTTTTCGAAAAACCGCTGCGTAAAAAATAGTGACCCTTCAAAAGTTCATGCACAAAAATTAGTGACCCTCCCCCTTATCCGTGCATGAAAATAAGTGACCCTCCCCTGTTACTCAATACCCCCCAAAAAAACCCGCAATGTGTTAAAGACCCCCTTCTGACTTGCTATACTTTTTAAGTCGCCCTCCCGAAAGGAAGGCAAAATGTGGCCGATATAACACGTTGTCCAAAAAATATCAAATCATATGTGTGTTATTCATGTAAATGTACTTTGCTTGAAGTGGCAGGTAAAAAGTGCATGCCTGTACAAAAAATGTAATTTTTAGATTTTATCGATAATGTTGATTCACTATACATGTAGTCGACTATAAGAAAACTACGAACGCGTATTTTCCAGTATAAAACTAGCTATATCTGTTCATATACAGATGTTTAATAACTGATATAGATATACTTGATTAGCATGGGTTGTTTACAAGTGCACATGTGAACAAGATATTTGATTTTGGAATTTCTGTCAAAATGTTGATTCACTATACATGGGAGTCTATGACAAAACTATACATGGGAGTCTATGACAAAACTGTCAAAAGATTTTCAGAATTAAAAATTTGCACTATTTATGCATATATAGACCCTGAATAATTGACATAATTGTGCTTGATTAGAAGAGGGTGGTAACACATGCATCTGTGTACAATAACTTTGTTTTTGGAATTTCACTCAGTGAAATGTGGATCCATTATACATTGTAGTCTATGAAGAAACTATGAATAATTTTTTTTAAATACAAAACTTGGCAAATCTGTGTATTTATGTGTGCTTGATTATTGATATTTATGTTCTTGATTAGACTAGAGTGGTTACAAGTCCATGTGTGTGCAAGAAATTTGATTTTGGAATTTCACCGAAATGTTGATTCACTATACATGGCAGTCTATGGTGAAACCCTATGAATAATTTTCCAATACAAAAATAGGTAAATCTGTGCATCTATGTACACTCAATTATTGGTACTAATGTTCATGATTAGACTAGAGTTGTTTCAAGTCAATGGTTGTGCAAGAAATTTGATTTTGGCATATCACTTAAATGTCGATTTACTGTGTGGCAGTCTATGATGAAACTGTGAATAATTTTTTTCCAATACAAAAATAGGAAAATCTGTGCATTTATGTACACTTGATTATTGGTATTAATGTTCATGATTAGACTAGAGTAGTTTCAAGACAATGGGTGTGCAAGAAATTTGATTTTGGAATTTCACTGAAATGTCCATTCACTATACATGGCAGTCTATGATGAAACTATGAATAATTTTTTTTCAATACAAAACTTGGTAAACCTGTGCATTTATGTACACCTAATTATTAGTATAAATATTCATGATTAGACTAGAGTGGTTTCAAGTCAATGGTTGTGCAAGAAATTTGATTTTGGCATATCACTTAAATGTCGATTTACTATACATGGCAGTCAATGATGAAACTATGAATAATTTTTTTCCAATACAAAAATAGGAAAATCTGTGCATTTATGTACACTTGATTATTGGTATTAATGTTCATGATTAGACTAGAGTAGTTTCAAGTCAATGGGTGTGCAAGAAATTTGATTTTGGAATTTCACTGAAATGTCCATTCACTATACATGGCAGTCTATGTTGAAACTATGAATAATTTTTTTCCAATACAAAACTTGGTAAACCTGTGCATTTATGTACACCTAATTATTAGTATTTATATTCGTGATTAGACTAGAGTGGTTTCAAGTCAATTGTTGTGCAAGAAATTTGATTTTGGAATTTCACTGAAATGTCCATTCACTATACATGGCAGTCTATGTTGAATTTCACCAAAATGTTGATTCACTATACATTGTAGGCTATGAGGAAACTACAAATAACTCATAGGTTATCTGATCCTAAATTGTTATTCAAAAGTTGTTTGACCTGAAGCTTCCAGTTGTTATTGATGACACTATGCACTATTCTGAACAGTTTGTATTCTGTCAATGTCCTCAAAATATTAAAAAATGTACATACAGCGACATGAACGTTTGACACCGACCTATACCAGATGTATTGTCAATGGGAAAATGATGTCAAATAAGTAATCTCCCAAATTGTTATTGAAAGAGTCATTATAGGGGACAATTATGCACAATAGTGTTGAATAAGTAGAAATCATGACAACTTAAATCAATGTGGCTGTTTGGATCATCAATACATTGTTTATTATACCTGAAATTTGCGCCCGAAGGGCGCGCCGAAAATGGTAATGGCAGAAAATGAAAGTGCCAGGAGGTATTTTTTCTTTTTTCAGTATTCCATAACGTGCACATGCAATTTCAGCTTTGATGCATGAAAAAAGGTGACCCTCCCCCATAGGCTTGCACAAAATTTTATGACCCTTCAAAAATGCTTGTGCGAAAAATGGCGACCCACCCCCAAAAAACACCGGCCCACCCCCCCTGTAATTTGTGTCCAGTCCCTAAGACGCTTTTTGTATCCCGGTGTCTTTCTTCTTGGGTTTCATTGAGATATGGACGACTTGCAGCGATGTCGCGCGTGATGTTGACATCTTCGTCGTATACTTTTCTGATGAATGAAGCCTGTTCACATAAACATTCTGATATTTATGCGCAAGGCGTAACAAAGTAAAGCCTCAAAATTAAAGGTTTTTCGTTCTATTAGTAAAAATTCCCTAAACTTATGGGCATGGGTATATGATAAATCGGTTATCCAATATCGCCTGTTCCTTGTGTCGTATCAGCATTCGTGTCATTTGTGCTGCGTCAGACACAAATGACACTCATGCTGATACGACACAGGAACAGACGATATTGGGTAGGCCCTAATAACCTCTAAATAATATGTAACAGGTATGACCTGAGAGCGAGCGCAGCGTAGGGTATATCGTCATCGATGTTTTCAGGCAACAGCATGCTAATTTCTCAGTGTGTTTGATGCATGATGCATATTTTGCCATTGAGGTTGAATTACTGTCAATTGTTTTCTAGAATAACATTTATAAATTATTATAGCAATTTAACTCGGAAATGCCAAGTTCACTAACGAAAATTATTTAAAACTGGTAAATGATATGATTCCGATCAGTTTATTATATTAAACAGGGGCGGGAACAGAGGTAGTATAAACACGTACTTGATATTCCCGTCGGTAGCTCTCAGCATTTTTAATTCTCGTGTGAGTTGACCATTTGTTCTCGCGAGAGTAGGCTTGTTTCAAAATGGCGGCGCCTAGTGATGACCGAACCGGGTCTTCAAAAGTGATCGAAAATAGTCATTTTGAACCAAATTTCACACTTTCTTTGAAACAGAGAGATTCTTTTGTCGGAAATACACATTGTCGAGTAGGTTTTTTGGTAGGAGATATCTTTAATTTCACGCAATCCGTGTAAAAGTATTCAAAATGGCCGCCTCCATGGAAGTGCTCTCTTTTCAAACTCGTAGGTATATATAGATTCCATTCTAAATTTCTTGTACACACGTTAGTCTTAATGCTCGCTTCGCGAGCGGCCTTCGGCCGCTCTCGCTGCGCTCGCTATTAAAGTAATGCACAGGAAGGGTGTGCTGAAAAATGCCTGATATATTAAAGTAATGCGCTTGAAGAGCATGCTTAAAATATTGAACATACATATATCTCTGATATATGTATGCCTGATATGTTAAAGTTTGGCGTGCTGAAAAATATGTCTGATTATTAAAGTTACGCGCCCGAAGGGAGCCGAAAAATGCAACTGGATGAAATTTGTGGCTGACACGATGCATTTTAGGCAATGATGAGCCTGTGTCGAAATTCAAAAACATACTGACCCCCATTGGGCATTTCAAAAATATGGTGACCGCCCTATCACCAAAGTCAAAAACAGGCTGACCCGCCCCCCCCCCCCCCGATAAATCCATCCCCAGGCTGAAGAAACTGACCAGTCCCTTAGGCTTCATTCACAGGATATGTATATTACCAATTTTGCCTTCCTAAACTGGAGAACAGGTGAAAATATTTAGATACAGTGTACCAGATGTGCTTGCACAAATTAATTTAACGTCCCTGCTTTATTTACATTGCGTCACACTGTTCTTTTTAGACCAGCGTACAGCACGTACGAATATTTTGAAACACTTTTATCACGATCTCAGACATGATATTTTAATTCCATCTGTAACATACAAAATTTTGATATTTTTGATAAATACACTAATTTCCGACATGCATTATGCAAGATGTTTTTTATTGAATAGTTGTTTTATTTTTTGTTTGGATTTTTCTATGTCTGTGTGTCATGGTTCTGTTGAGTTTTTTATCTTATGTGAAAAGTCTTGTTTGTCTTTTGTTTGTTGTTAGTTGTTTTATACTTTGTAATATATTTTATTTCAAACGAACCTGTTATTGGGGCAACCTGTTGGTTCGCGAGTAAATAAATAAATGAATAAATAGGACGCCGCATTTCAAGTGGTATCTGAGAAGAAGACATTCAACAAATAAAGAGGTTATTTATTATATTAAAATCGTGACGTCTTTGTATACAATCTGAAAAATAGGAAACCAATTTCAAACCCGCTAGACTTGCAGTTCGACAGAATATCTCAAACAAAAAATTTCGACAACATTTTCAAAAATATAAATTTAATGTGCAAGTTTATGATAATTTGAACAAATCTAGAATTTGGAAACCCCTAGACATATGAACCAAATATCAAAGCGATAGTATGTGGTATTAGAATATTCAAATCGCTGGAAACGTTGACGGACGCGGGCGGCCGACGAACAATCACTCATTTCATCTCCGCACCGGAGCTGGAAAAGCACACAACGACCAGAAATTCAACATGATGGTATGAATAAGGTAACGCATTTCCGGGAGTGCAGAGGGCTGTCATAGCTTTGACCAACGATTCTGTCCGCTAACGAGATCCCGCGAAATTTCACTTAATCGGCTACAACCTGAAGTAAAGAAAAAATGTAAAAAATTACATTAAGTTCAGTCTAATAAAGAAGCTCGTGGACAGCTCTGGGAAAAAAAATAATAGAGTGAACTGATTTACAGTATTAGCACAACATTTCTTGTCATTGCAGTCATCATCGATAGAGTTTGTGATTGCAACAGAAGTGGTATCACCAACTAACCTGTCAAAGCCATAGCTCTGCTGAACTCTTCTGATAGAATCTTAAGAACGCTCTTTACTCCTTCCTCTCCCTTTAAAAAATTCACAAAAAACAAAGAAATGGGAAAATAATCATGTCTTCTTCATCATCGATTTGTGAAAGGCTCAAATCATGGCGGCGTAAAGAATTAAATTTGTAAATTTTTCTCTGATATCGACAGTTCGGTAAGTGTACAACATACTAGAAACTAAAACTTCACCAAAATCATGAAACGAATTCTCATTTTGTGCGACCTTCTCCTAAACTAGCTACTTTCGGTTTGGAAGAATTTAACCACGTCATTATGGAAAGGGTTAACTTATGTAGTGATTCTAATTTTAACCTTATCAAGAAATCTCACAGGGGTCAGCCGTCAGGCATCGCCTGTCTTCTCCAATTGCGCTTTGCGCCAATGAGCCTCATACAGCTGCCCATAGACGTGTGTATATGCACGTGCTTTTTACGTTCTTAGACATACGTCTATGCACAGGGAGCTCTTCCTCCTTGTTTATGTGTGTCTGTGTTTGTGTGTGTTTGTGTTTGTTTATTTGTTATTTTGATAAAATAATAGCGAAAAGCAGTTTTGTTGATATTTGTCAATAAAGAGCAGTTTATTTATTTATTAATTTGTTTGTTTGTTTATATGTATTTCCGATGATTAGGGTTAGGGTTAGGCTTAAGTTAGGGTTTTAAGACGGAGTGACTTAAGTCTAACCCTAACTCTAACCCTAACCCTAACCCTAACTTAAGCCTAACCCTAATCCTAACCATCAAAAATACATACAAACAAACAAATATAAATAAATAAATAAATAAATAAATAAACTGCTCTTTATGGACAAATATAAACAAAACAGCTTTTCGCTGTTATTTTAGGAAAAATATAAATAAACAAACACAAACACTTACACACAAACAAACACAGACACATAAACAAGGAGGAAGAGCTCCCTGTGGCTATACAAGGGCGTTTCTCCCGGAATTCGGCAGAAACTAACTCACTCCTGCGCAGACTCTAAAGGTATCGCGTTCAATCGTTAGGAAAACATGGCCTGGGCTGTCAAATTCCAAATAGGTTCGTATGAAATAGGAGAGACACAACTTCACACAAGAAAAACTATTACAAATGATTTTAGTTTTTAGAAAATTCACCGACCTGAACCAAGTCTCGTGCCGTACTTACATTGCAAACAAGTCCATAAACGACGGGTCTACCAATGAATACGGCCCTTGCACCCAAGCTAACGCCTTTAGAACATCAGTGCCTGTCCTTACGCCACCATCGATGTACACTTCCATTTTGTCTCCGACTGCAGCAACGATTGCTGACAATACATCGATCTATCACGCCACAGTGGAAGAAAAGAATGAGAATGTTTATTAAAGAATATCCCGAGGGTAATTTGCCAGGGGATCCTCAGTCGCTTTTACCGTTGTTTTGACATCCTACGACATAAAGCGCAAGTTTTTGGCCTACGGACGGACGGTTATGCATCATTGGCGACGTAAGATATTATCGTAGCTTTATGCACGATCAGGTTGACATCACCATGATTGGGACATCTACATTTTCTGTTCGTTGTGTTTTGTTAGTACAAACGTCCTCACCCGTCTGGGTACATTTGCAACAACACTTTCCCCTTGGCAAAGACTCTGTGATATCAGGTGTGGAATGTTGGACAGAATGGTTCAAGACACTATAAATTCAAAACAAACAAGATGTCTCGTCATATCATACTGAATCACAAATAATTGTACAGATAATTGTACTTCGCAGTATCAGGAAGTTGTGAAGGGAATTGCTATCTTGGAAACGGCTTGTTCATTGATAAAACTTCATAAAAAAATGGCATCGATCGACTATCTTGAATAATTATCATCATGCAGAATTAGTCGACTTTCGCATGTACGCAATGAATCATTCACTTCATACAATTCTTTCATAAAATCGGGATAGTAATAAAGCACTGAAAGACTGACTTATTATTTTTTATCTTACCGTTGCTGGTACAGAGTCCAACTGTCTGGCACCGTGATTTGATACCATTACTGCACTTACACCATATTCGGCTGCCAGTATAGCGTCCTTAACGGTCAGAATACCTTTCAGGACTATCGGTAATTTCGTCACTGTTTTAAGCCAGGCTATATCCCGCCATGTACTTCTGTTGTCTGATGTCACCAGATGTTTCGTCTCCTCTTGGGAACCAGAGTACTGGTGTAGCGAAATTTCACCAAAAATAAAAGAGAAAACCTGTACGTATTCTTTATTATATGCACAGTATTAACGAAAGATGGTATTTGCGTTTCCATTTACTGTTGAATTGACTGCCGTCATCACCTGTTTATGCCAAATGCCAAATAGGTGAAGGCAGAAGACACACTTATTGTACAAAGGATAGAAAATCCCTCTTGTTCATTTACTTTCTTTTGACAAAAGTAGTTTACTTACAATTAGGGGTTAATACTATTGAATCATGGTGAAAAAAATCTGTAGAATGGCATCGAGCACCGAGGAAAGAACAACGGCAGTCACGACGATACATAAGTGATGGAAATTTTGAAATGTAGATCACAAATACCTCATGCATATATTTCTGGAGATTCCCTAACTGAAGCCCCGACAGAGAAGGTTGTGCTCTCCCTCCCCTCATGCGGATTTGATTTCTCCTGGAACCCAATTCTGGAAGGTCGACTGTAACAACGATTGCTTTGAAGCCCGCCCTCTCTGCCCTTTCAATTACGTCTTTTGTTATTTTGCGGTCGTGCCAGATATAAATGTTCTGCCATTTGACGCATGTCGGTCGCGTGGCTGCGATGTCTTCGAGCGAGTAGCTAGATAATGCGCTTGTCGTCATCACCGTTTTCATGTCAGCTACAGCTGTAGATGAAATTAAATTCTTTGAAAAAAAGAGTAGCAGGAGAGATTGATTGCTTGTTACACAAATGTTGAAGGAAAAGGCGGTGTATGAAAACACCGTCCCTCCACCGAGGGACGATGATGAACTAAATGAATGTCTCTGTCTGTCTATTTGTCTGTCTGTTTGTTAGTCTGTCTCTGTTTGTTTGTTTGCTTGTTTGTTTGTCTGTTTATCTGTGAATCTCTCTCTCTCATATTAGTAAGGTAGAATGCGCCTGGGGGACAGATAGTCGGATAGTCGGACTCTCAAATTTCTACAATTATTTTCTTATCTACCATGCACTAGTGGGGGCTCATTTTAAAGCTACTGGAGAAAGAAAAACTTTCACCGGTTAAGTTTTTCGAAAATCCAAATTTAATCTCCCCCTAGAGTTAACACAGGAATGGTGGTCATATCGCAAAATGTTGGGTAATATGTTTCGCTAGTTCCAAACTTTGCAAAGTGTCCCCCGATTTTTATTGCTCATTTGGTAAGAGAATGGTTGAAAGTTTCATTCAGGAAAGTTTGAGCAAAAGTTTAAAGGGACAAAGTCGGTCATTTTTCATGAATTTTGTTTGATACGAGATACTAGTTATATTGTTTGACATGTTGAAAGATACTGAATGATCATGCATATATTTAAACCCGGTTTTAGACACAATACATGAAACCATCACAGAATTGAACTAATGGTTATGACCATTAATTCATTTTCGCGATGGTTTCATTTGATTTGTCTAAAACCGGGGTCGAATATATACATGGTCACCCATACATTCAGTATCTTTCAACACGTCAAACCATAGACCTTAAAAACGTTTTTAAGGTCTATGGTCAAACAATATAAGAAGTATCTCGTGTCAAACAAATTCGTGAAAAATGGCAAACTTTGTCCCTTTAAGTCTTTCATTTTCGAGGCGCATACCACCTTAAAGTTAAAATTCACAACCAAATACTTTTCATTTTCACTTATGAACTATACCTTTGCAAGTTGCAATTTCTGCTTCAGGATGTGCACGATCATGGAAGGCTGTCGGTGATATGCAAATTGGCATATCAATCTTTTCACCAAGTAAAGTGGTAGACATATCTCTGACAGACACATCTCTCAGTACACATGGTTTTAACCAATATCTGTGAAGTGAGAGAACAAAGACATACCAATTGTCCCGAGTTCGGTACATACTATCAAAATGAAAATGAGCGTTCCATAAAAGTGTCAATTTTATTGTAGCATTTGTTGGTGCATGCACAGTGTTTATTTACACACCGAGTCGTTTAACAATTATGCACAGTATGTTTCCAGTTTTTGACAAGACATTGTTACATGATGTAAATATTCATTCGTTGTTCCTAAGTCCTAAAGCTTGAACTTACCAGATATGAACTGAAAATGCTCACGTGTTTAATTATATGTTGCAGTTACGTGTAAATTTGAACCTTTGCCACACGTTTGCAACTTCATTTAAAGTGTTATGATCAACATAATGAATAATATTCACCACAGATTAATTTTAAATCCAAGTATATATCCCCAATCAGGAAGTTCATTAAAATATGCAAATTAGGAATTGACTGAAATGTTCTCATTAAATATGCAAATTATGAATAGGCTGAAGTAAAAATGTTAAATGACTCTCAATAATGTCGTATCATAGTATCTTTAATGTACAAAGTAGTTCATCAACTTTGGTCTAGTCAAGACAGACAAATATCCTTAATTAGGAAAAATCATTAAATTTGCAAATACGAAATCGGCTAAAGTGCTGTATCATAGTATCTTTAATGTACATAGCAAGTTTTGTCAAATTTGGTCTAGTCAATACAGATAAATATCCCTAATTAGGAAAGTTCATTATATATGCAAATTAGGAATTTGCTGAAGTAAATAAGTTTCATGACTTTTAATAATGTTGTTTTATAGTATCTTCAATATATGTTGCAAGATTCATCAACTTCGGTCCAATCAATTCAGATATATATCCCTAATTAGTGAAGTTCATTAAATATGGAAATAAGGAATTGGCTGAAGTAAAACTGCTTAATGACTTTCAACAATGTTATATCACAGTATCTTCAATGTACATCGAAAGTTTCGTCAATTTTGGTAAAGTCCATTCAGATTTATATATCTAATTAGGAAAGTTTATTAAATATGCAAATAAGTATTTGGCTGAAGTAAAACTGCTTAATGACTTTCAACAATGTTATATCATAGTATCTTCAATGTACATAGCAAGTTTCATCAATTTTGGTAATTAAGGTCCATTCAGATTTATATACCTAATCAGGAAAGTTCATTAAATATGTAAATAAGGAATCGGCTGAAGTAAAACTGCTTAATGACTTTCAAAAATGTTATATCATAGTATCTTCAATGTACATAGCAAGTTTCATCAATTTTGGTCAAGTCAATTCAAATAAATATCTCTAATTTCAAAAGTTCATTAAATATGAAAATTAAGAGTTTGATGAAGTAAAAATGCTTAATGACTTTCAATAATGTTAAATCATAGTATCTTCAATATACATACCGAGTTTTATCAACTTTGATCGAGTCAAAGCAGATATATATCCCTAATTAGAGAAGTTCATTAAAAATGCAAATTATCCATTATCTTTTATGTCACCCCTTAATGTCTTTCACAGCTGATATATCTTGATAAGATCAACATTTGTAGCAAATCATCGAATTGTGTGCAGTCTTTGTCAATATATATCCGTTTTTTTTCTAAAATCATTAATTATGCAAATGAGCTAAAAGTAAGCAAGCCACACCTACCAAAAACTAATCAGTTCTTGCCATTTGCAAACTTAATCTATGTACCAGATTTGATTCTGATCTGATGAGCCGTTTTTGAGATATTGAGCCCACAGACAGACAGACAGACAGACAGACAGACAGACAGACGGACAGACAGACAGACACACAGACACACAGACAGATAGACATCGCTGCGACATATGCTCATGTGTGTGAACACGTGAGCAAAAAATAGGATTTTCGATATTCGCAAAACTAAGACGATGAGAATTTTCTTACTCCAGGATCTTTACAATGAATCTCAACAAGTGGTAGTTCAGAAAAGAACTGTAAAGCTTGAGAGTCCAAATATCTGTCCCCGAGGCGTATTCTATCAGAATTCTGTCAGAGTGATAGACACAACTCCGTGTATTCATAGATCCTGCCCAAATTCTTATCACTGCAATTAGACTTAGGCAACTTGTGACACATTCACGAAATCGCATAGCCTGACTCCTCTGATTTAATACCTCTGAAAATTCGCAGCACACTTGCAAAAAACATCGGCGCTGCCCACAAAGGGCTGATACTATGGCCAAGCTTACCGGTAATCTTGTGATGTGCGGCATTTTTGTACAAAGAGAAAAGTGAAAGTTCTTTAAAGGTATACTGTCACCTGTTCAAATTTTGCCACAGTTACCATGGAAAGAGAAAATCTAACCAATCAGAGATTTTAAGCGGGTTGCCGCTTTTTAAAAACAGCGCCCCCACACGGGCATTTTGAATACCAAAGAACGCCCCTTTGACCATACATGGGCATATTTATATTACAGGTGACTGTATACCTTTAAAGGCGGAGCCTCCCTTTAAAAGGGCGCGAAGCTATAGCGGCGTTCATCGTGTAAGTGGACACCAAACTGGCAGTACGCGGGCACACGCTCCAGTAAATGCCACATTTTTAGTTTTTTCCGCCCGTAAAAACGTAGACAGACTGCCACGCGGTCAGCGCGAAGCTGCTGCCGATCGAATTCTGTGGTTATATTCAAATTCTAACGTGACTGGAAGACAATTTTTTTTAGAAAATTCGAGCGTTGGTGGCGGGGCGTCAATTACCGTTGGCGATTTGAACCGACCGTCTATTAAACGCTTGTATAAACTCTGTTTGCAGGATTAGCAAAAGGTGACAAAAGGTTGAGATCAGTTTGTGTAATGAATGTTATAGAAATCAAACATCGTTCTGGCCAGGTGCTTCACCGGGAGGAGAAGTCCACTAATGCGAAAAACTGGGATTGAAAATTGCGGCTTTAAGGTTCCAAGACAAGAAATTGGCCTTTTTAATCTAACAATTCTCTAGTGGTTAATAAGTTCAGAAACCCCATAAAGTATACATTTTCTGAAAGCCTAGACATAGGGAACATTCTGTTAACCACAGTGTCACCATTGTTATCATAACTATCATGTGAAAAGTAATTTGCATAACCTTTCAAAAACCGGTTTTCGCTATGTTTTGTCTCACTACTTCAAAATATCTGACTCAAATTTACTGGATGCAAGCTGTCACAACACTTTTCCAAAGGGTGTCTCAGATTTTTGATATCTTGCTTAGTTTTTTTTAGTACAATTTTAAAGAAATCAACTAGGATTAAATTCACCGCTCTGGAAGTTTTTCTGGCATGAACATTTTAAAGAAGGTTTAAAAAATCCTGAGACGCAGTTTGGAAGATCCTTAGGACAGCTTTGCACTCACACAAATTTCAGCCTTATATCTCCAGGCATCGAAAGAAAACATAGGGAAAACCGATTTTTCAAGGGTTATGCAAATTGCCTGTCACGTGATAGCTATGTAAACAATGGTGACACCGGTGACCAAAATGTTTCCCCATATCTAGGCTTTCCGAAAATATATAATTTATGTATTGTTTCTTTGGTCCGACCTCACCTGACCTGACCTCACCTGATCTTATCTGATCTTATGTCAAACCCCTTTGATATGGCAACCTACTTAGGAACTGTTCAGAATTTACTTCCAAGGGGGGGCAGAGGATTTTCAGGGGAGGGGCACTCATTTTTCCAAAGAAAAATTAGGGGGCAGACAAAAATACCTCAAGCTTTTAGGGGGGGCCAAGGAAAAAAAACATCAATTCAATATTTGCCAATAATTTCTGATCAATACAATAATCCAATAATCCTGTATATGCATCCAGAAGATCATGTGGCACTGCATCAATGCTATGGTGTCAGATTGTTGAAATATTGTGTGCACAAGAAATTAGCAGTAGTTCAAGAAGTGATCTCAGTGTGTATGAGGCTAAGAGAAATGTGGATAGGCTTACACATTATGTATTGATGCTAATACTTTTGTGTCCCATTCATTCTGATATGTATAATCAAAGATTTCTCAGTGACGGCTGGCAGAAAAGGCAAAAAACCAAATTAACATGTATTGTTTCCTGTCATCTGAAAACATGCGCATTATAAAAGTTTGTTAGAAAAATTTGAAATATGAATGCTCTGTCAATTTTGAAAAATACTGCTGACAAAATGTGAACTTTGACTTACACAGGGTTATCTGCATTTTAATATGAACATTGGATTGTGAATGGAATGAGCAGAATAACATGAATTCATGTTATGGATAAGGTGTTTTGTTCAAGAAATGTTCTAAAATATTCCTCAGCATTGTTGCTTTCAGTGGCAGCTACTTGGTTTTATGGCAACCAAATTTGAAAAAAAGAGAAAAGTAAAAACTAGTCGGCTTTCGCCAATTTTAATTCCTAATGTTTAAAACTTTCACTGTGAGTCTGCAAGTTATTAAGCATCATCACATGAAAATGTATGCTGATCTTTGTGCATGTACCGGTACATCTCACTTTCCAGAAATTTCTGGATATCTGCAGATGATGTACCATTAAACTTCAAAGATATACCTGTATATCACTTTGCCAATTATCTGCTCCTCTGATTTTCTGTTCACCATATTTCCAACTGACTTCTGTGCTTGTCTTTGTGTGCATCATATGTATCAGTGAGACATAACAAAAGAAGTATTCATATTAAGTAATTTAACTTTTCTTCAAAAATTTACAACCAGATATGTTTGTTGCTAGCCCTTCCAAAAGTGTGCCACTTGCAGTCCCTGCAAAACATCCTTTTTATAGTCACATAACCCTGAAATGTTTTGTTATACCATCAATTAAATGTCCACTACAGTTCCTGCGACTTGTTAGACTGGATATGTCTTAGAGTGTAAACATGCATGTATATATTGGGGGGGGGGGGCATGGAAAAAGCAGGAAAGATGAGGGGGCCATAGATTTTTTCCATAATTTACTAGGGGGGCATGGAAAAAAATCACCCAGAAAATAGAAAAATCTTCAAGCCTCCCCCTGGAAATAAATTCTGAACAGTCCCTTATGCAGTTGCTTCACTACCTGGGCGTGTATTAAATTTAGCAAAAGTACCATAGCGTTCATTCTTGAGATGACAACAGTACTGTGCCTCACCATATGGCGTGGGGATGGGGTGGGGTCGTTACAGCTTTTCCGTTTTGAGTGAGCTTGATCGATATCCGAAGGCAGTTTTGCATCTCGGTGTAGCGATTAAATGCCCGAGGACACTAAGGGAGCGTTCATTTATTAAAGCCGGCGATGGGCCGGCAAAATCCAGGGGGTCACCTTAAATTTGAAAACTGCAAAGGGGGATCATGTATTTTTCAAACAGCTCAGAGGGATCACTTAATTTTTATAAGTATCCGTCCCGTCAAAAAGCAGTTTTCAGTGTTCAGATATATTCTGGGAGATAAAAATGATTCGCTGAATGATTTCATTCTCTCAAGTCATTCAACTGTAAATCTGAACGAATATAATTATCTGTCACAGTTGAACATCTTGGCTAGGCAACTCTAAGGCTTGTCTTATTGTAAATAGAGCTCACTGAGGCCATTGAACGATTCCTATCCTCACAAATCAGAGATATAGCAAGTTTTGTCAGGGAAATTATTTAACAGTTACCTGTAGACTACTAGTACCATGGAAAGTGAAATTATATACTTTTAGGTGAAATTAAAATATCATAATTGTTGTCAACATCTGAACTTTCAAATACCCTATTTGAATCAAGCATATTTGTGTCAATTATCAAACACCTATAAAAGCACAAATTAATTTAGTCTAGCATTGTAAAAAAATGTTCATAGTTTCCTCATAGACTCCCATGTACAATGGATGGACATTTTCAGTGAAATTCCAAAATCAGATTTCTTGTACACATAATATGCACCTTTAACCATCATATTCTAATCAAGTACAATTATGTTAATTATTCCAACGTCTGTATATGCACAAGTATAGCAAGTTTTTCATTGGAAAAAAATTATTCACAATTTTATCATAGACTCCAATGTGTAGTGGCTGAACATTTTTGGTGAAATTCGATTCTAAAGTCAAAATTTTTGTCCACATACCAGTTGTAACAACCCTATTCCAATTAAGTACTCTTATGTCAACTATCAAATATCTATAAATGCATTGATATAATTTTGTATTGAAAAAGTATTATATAGTTTTCTTATAGACTACCATGTATAGTGGAATCAACATTATCAACTGCTGATTATCAATTAAATCAAAATATCAAATTTTTTCTTGAGCAAAAATGTTGTGATCCATCCGTAATTTCTCTCCAATCCCTTTGAGGAATAATTTCAAAATTATAGCAAGTCAGAAGGGGAAATTTGAACATTAACACCGTGTGAGTTTGTAAGGAGGGTCATTTGAAAAAATCTGAGTCTTTTTAGGCGATTCTGTCGCGCCCCCTTACTCAAGCAATGGGGGTCATAAAATTGTTATAATTTTTTTGGTGCAATGAGTAGGGGGGGGGGGGTTTCACTTATTTTGACATGCGCAGGAAGAATTTGCCGGCCCACCCCCGGCCATAATAACTGAATGCTCCCTAAAGAACTATGAACTATTACAGTGGGATTTGTATGGCATTGTCAGGCAAGAGCAGATGGTATAGAGAGCAACTTTGCAACCAACATCGCAACTTCATTCTACCACTTTTAAACACGCGAACGAATCTTTTCGAGGCTTACGTGAGGGATGCAAAGGTCGACCCATGAATGAACCAACAGCCAGGTCAACATTTTCCTTCAGTTGGGCAGCCATACTACACAGACAGGTCTTGCAGCATACCCATTGAAGCCTAGTCGCAGCCACCCTTAGGCACTGAATGTTATGCTAGTTTATATGGCTGATTTTGCACAGTACAAACCAAGACTTATAGTCACAAACACATGCACAGCCGCTGAGTGCCTGACATTCTGGGTACGTGTCATGGTTCACGTCTTTCGCCTTACCTGTTAAATGCATTTCTATTTTCTCTAAGAGTGTCTTCGTCTCCAGCCCCGGAGCTAAAGTATATCCATACTCGTTGCGAAAGCAATTCTCTTGCCCGTGCTTCGAAATCATCCAGGCAGACCAACTGGCCTCGACCAAGGTCGCCCATATTCTCCTATCGTAAGCAGCAGACGATCAAAATGTCATTGAATAGGTCATTTAGTGACCTGCCGACGCGATCACGCGCGACTAACATAAATTTCGACAATGTAAACAGTAATAAGACTTGTCAATTAAGTTTTTAGATTGACACATTTATGTTCTCAAATGTTCTCATATGTTTACGTCGGCAGGAATGACACGATGTTGTTCGCGCCTCAAAATGAAAGACAGAAACTCTAAGGGGCTGGTCAGTTTCTTCAGCCTCACAAAATGTATACAATGTGCCCTCCCGGTTATCACCATAATGGCTTTATGGCAACCGCTGAACTTGGGCACAGAGAGTACGGTTATATATATATATATATATATATATATATATATATATATATATATATATATATATATATATATATATATATATATATATATATATATATATATATATATATATATATATAATTTTTATGGTATATTTAAACATTTGGTCATTCTGTTTTAATGAAATCGTTGTCATGTCAGTTGTAAGATAAGAACTTAAAAGTATCAATTCTAAAGTTTGAATGCAGTATTTTGAATGAGCTGTGAATGTATTCCACACTTCCTATGCATAACCAGATGTCCAGAACTGTTGAAAGAAAAATGCGATTGTGAAATATTAGCGCATGTTGCTTTCTAATACTGAATTCTCAAAGAGAAAACAGAAAAGTGTCAGGAACTTGTCATGCTTTTCATATGAACTGCAAATTTCATAATGATTAGAGTACACTTTGCAAAACAGACTTTCAATTTACGGACATCAAGATATTTCTGATATATATCTCTGATATATTAAAGTACCACGCCCAAAGGGCGCGCCGAAAATTATCAAACATCCAGATATCTCTGATATATATGCCTGATATATGAAAGTCATGCGGCTGAAGGGCATGCTGAAAAATATGTTTGATATTTTAAAGTAACATGCCTAAAGGGCGCGCAAAAACAATTTAAATATACAGATATCTCTGATATATACATGTCTGATATATTAAAGTTTTGCACTTGGAGTGGGCTCTGAAAAATGTCTTGTTATTAAAGTTACGCACCCAAAGGGCGCGCCGAAAAATGCAACAGAATGAAAAAAATTGTGGCTGGCATGATGCATTTTAGGCAAGTATGAGCCCGTGTCGAAATTCAAAAACACACTGACCCCCCCGGGGGCATTTCAAAAACATGTTGAACCACCCTCCCCCCCCCCCATCACCAAGTCAAAACAGGCCACACAAGTCAAAAACAGGGTGACCCCCATGAATTCACCGCCCCAATCAAGGCCAAAGAAACTGACCAGTCCCGAAAACTTCTGTAAAAGCAAAGTTTCAACTACTCTCTTTCAAAATCAAGGAAAAAATCGGGGATTACTCTGCAGATTTTGGTAACTAAGATACCAGAAACAAATGACCCACTATTAACCAATATTTGAAATTGCAAATGGCCGATATTCCTGTGTTATCTTTATGGGGAAAATAAAATTCCCGATTTACCCAAAACTAAGTTGATAAAAACTTTGTTCACTCAATAAGCCTCAAAATGAGCCCCAACAAGTGGTAGGCTAAAAGTAGATTGTAAAAGTTTGAGAGTCCGAATATCAGTCCTCGAGGCGAATTCTGCCTTAATACTGACATCATTGCTTGGACTTACGTTTTTCTATGTTCTCTTTGACATTTAAAGGGATACAGTCGTGTTCTCTTTGACATTTAAAGGGACAGTCGTCAGAACTGCGCTCAAAGGTCGTATGGGACCTTTACGACCAATGTAAATACTGTATCCAAGGTACGATGGTGATTGGTGAAAGTTAAAACAAGTCTGTCCTAATCTACCTCGTATAATTTACGTGTTGCGGCTATGATGCTGAGGTGCACCTAGATATAGTACACGAAATACATCGTTTGTAAACAAGAAACTCGCACAGGCGCAGTTCCGACGACGGTTTCCCTTTAACCGTTATCATTATTTGTTACGGATTTTCATTCACGATTAAGGTTTGGTGTCACGTGCGCAATTTCTTTCCATGTACACGTGCTTTTATTTGCCACATCATCCCTATATTTATGTGCATTTTCATCGTACACATAGAACAAAGGTGAACAGTTGCCTACCTTGGAACACTAGGCCTAATCTCCCCGGCTTCAAAGGTATACAGTCACCAGGAATCTAAATATGCCCATATATGGTCAAAGGGGCGTTCCTTGGTATTCAAAATGCCCACGTTAGGGCGCTGTTTTTAAAAAGTGGCCACCCGCTTAAAATCTCTGATTGGTTAGATTCTCTCTTTCCGTGGTAACTGTGGCAAAATTTGAACAGGTGACAGAATACCTTTAATGGAAAATGGTTTTCTTGGGTAAGGAGGGCCCTCCAATAGTTTTGTGAGGTAGTGTGGGCCAATTGAACTTCAGTGGTACTAAACCCCTAAAAATACTACCGCCATCACCATAACCACCATCACTGTTATTACTGTACTAGCATTTAGTCTTTTTTGTAAACTTTCCAATTACATGAAAACACATACCTTGAAGAGTCGATTTTTTATCACCCTTAGCTTTAACTGTATCGTTGTTTGAGTACTCAGACATTTCACGACTGTGCAATATTTATATTTACTTGGCGCCAGATTTTCTTTCCATTTTAACTATGTAAATGAGGTATAATTTGAAGATAGTTTGATTTGCTTGAAACAAGAGCAAAGCAAAGTGAACGTGTCATTATTGGTGATTTATTTTGCTTTTTATATAAAAGCTGATCTTGTTTATAATACCGCTTGGATGTGCTTTATTCTATGGTGTAATTGATAGTCCACAGAACTCGAATATCAGTGAGATAGCATCTGGAAGTTAAACGTCAGGGAAACCGGAACAACTGTTACCACGATTTTGTCGATTTCAACACATCGCAATAGGGCAATTGCTAACAACCACATGATCCAAGTTTTGAAAGCTAGCATACGGGACAAGTTATTCCAGAGAAAAGGCCTCTGAGACCACAACGTGAAATATGGTATAAAGTAATTTGCAAATGTCGCTGTAATTTGAATTAAATTGAATGAAGTCATGTTTAGGAACTGGAAATGTTATCCGACACACGGCACGGTTTCAGAAAAAAAACGATATTTTGACAAATGATTGACCACATTACACAAAGATTTTAATATACGACTTTTCATTATTTAAAAGAAATAACCTGAGTGAATCTTCCGACCAAAATTAAAGGCTACTATAATATTTAACCAAAAATGTGATAAACAATCTTCCCCAATCAAAATGTAAATCGCGCTATCATTTCATAAAATCTGCAACAGGTCATACCAGTAAGTAGGAAACACATTTCAAAGTTACTAGATTCGCAGAAGATTTCCGATGAAAATTGAGACATAATTCTCAAAAGAACAAGTATTCACGAGTGGATTTGGGGATATGAATCAAATACCAAACTGGTAGTCTTCTGACGGGGGTACCGAATGCGAGAAACGTCGGCGGACGAATGACAATCGCCGATTTTATGAGCTCCGTGTCGACAGCAGAATCATATATCGTACGCAAATGATAATTAAGGTCAAACTCTTGTAAGAGCTCAGAGGGCTGTCATAGCTTTGACCAACAACTCTTCGTAGTGACGAGATCCCGGGAGATGTCCCTTAAACGGCTACAACCTGAAGGAAAGAAAAATAGCAAGGTTGTAATAATCTCCATCAGGTATTTATCTCGTGGCAATTCCTCAATAAAATCGCTTGTTAAGTGAATTGACTGTTTTCCTGGGTCGGTTCCTATAATCTTTTTTTAGCGGCTATCCATTGACATTGTGATGGCGATCGTGGAAAAGGTACGGGGTTATCTACTAACCTGTTAAAGCCATGGCTGTGCTAAGTTCTTCTCGTAGAATATGAAGAACGGCTTTAACTCCTTCTTCTCCCTAAGAGAATATGTCAGCGACAGACAAGTTAGAAGCATAGACCCTGGAGAAGAGGGTCTATGTTAGAAGCAAACAAAAGAGAAAACAAGAAATGCTGAAAATGTATGCGTAGGCCTATAACATTACATTTTGTATGTGAAAGATTCTTTTCCTTGTGTCTGAAACGTGTCTGAAAAAGTTTCAAAGTCGTTGTATACCTTGTACCAATAAAACCTAAGATCTGCCAGCTTCCTAAAGAACGTATCAGATCTTCCACAATTATCAGGGCTTCATGTATATTCTGTATTTATCGACAAGACGTCACTTTAGGTGTGTAGGACGGCTCTGGATAGCTTTATTAAGTGACCTGGATTGACCTTCAATTGAGCATTTAGCCATTGACCGATTTGGTGTACTGACTGTTTGTCTACCTAGAATTTCAAAGAGCATTTTAAACCAAGGTGCGGGGGCGAGTCCAGTATCTTGGAAATACGACTCTCATGCGACACTTTTAGGGCTGTGTATAGTGAAAACTCATCGCGTTTTACTTCAAACCCCTCCCCTACAGGAAAGCTTAGAAAATTATACGAAAATCTGTCAAATGGTAGATTAGGTTGTTCCAACAACAAACATAAGCTCATGTTGTTTTTATGTTTTTGTGCGTTCTTGTTGGTTGAAGAATAAAAAAAAACTAGAGAAAAAAATCGCATCACCGCATCGTTTTTGCAATATGTCTAGGATGAGAAACATTTTTTTTATTTTTCTTGGACTTGTGTTAAGATAGAATCTCAAGCAATTCCGGTTGACATTCATATGAATATAAACTTCCTTGTTGTAAACACTGCAAGTTTGCAAAACAGTTATTTACATTTTGGTAGCAGATTTCGTTTTCAATGTTTTACCACTCTCTCTAAAACCCATTGGTCGGTCTCCTAATCCACGTTTGAGAGGAAGGCAAATTTGACTTACATTGCAAGCTAGGCCGAACAAGACGGGTCTACCAATGAATACGGCCCTTGCACCCAGGGCTAACGCCTTTAGAACATCAGTGCCTGTCCTTACGCCACCGTCTACGTACACTTCAAGTTTGTCTCCGACTGCTGCGACGATTTCCGACAGTACATCGATCTAACGTGTCGCATAAAATAAAAAAGTATACCTAAGTAACTAAAGACGATTTGCCTCACAGTACTGCATCAGCAGACTCTGTAAACATGATATTATAGTATTATTTGTTGTAACAGTATTATAATACTATTATTATTGACTTCAATAGTATTATAATAGTATTATCTACTGTTTAGAGAGGCTACCGAAGCAGTACTCTGACTGCACATCAAGGTCACATCAAGGTAATTGGTTATATATATATGGGGTCAGTGTTACAACTGCGTGAATTTGGCATAATACTGATCATCATTTAAGATTCGAGTGCAGTAGGGTATTTGTGTAAGTATGCAACAATGACAGAAATATTTAATTTTATCCAAAGTATTCATAATCATAAATTTATTAATTTTTACGCTTGCTATGACTGATAATGCCTTATGGCCCCGTGTTGTAATTTGCCCAAATGCTGTAAATGCCAACTCATACACATCATAAACAACCATTATCGTACAGTAGAAGCTCTTTGCAGGTAAACTAAAGGAAAATGAAACACCGGACGCAACTTTTTAAGAACGTTCATAATTACGTCCGTTTCAACGGAATTGCCCTGGTAGTGTTTGTTTTTCCCACAAATAGGATAATTTTAAAAGTAAGTATTGTCAAATTAGATCTTAATTTGACACTAGTATTCACTTTATGGTACGTTTCAGGGCATCCTGTATAGTAGGCCTAACTGTAAGATTACCTTTTGACGATGATTGTCAAATTTGGATCGGTCAACACTTAAATCAGCATGTTTGAGTATAGATGTGTGTCATCATAAGTTGCCCTTTTAATTACTTCAGGCATATGTTAATATCATACCAAGTGTAGGAGCTCAAACATGTATTGCGCTATTCTTTTGCTCACTGCAAAGAATAGATTTTTTCCAGGCTTATCAGAGAAAAGGCTTTATCGTAAAATCGTAACAGAATGGCACCACCCACAAACTGTTGTTTGCAAGACAGAGCATCAATCATGTGTACGACGTACAGCATATTTACTTTATACCTCAGACAGCTAACACGACAGACTATTGTGTGATATCTCTCTTGGTTTATACTAAGTATGAGTGGAGTTCACCGAGGTATGCGGGTGTAAACTTTAAAACGATGAATCGCCCTATTATAATCTTACCGTAGCTGGTACAGAATCCAGCTGTCTGGCACCGTGATTGGATACCATTATTGCCTGTACATGATGCTCTGCCGCCAGTATAGCGTCCTCTACGGTGAGGATACCTTTCAGGACGATTGGTAATGTCGTCATCGTTTTCAGCCAGGCTATATCCCGCCATGTACTCCTGTTGTCTGATTTGGCAAATTGCTTTCCATCATCTATGGAATCCGAAGACTGGTTTGTAGAGAAGTTTCCAGGAGAAATAAACAGCAAATTCATTATTCTTTGTAAACAAAAACTTTGTTTTGGTTAACTTATTGTGATTCTGATAGTAGAGCGCATAACTGCATCGTGCAAAATTTACCGTAAACCGTCTAAACACAATCAACGAAGATAAATCGGGTACGTAAACACATCTATTGTCTAACCGGTAATCGCAAATAATAATAATAATAATCATAACAAGGCAGTATTGCTGAAGGCAATGAGTACTTGGGCCGTGATAGAGTAATTTTGAGGACAATATATACTACTATTCAAATATGGTCTTGAATTTACTCCTGTCAATTAGGCATTTGATTAACTGGTTATTAAACGAAGCAATGGCATGACAACGGCAAAATATGTCTTGCAACTTTTGTGGAGTTTGAGGCAGGGGTTCTTTATTTATAGTGGACATTGCTTAAACTCCTTAAATATTCAAATTACAGCAAATTTCTTTTGTTCTCGATGGTAGATGTCTAATATTTAGATGGGCATATTTAGATTTCTACCCTATAGTTATCCCTATATACCAAAAATCGGACATCCAGCTCTATTTGCTTGCTCAGAATTAGATATGCGCATAATTAATGAGGTACAATATGTGGTGTCATAAGGTGTCCCATCATGCCAAATATGAAGGGTGTAGCACTTGTGGTTACTGAGTTGTGGACAAATATATATATATTTGAGGTCAAAGGTCATTGAGGTCACGTGACATTTGTCAAAATAATTGTATTGCTAAGTTATTCCTCTATACCAAAAATCAGACCTCTAGCTCTATTTGCTCGCTCAAAATTAGATATGCGCATAATCAATGAGGTACAATATATGGTGTCATAAGGTGTCCTATCATACCAAATATGAAGGGTGTAGCACTTGTGGTTACTGAGTTGTGGACAAATATGTATATTTGAGGTCAAAGGTCATTGAGGTCACGTGACGTTTTGTCAAACAAATTATATTGTTAACTTATCCTTATATACCAAAAATCAGACCTCTAGCTCTATTGGCTCGCTCAAAATTAGATATGCGCATAATTAATGAGGTACAATATGTGGCGTCATAAGGTGTCCCATCATACCAAATATGAAAGGTTTAGCACTTGTGGTTACTGAGTTATGGACAATAATGTATATTTGAGGTCAAAGGTCACCAAGGTCACATGATATTTTGTCAAAATGTCTGAGATATCTGCGTGAACCGATGGACTCACTGATGGACTCACAGATGGATATGACCCAATCTATAAGCCCCCTGGACTTTATCCGTGGGGACAAAAATCTGTGTCACTGCATTCTTTAGGCAATATGAATACGATGAGAAACTAAATTTTTATTTTTCTTGGCCTTATACATGGGAGTCTATGGAGAACTGCCTTATACATGGGAGTCTATGGAGGTGTAAACTAAAAAGTCCTCTAACACGGCCAAATTCGATCGCATTGTGAAACAAATTGACGTGCATCTGTATGGGGTTGGGTACTATTCTTGTGCAAAGTTTGAAAGAAATTGACCAGGGCATGTCTGAGATATCTGCGTGAACAGACGGACGGACGGACTGACATGACCAAACCTATAACTCCCCCAGGACTTCGTCCGTGGGCACTAAAAACAACGCAACAGTTATTACAGCTACACCGGCGGTAGGTTCATATCCAGAGCCTCGTACAGTCTGCCGCCGTCGCTTGAAAACAATCTCATAAACCTGGCCATATCGGCAACTGTGTATTGGCAGCTGGATGCTTGACTTCCCGGAGAAGGCGAGCTGTCACGTTCAAGCTCAGGATTATTTGTCGATCAAATTTCAGTAAATTTACCTTACCTAGATGAAATTTTGTCTATAGGCTGAAATTTCGCCGAAGTTTGACAAAATTGCATCGATTTTTCAGGTTCATATCCGACATTTTTGAGTTTTGAGTGCAGACAGAATGCAGAAATAAGTTTCGAGGCAACATGGCTGCGACCCCATGTTGACCCCTAGCCCTGCGTACGATGCTATGTGCTACAGCTAACACACAGCATCGTACGCAGGGCTAGCGAGAGAGTTGCCGACATCGACGGTTATTTACGAGAAGTGAATAAAAGACTGTCATTTTTGGAAGTGATCGAGTAGCTGAGGTAGGCTGGGATACGACTTGGGCCCAAGAACGCTGAATTTCGGCAGTAATTTGGCTTTTTACGTCAAGTCCCAAAATGGATTTGAAGTCACCGACCCTACGTGCGGGTCTTTGCAGGGCCGCGTGGTGAGCGGGGCGATTAGCTGTAGCGGAACACACAGCATCGTACGCAGGGCTAGTTGACCCCAAGTGAAAGTGTGTTCGCGATCAAATCTTCCTATATTTTTTTCAGAATTTTCAACAAAATCATTGCTTCTTAAATCTTTTGTAAATATAAAATACTAAAATAAAAATGCGATGTGCCATGTCTCCAGATTTCTAAAATATCGTTCGTTGACCGTTCGACGGAATACTCATTTCGCAAACTTGTGACGCAGTTGAAATTCAATACTGACCGCCAAATAATCTTAATGAGACGAGATCATTCTAGACATCCTCCAAATTATCCAACCATTCGCGTTAGAGTTCAGCTCGCTTAGAGTATCATAACATTCTTCGGCCTTTGTTTAGATCGACCCTAATCTCTCCTTTTTAGGAAATAAATACACGAGCTGCCTTGACAAAACTTCGTGCACCATCCAGGACCAAACGCACTACAAATCTGTCTTGACGTCATCATCTCCTTACATGGTAATCGGCATACCGTATGTTTTAGCAAAGGAGACACAGAATACGTCGGAGTATTCAGTTTCAAAACGTATTACATTGTGTGATGTTGTCAAAAAAAGGTAATGTTTCTGCAGTGGTATAAATTACAAAACACAAAAGTTCAAATCAGTTTATTTTGGACTGGCTTTACCCAACATTTCATATTGTTTCTTATGCCAGATTTGACCACGTGCTTACTGGCGACCCCTTTACATGCAAATTTTGTGTCAAATGGTGTGTTCTCCTGGAAAAACAAACGTACGATTTCTATATGAAGGAGGCGAAATTTGCCCTCAAAACTCGAAACCACCCCTTTATGGGTGTACCTAGCTATTTTGAACGAGCTTCTCGAATCTGCAGCTCTATTTCGAAATGATGGTCTGGTTTTCTCAGCTCAAGGATAAGTGTGCTCCATCGCTGTGGGCATTACTATTCTCAACTGGGGGTACAGTTTCCAGTCGTAATGTTTTTCATTGTGTCCGGGATATAAAACCTTTCCATTTCACACTTTTACTTTGATTAGCACTAGTCCACATCTTGTCAGCGATTAAACATGTTTCAAGTTTAAATGTTAAATTCTGGTCTCGAGCCCTCTTGTTCGACCAAACTGAAATTACCCCTCCCACTTTGGCTCGTCCAGTGGGTGTAGCAAGGTTCGTGCCATCGCCTAGGAAACGGAGGGTGCATTGATTGTTGCATTTCGATGTACATTTTGATTATATTCAGAAGATTTTGTGGCAAAAACTCAGATAGAGAAGCATTAATATTCACATCTAACTTATTCAAGACTGGCTGAGAGCAGCACTTCCATTCAGTTAACATCATTACGCCATTTATTTTGCCAAGAAAGATGAAGCCAAGACATTTTGCCCTCCCTGGTCTCAGCCAGAAATGGTTATACCTTACAGAGTTTTTTCCAACGGAATGAAAACAAATGTACTTGGGCTGAGGCCCAAGTACAATAATAATAATAATCATCATCATCATCATCGTCATCGTCATCATTAAATTGTTATACATTGCAGTACTACATATAAATCCCTTATAAGATACTTCTCTCGCATGTATTTTCTTAAGGGAAATATTGTGTCACTGCGGTTGAATGGTATAGTTTTGTACAGAGATGACCGAATTTGTTTCCAAGCGTCCCGAGAAAGATGATATTGAAATAATGAGATTTTTAAGCGTGGTTCAAAAATACCTGATTCATATATTTCTTGAGATTCTTTAATTGCATCCCTGGTTGTAAAGGTTGTAGGCTCTTTCCAAACACTTGGATATGCTTTCTTCTAGAACCGATTTCTGGAATATCAACAGTTACAACAATCGCTTTGAAGCCTGCAATTTCAGCCCGCTTCACCATATCCCTAGTTGCTGTGCGGTCAGGCCAAAAATAAATGTCCTGCCATTTGGCGGACGTTGGCCGCGCGGCGGTGATGTCTTCAAGTGACGTGGTCGACCCTGCACTCAATATCATCAATGTCTTCATATCAGCTGCAGCTGTTGGTGGAAATTTATAAACACTGATGGATGATTATGGTATATGGCTCTGTTATAATCATGGTTAGCGATAGCGAGGGAAAGGGCATAGAGAACCAGACCAAGTCCATATTTGTGCAGGTGACTTCACTGTAGAGTCACATCATCACCTGTCTGACACATATGAATTACGCAACACCACGAAGATGATGATTACACGAACCTCTCGTTCAACTTGCCATCAAGTATACATGCCATGTGAGGCATAAATCTGCTAACATGAGTGTGTAAGTTCCTATCACACCACCACAGACCCTCCAAGTCACGCCACGTCTCAGCCAGTTTAGCCCTCGCATCACCATACTGGTGGTATACGTAGCCGAGCTCACAGGCGTTATGTTGACTGGGTAGTTTGCAAAAGTGTAGTTTATGCTACGTTCCGACGTTCTGATACGTAGCCTTACCACGTATCAAAACGTCAGACCGTAGCATAAACTCACAGCATAATCCACACTTTTACAAACTACCCAGTCAACATAACGCCTGTGGCCGGCCTAGCTCTGCGTGGCAGGCTGTGTGTTATCGGCGTTATACGCCTCCCACCACATGTGGGAGGCCGTATAACACCGGTAACACACAGCCCTGCCATGCAGAGCTAGTGGTAGCCTAAGGGACCGAGCACAATTAACGGCAGGGGGGCCGGAAGAGAAAATGGGGGGGGGGGCACGAAAAAAGATGAGTGTTCTTGGGGTGGGCCATGAAAATTCCAGGGAAGGTAAGGGGTGGGCCACCAAAATTTTTTACACCATGACAGACAGAGAATATTTTTCAGCATTTTTGTTCCTTGTTGAAGCCTTGCGGTGGAGTATGCATCATTTGGAAAGGTATTGAGGGTCAGTAGCTGTACATAATTTGGCTATTTTTGAGTATTTTGTGTTCTGTGTGTTTCACTTGAAGTTCTTATTTTACTCAGAGTATGATGAAATGCACTATATTTAGCTTGTTAGACTAACTTGGAGATGTGCAGTGAACACTGCCATCATTAAAAATAATTCATGTCTAAATCAATGCTTCAACTATAACAACTATAACAGCACTGAATGAACTTGTAGATTGTTTATAAGGTATTTGGTAATTTCATCATTCTTTGAGATTAAAATAGCACAACACAATACTGAAAAGTAGCTGTAGGTGTTACAAGTAGTAAAGCTTGAACATATGTTATTTTATTTGTTTATTGTACTTGGGCCTCAGCCCAAGTACATTTGTTTTCATTCCATGGGAAAAAACTCTGCAAGGTATAACCATTCCTGGCTGAGACCAGGGAGGGCAAAATGTCTTGGCTTCATCTTTCTTGGCATAATAAATGGCGTAATGATGTTAACTGAATGGAAGTGCTGCTCTCAGCCAGTCTTGAATAAGTGAGATGTGAATATTAATGCTTCTCTATCTGAGTTTTTGCCACAAAATCTTCTGAATATAATCAAAATGTGCATCGAAATGCAACAATTAATGCACCCTCCGTTTCCTAGGCGATGGCACGACCCTTGCTACACCCACTGGACGAGCCAAAGTGGGAGGGGTAATTTCAGTTTGGTCGAACAAGAGGGCTCGAGACCAGAATTTAACATTTAAACTTGAAACATGTTTAATCGCTGACAAGATGTGGACTAGTGTTAATCGAAGTAAAATTGTGAAAAGGAAAGGTTTTATATCCCGGACACAATGAAAAACATTACAACTGGAAACTGTACCCCAGTGAGAATAGTAATGCCCACAGCGATGGAGAACACTTATCCTTGAGCTGAGAAAACCAGACCATCATTTCGAAATAGAGCTGCAGATTCGAGAAGCTCGTTCAAAATAGCTAGGTACACCCCATAAAGGGGTGGTTTCGAGTTTTGAGGGCAAATTTCGCCTCCTTCATATAGAAATCGTACGTTTGTTTTTCCAGGAGAACACACCATTTGACACAAAATTTGCATGTAAAGGGGTCGCCAGTAAGCACGTGGTCAAATCTGGCATAAGAAACAATATGAAATGTTGGGTAAAGCCAGTCCAAAATAAACTGATTTGAACTTTTGTGTTTTGTAATTTATACCACTGCAGTAACATTACCTTTTTTGACAACATCACACAATGTAATACGTTTTGAAACTGAATACTCTGACGTATTCTGTGTCTCCTTTGCTAAAAAATACGGTATGCCGATTACCATGTAAGGAGATGATGACGTCAAGACATGTGATTTGTAGTGTGTTTGGTCCTGGATGGTGCACGAAGTTTTGTCAAGGTAGCTTGTGTATTTCTTTCCTAAATGGGAGAGATTAGGGTCGATCTAAACGAAGGCCGAAGAATGTTATGATCCTCTAAGCGAGCTGAACTCTAACGCGAATGGTTGGATAATTCGGAGGATGTCTAGAATGATCTCGTCTCATTAAGATTATTTGGCGGTCAGTATTGAATTTCAACTGCGTCACAAGTTTGCGAAATGAGTATTCCGTCGAACGCTCAACGAACGATATTTTAGAAATCTGGAGACATGGCACATCGCATTTTTATATTAATATTTTATATTTTACAAAAGATGTAAGAAGCAATGATTTTGTCGAAAATTCTGAAAAAAATATAGGAAGATTTGATCGCGAACATTTTCACTTGGGGTCAACTAGCTCTGCGTACGATGCTGTGTGTTCCGCTACAGCTGATCGCCCCGCTCACCACAGCCCTGCAAAGAGCCGTACGCGTACGTAGGGTCGGTGACTTCAAATCCATTTTGGGACTTGACGTAAAAAGCCAAATTACTGCCGAAATTCAGCGTTCTTTGGCCCAAGTCGTATCCCAGCCCACCTCAGCTACTCGATCGCTTCCAAAAATGACAGTCTTTTATTCACTTCTCGTAAATAACCGTCGATGTCGGCAACTCTCTCGCTAGCCCTGCGTACGATGCTGTGTGTTAGCTGTAGCACATAGCATCGTACGCAGGGCTAGGGGTCAACATGGGGTCGCAGCCATGTTGCCTCAAAACTTATTTCTGTCTGCACTCAAAACTCAAAAATGTCGGATATGAACCTGAAAAATCGATGCAATTTTGTCAAACTTCGGCGAAATTTCAGCATATAGACAAAATTTCATCTAGGTAAGGTAAATTTACTGAAATTTGATCGACAAATAATCCTGAGCTTGAACGTGACAGCTCGCCTTCTCCGGGAAGTCAAGTATACAGTTGCCCATATGGCCAGGTTTATGATATTGTTTTCAAGCGACGGCGGCAGACCGTACGGGGCTCTGGATATGAACCTACCGCCGGTGTAGCTGTAATAACTGTTGCGTTGTTTTTAGTGCCCACGGACGAAGTCCTAGGGGAGTTATAGATTTGGTCATGTCAGTCCGTCCCTCCGTCCGTTCACGCAGATATCTCAGACATGCCCTCGTCAATTCTTTCAAACTTTGCACAAGAATAGTACCCAACCCCATACAGATGCACGTCGATTTGTTTCACAATGCGATCGAATTTGGCCGTGTTAGAGGACTTTTTAGTTTACACCTCCATAGACTCCCATGTATAAGGCAGTTCTCCATAGACTTTCATGTATAAGGCCAAGAAAAATAAAAATTTAGTTTCTCATCGTATTCATATTGCCAAAAGGATGCAGTGACACAGTTTTTTGTCCCCACGGATAAAGTCCAGGGGGCTTATAGATTGGGTCATATCCATCTGTGAGTCCATCAGTGAGTCCATCGGTTCACGCAGATATCTCAGACATTTTGACAAAATATCATGTGACCTTGGTGACCTTTGACCTCAAATATACATTATTGTCCATAACTCAGTAACCACAAGTGCTAAACCTTTCATATTTGGTATGATGGGACACCTTATGACGCCACATATTGTACCTCATTAATTATGCGCATATCTAATTTTGAGCGAGCCAATAGAGCTAGAAGTCTGATTTTTGGTATATAGGGATAAGTTAACAATATAATTTGTTTGACAAAACGTCACGTGACCTCAATGACCTTTGACATCAAATATACATATTTATCCACAACTCAGTAACCACAAGTGCTACACCCTTCATATTTGGTATGATATAGGACACCTTATGACACCATATATTGTACCTCATTAATTATGCGCATATCTTATTTTGAGCGAGCCAATAGAGCTAGAGGTCTGATTTTTGGTATATAGGAATAACTTAGCAATACAATTATTATGACAAAATGTGACGTGACCTCAATGACCTTTGACCTCAAATATATATATTTGTCCACAACTCAGTAACCACAAGTGCTACATCCTTCATATTTGGTATGATAAGACACCTAAGGACACCACATATTGTACCTTATTAATTATGCGCATATCTAATTTTGAGCGAGCCAATAGAGCTAGAGGTCTGATTTTTGGTATATAGGAATAACTTAGCAATACAATTATTTTGACAAAATGTCACGTGACCTCAATGACCTTTGACCTCAAATATATATATATTTGTCCTCAACTCAGTAACCACTAGTGCTACACCCTTCATATTTGGTATGATGGGACACCTTATGACACCACATATTGTACCTCATCAATTATTCGCATATCTAATTCTGAGCAAGCCAATAGAGCTGGATGTCCGATTTTTGGTATATAGGGATAACTATAGGGTAGAAATCTAAATATGCCCATCTAAATATTAGACATCTACCATCGAGAGCACAAGAAATTTGCTGTAATTTGAATATTTAAGGAGTTTAAGCAATTTCACTATAAATAAAGAACCCCTGCCTCAAACTCCACAAAAGTTGCTAGACATATTTTGCTGTTGTCATGCCATTGCTTCGTTTAATAACCAGTTAATCAAATGCCTAATTGACAGGAGTAAATTCAAGACCATATTTGAATAGTAGTATATATTGTCCTCAAAATTACTCTATCTCGGCCCAAGTACTCATTGCCTTCAGCAATACTGCCTTGTTATTTATATATTTATTTGCTTATTATTTATTTCAAGAATGCAAGAATATTGTTTTCACTAAGGCATATATTAAAAGTTATAAGGATTATATATACGTGTACAACTTTGTACCTATGTAATCTTTCTCTTTTGGGGAGGGAGGCCACAAAAATTTTGTTGCAGGTGATGGGGGGGGGCACTAAAATTTTTGCTGGTGTTAGGGGGGGGGAGGGGGCTGTAAAAAAATATATGCACCACATATTTTCTCTTCCAGCCCCCTGCCGTTAATTGTGCTCGTTCCCTAAGTCCTACACTTCGCTTTCGGCCTTCGCCACCCCGGGTTTCGCCACCAAGGCCGAAAGCCAAGTGTAGAGTCTATTGCCATCGTACAAAAAAAAAAAAAGAAAAAGAAAAAGATGGCTTATGGTGTCGGCAATCAGCGCTGCAATACTGGCAGCTTTAAAAACGATAATGTGGTTGTAGCAGCTCACACGTAGACCTACTCAAAGCTTTATCACACTTATTTTATCTATTGCTTGGATGACAAACAATCGATAAAGTTCCATGGTCGCCGGTCTGAGGAACTTGGTACTATATTGGATACGTAAAGGATCCCGCAAGAGGTCCCAGACATGTGACCCTACAGGGGGTCACAGACTGCCTTCCAGGCCGCTACGATACCTTGTGGCCCGTCTATGGCAGTTGCCATACCCTTTGTAACACGCTGCCCTCCCTTGTAGAGTTATTGTGCTCATTCAAATCTGCGACCGGCTTCATGGAAAGGCCTCTTGTCCCTGGATTTCGAACAAACCCCTGTGATTCCGGGTGAAACTCCACTCATCGTTCACCCCAATCATGGCGTCCACTCACGCGCGCGCGCGTTTCACATGAAAGCAGAATACAAATCATTGCGTTCACTCCACTCAAACTTTAACAAATCACAGACTTGAACCAAGTCTATGTCATTCATTCGCGTTAAACGAAATAATGAGAAGAATCAAATGAAACCAAGAAGGAAATGGAGTCGGAAGATTCAGACAGAATAGTATTGCAAATTGCAAACTCTTTTTAAATGTGTAAGTATACCTTTGCAAGTTGCAATTTCTCCTTCCGGATGTGCAAGACCATGGAAAGCTGTCGGTGATATGCAAATTGGCATATCAATCTTTTCACCGAGTACAGTGGTAGACATATCTCTGACAGACACATCTCTCAGTACACGTGGTTTTAACCAATATCTGTGAAGGAAGTGAACAGAGAGTGAAATCCAATCGACACCAGTACCACTGTTAAGGGGGCAATGTCAGTGCCCCGCCCGCTTGTATGTTGCAAAGTCTTTCAATGGAGAGGTTTTATTTTACTGAAGGATGTTTGCGTCATTTTTATCGCTAGGAACGTTTTTGCTGTCACTCTAACAAAGTGAAACTCAAAGGTGTTTTGAAAATCAAAGCAAATATCAGCTGAAAACTGTCTGCTCATATTGATGTTTTTAGTATTCGGCATCCAAAGCTACTCAGTACGTAGCCCTGCGTACCGTGCTGTGTGTTTCGGGCGTCACACGGCCCCACGCCCCCACCATGTGGGGCCGTGTAACGCACGAAACACACAGCACGGTACGCAGGGCTACTCAGTACGGTAATATAATTGTACAGTGAATGAATCATTGAAAATAATACTCGCCTGCGGTCTATATACAGCACAGTATGACAGCATTGTTGAACTTTGACGTACCGAGGCAACTCACACGGTTTCTTATCATTTATGCTAGGTTTCTAAGCTCTACAGTGACACCTGGTTGCCTAAACGTTCTTTAAAACCGAGCAAACTGAGGGATTTTGTCATCTCACTCAACCCTTCTCATCGCAACTACATGGCACAGCTGCTCGAGGTTCTTCAAATGTTGAATTAAACTATACTAAAGCCATAGTCACATCCACAGGGCGGCTGCTGAATGCCTAACCTCGCAAGTGTTGTCATAGACCCTGGAGCTCCAAGCGTGTTCAATGACTTCAAATCTTGGTTTTTACCTTCTGAAAGCATCTCTATTTTCTCTCAGAGTGTCTTCGTCTCCAGCCCCGGAGCTGTAGTATACCCATGTGCGTTGCGGCAGTAATTCACTTGACCGTGTTTCAAAATCATCGAGGCAGACAAACTGGCTTCGCCATTTGTCATCCATTGTTGTGTAGGGATCGGTCCAACGTAACATGACCTCAATCGGGGGCAGCCAATAAAGTTTTGCGGCAATGGCGCAAGGCCGCGGCCTCGGCAGAACACTGTAAATAGAATAGTCCCACTCCACGCATCCGCCATTGGTTTTCCTCCTCTAAAACCTGCAGTTTCATTCATTTGAAGCAATTATCCTTTCATCTGTAAAGAGTTTTTACCTGTGACTATTACAACTTTCACTGCCAGTTGTTGTTTTCATAAGATACAGACCATTTGATACTGAGGTACGCCGAGTTGCTTCCTGCAAACCCTTAAGTCAATTTGCTGCAAATTTGCGGCAAACCAGATTATTGCTGCAAATATGCAGCAACACATGATTGACATATTTCCCACTATTTCATTACCAGGGAGTACACACTACACACTGAGTACTGTTGCACTTCGTGACCAGTCATGTGTAAGTCTGTGTAAAAAGGTGTTTGCAAGTCAGAGGCGTGGACAGCAAATCCAAAGTGCGGGGAGGGGGCAACAGCTTTTTCAAAAAGAAAGATAATTTGCATAAATTAACATATATTGCATATAATTTAGAGTCATAATAAAGCTCAAATATACGGTGGCCCCTACACGCCACGGAACTCTATTACTTTTGAATATAAACTCTAATTTTTCTTGACAATATCTTTAATATTTGTGAGAGATTTTATTTCTCCACCGCAAGCTTTTAATTTTGTACGGGCAACTTTATCTTAACTTTATCTTAACTTTAACTTCTCGAAAGTAGTTTGAGTTTTAACAATAAAGAAAATATGTTTCTAAAAAGTATTTTTTATTTTTAAAAAAAAGGCAAAATTTTTTCAAGACAACAGACTTCCCTACACGTCATGGAAATTTATTACTTTTGAACATAAACTCATATTTCTTGGTAATATATTTAATATTTGTAAGAAATTTTATTTCTCCTCAGCAAACTTTTATTTCTGAACGGGGAACTTTTTTTGGGGGGTAAACTGTTTTTAAAAACTTTTAACAAAAAACTTTTAAAAAATAACTTTAACTTTGAACAAAATATTTGTTTCTCAAAGGCGTTTTTATTCGAAAAGAAGTAAAAATTGTTCACAGCAAGAGTTAAAGATTTTTGCTACATACGTTAAACAAACATTTGGAGGGAAAACGATAGTTGTTTGTTACTCCCTTTCTGCCACCATTGAAAAAAAATCCCTCTACCCAATATCCCGTACCCATACCAGGAAATCTCCCGATTTCCCTCTCCCCATTACAAAACTCCCTCTGCCCTTTCGCCATCACAAATGGGGGACTGTGCAAATAAAGTGTCAACTGCTCGTGGCCCTAATCAACTCAGCCTGACCCCTTATCGGCATCGACTACTTTTTACGAAAATCTACCAGCCGAAATTGTTAGGAGATTGTCGACGAAAGCCATTCGCATTGTGATACGGCAAACATCTAAACCCAAGACGACCAAAGATGAGCCGGGGGACACCGTGGCCTTTTATGCCAATGATTTGAAAATGGCTCTTGGCGCCCTTACAGTTCAAAACTATTTTGGTGGAAAGGAAATGTGTTTAGTCAGGTCCTTTGCACCGATATTGTATCAATACGACGTAACATAATTCCGTGTTCATTTAGTTGATGTCAAATTTACTCTAAGCATTACAAGATCAAATCGTGGGTCAAATTTGACTGAAGTAGTGTAAGCTGTCCGAGTCGCTTTTAATTTTGAAATCAGTCCTTTGCTTATTTGGTCCATCATCGTCTCATATTAATGCGCGTGAATTACAGGTACTCTGTATCGCTGTCCCGATGACATCTTCTCCGAATGGAGTATTTACTTCGATGTATGCGCTTAATCGGATGTACATGACGTACCTGTATCGAATGTATCGAATTTGTTAAATATGGGTCACGGAGATTACACCAGCAATGATGCCAGCACCTCAGCATACCATTAAATGTGTGCCACTGGTTTTTGATCGTTCCTGATAATTCTGCGACATTTGTGCAGAGTAAACAATACGTGCTGTGTGGTTTTGTGAGTCTCTTCTACAGAACATCGCGTGCCACATGCTCGGTTGTGCGTTTGAAAACCGAGGCCGACAGCTAGGCTGGGTATTAATCCTATCCAATTTTTGATGCAATTCTTTTTAAGGTAGTTCGCGCCTCGGAAATGAAAAAGTTTAAACTTTTGCTCAAACTTTCATCAGTTAAACGCTCAACTATTCCCCGACCAAGCCAAGAACAAAAATCATGGGTCACTCAGTGTTGTCCTTAGAAGCCGGGTGCCGGGTAAATAACCCGGCTGTTTTGCATTTTTTCCCCTGCTACTTTTAACGTAATTAGATTCGGGATTGCACTGCCAGCTGTTAGACGGCACACGTACGATGAACAGTTTCGCAGCTCCTTTAGTCTACTTTCCCCGCATGGAACTGCACAAACACAAAACAGTTTCTAAATACCCATTTGTGGCTTTTTGAGCCCGTGTTGCCTTTGTTACGAGCAGTGTAATTGGTTTGACCTGTATGAAGGTCATCTTAGGTCATTTTTAACGATGGCGTCAAAAAGAAATGTGGCGTCGTCGGCCACTGGCACCTTGCCACGACCTTGCCACGTCACGGCTCAAGCCTTCACGATGGCGCTGATCCCCCGTTGTTTAAGACAACAGCACAATACGTCGTGGATTCCTGCATGCATGGGTTCAACTTCACTGCGCATCTCCATGTTGGGTTGCCCGAAAGTGTCTTTCGATGGACCCTCTGAATCATTTTTTCACGGACTCATGGAGCAAATTTGAAAGAAAATAGAGTTGTTTCCTTCTGACGCCACACTGCATATCTGCTTTGATCAAATTTGGTGACAGCGAGACGCGATGATCGTGTACGGTTGGCATTTATTAGTAATTTGTAGCAACATTTCTGTCAATCACTCACTTTGTGTCAGAAGTTTCAGAACTATGCATGAAGAATGGGAAATGAGCAATGAAATGAGCAGACTGCAGGTGATTTAAGATTAAATGTTAAATCTTCAATGCAAATAAAACCATAAGTGTGTCATAAATAATACAAACAAAACAAAATCATGTTTGTTTGTTTTGTTGTATGTGAACCACGTCTAAGACACACATTAAAAGTACTGTTTCAGTCTCAGCTAAATGTCACCTCAGATGCCACCAGAGAACACCATTTCCACTCCAAAATTTCATTTTTCGCCTTGCGAGAGGGGGGACACCCCCTCTCGCGCTCTCCCCCCTCGTTCGCTATGCTCACTCGCCGCTCGGTCGCTTCGCTCCCTCGCAGTACACCCGTCTACTTTCGTAAATTACCCGGCTACTTTTGAATATAAGGACAACACTGGTCACTGTGCAAAGTTTGAAATTAGAAAAACAAATTATCTGACAATTACCGACTTTAAAGATTCAATATGGCCGCCATCCTTGTGTCAACTCTAAAGGAAATATAAAATTTTCTATTTTCGAAAAAGTAAGCCGTTGAAAATGTTTCTTACTCCAAGAGCTTCAAAATTAGCCCCCAACAAATGTTAGATCAGAGTAGAATTGTAAAAATTTGAGCGTCCGAATATCTGTCCCCGAAACGCGTTCCACCTATCTTAAACTTGAAACCATACCCACCTATTCCGTAAAACATGTGTCCACTATGGGATATACTCCAAACTGACGAAAGTAAAGCTTGTGTCACCCATAAAAGGGCCGTTAAACTCCTTCAAACGGGGCTCTGAATGCATATAGGTCACTCAGCCCTATCTAATCACACAAGAACAAGGTCAAGCGGATCAGAAAAGTGACAACATATGTCCATCAAAATGTTAATACTTATCTTAAACATGAATATGACGTCATCACTTACACTTATCACTTACGAATTGTCACAGATTGTAAACGACAAAATGTTAGTTTGTTGGTCAGGTAAATCTGTGTTAACGCATTATTAAATATGTACTAAAACTGTATGCAATAAATTAATCATCAGTGTCATCAATGACAAATTCGCAATCTTTTGGAATATTTCTTGTAATTTTTTTTCATATTTTCAGCTATTTATCCATCCGATCTGATTAAAATCATATGTAGGAATAGCTGCGTCTCTGCACCAGTTCATTCTTTGCTGCTGTTGCTACTCTGGTCGGGCAAGAACAGAAAGAATCGGTACGGAAAGATCTATCCGTCCTTTCCGTATAGTTCGACCATTCACTCCAATAGCGACGCTCACCAAGGGGTTTAATTATTAACTTTGCTGAGCTCACCACAAAGGTCACCAAGCAATGTTAGCAGTACGGCGAACGTCGCAAAATTTACGACAAATGACTGTCCCTGCACGTAACAACAAGTTCCATCAGGAGTGACAGGTGAGTGTTATTTCAACATTAACACCGGGGAGGTAGTGTGTGACCTGTGAACCTGACTCCTAAGGCAATAGTAGTGCGCTAATTAGAGAACCTTGTATGCGAGTCACTGGCTTCCACCAATAACGAACTCGCGTGCGGCAACATGCCTCAGAAAGAGCCTCTGTGACACATGAACATGAAATCTGAAATTCCTCCTGAGGTTGAGGGAGGGGTGAAGTATGGGGTACGACATACTTAATTTCGGTTAACGGTTCGCATTGACTGACCAACTTCGACATCTAAAACGGCTGTGCTGAAAAGGTGCTTGTGATTGTAAAAAATTGTAGAGGGCGTCCTATAGGTAGGGGCAACTGCAGGGTCAACCTGCAGCCTGCTGCACAGTCGGAAAGGATGGTCCAGCGAATAACTGTTCACGGGCGCAGGCGCAGAGGATAAGTCACACCAGTACAATCTTTAACAATATTTTGATTAGTAAAGAAATTTTCCATGACAGTGAGTTCATCAGATAGTTGTTCTCCATAATATTTCCCTTTCCAGGAGATAACAGACCATCTCAACCTAGGTTCATCAGTGAAACTACAAAGCTGCTTCATCGGGTTTGCCACTTGACGGCGACAGGAGCCATTTTCCGGCCACCACTGTTAGATGTCATAATAAAAAATTCACACACCTCCTCTCCAATTCATCGCTAGAGTAAGTCTTAATGATTTCGTCGATATTGTTTCTGTCTTTTTTTCACACTTATTTTGAAATGTGCGGTATATGGCTTTGCATTAAAGTCTTTACATATACCTTTAAAAACAATTTAAGTCTTGAGAAAGGGTATCATCATCTTTATCGGAATGCACATCTAGCATAGGATATCTCTCTATCATTGTATTGTATGTTTTCAAAAGACTTAAAACTTTTCTCTCTGTTTCCCTGCTGTTTTGTTCTTTCCAGAATACATCACAAGTAATTGTCTATCCCCTCCCTACGTTTCTCTTATGGCCAATGACAAAGGCCTAAGGTACAGCTGCCCCTGTGTATAGACAAAGGAAGGGGCTATAGATGGCAGCCATGTCCAAGTATAGAACGTATTATAATTGTATTACATGTGTTGCATGGCTTTTTGAGGTGAGAGCTTGAAGGATATTTTTTGAAAATCAATATGACCTTTCCTATTCCAGATGACCCTCTGACTTTGCCGACCAACCTCCGGCCATATTGACTGAACGCTTCTTAACCCTGTTTGTATCTATTCGTCTCTTTCTGTCTGTCTGTCTGTCTGTCTGTCTGTCTGTCTGTCTCTTTGTGTTTATTCTCCTGGCTGTCTGTCCGTCTGTCTCTATTTTTGTCTCCCGGCTCTCTCTCTCTGTCCCCTCTCCTTCCTCTCTCTCTCTCTCTCTCTCTCTCTCTCTCTCTCTCTCTCTCTCTCTCTCTCTCTCTTTCTCTCTCTCTTTCTCTCTCTCTTTCTCTCTCTCTCTCTCTCTCTCTCTCTCTCTCTCTCTCTCTCTCTCTCTCTCTCTCTCTCTCTCTCTCTCTCTCTCTCTCTCTCTCTCTGCCACCCTAGGTAGGAAACATCCACGAAAAAACCTGTCACCTCTACGGTGATTTGCGATGACTAGCTGCCGTAATGTTCTGAACCGTCGCACTCTGAAGTCTCGTAGTAGGACGCTGTACATCCTGCTGACGTCCATTCTACTTCTACAGATCCTCCTTTTATTTCTGGTGAACAGCAACAACAAACAACTCGAACAAATCAATCGCAAAGCCAAGGTGAACGATGACGATGAAATCATCGGAAGAAAAATCGGAGTCAGGACGGAGAGGCAATCTCGACATAGTGTGAACCAGTCAGTAGAGCTTGGCTGGCCTGAAACGTACTCTAGTAGTCACGACACGCATACCCCATATCCGAACAGAGTCCGTAAGTTTCCATCTGATAATGTGTATTGTCATTTTCGCTTCATCACATTGTCTTGCAAACGGGACATCTGCTGTATAAACTTGTCGTCTTCTTTCAAATTTTTATGTTTCAGGGGTCAATATATCTGAAGATGAGATCAATACTTTCCCTTGGCGACCTGAAACCAAACTAAAGTTCATCCGTTTTCTGGAACCCTTGTTGTTCAGTGATCAACTTGGTCCAGAAAGCGACAGCCATTGCCCTATACCGCAAGTTCCGCCTCCAAAGGGCCTCTGTCGGGAAGTAGCGTGGGACTGTAATTTCAGTCCCACTTTCGTTCAACAAGACAGACTGAACAGGTGAAAATTCTAAGAATTCATTTGTAAATTTAGATTTTCTCATGACCCTTCGATTTTGTCACTTTCCACGTCATCGCAGGTAGAAAACATGTCGACGAAAAAATTGACTAAACAATGAGACAACGCTTTTCCAAATTTTTTGTCGCATAACCAAAAGATGGCTAAGAACACACTGACTTAAAATTCCTGTGATATAGTCAAGATCAGCGACCATAAATTTCTACGCTAATAGTGAAAAGTATTTAGCAAGAGCCACGTCCCCTGTTTGACGCTATGGGAAAAAGCGCCCTCACAGGTGAACGTTGGTTCATTTGTCGTTTGGATATGTACAACCACAGTCCTTCCACAACCAACCCTTCACCATGCAGAGTATGATAAATATCAACGTTCAACGGTCAGCGATGACATTGGACAATGTTTGAGATATTGCGATACAGTAAGCTATTAATAAACTTCAGAATGGACACAGGGTCAATCGCAAATTCAGCTAATTTTGTAAATTTGGTTTAGTTTGTCGGCAGTAGAAGTGCGATAAATATATGTGCATCAAAAATATAAACGAGTCAATAAAAGTACACTATTTCGTAAATGCTACTGGTCAATTTTGCTCAAGGCGGCATAGACACAGTCGCCTGCTTTCTAAAATTCCGCACTGCGACGACGCGCCCCATAGACGTGTGTATATACGCTTAAGTCTGTAGCTGGAAAGAAGAACTACTTTGATTTCACCCACATAATTGTTTAATCCTCGTCCGCAGAAAGTTATTTGTTTACTGCAGCGGCGAGTTTCGAGTGAACTTCGTCGACCGCGAAGAGTCGGAGGAGCCTCTCCCGAACCGTAAGTTTGCGAAAGACCCCGTGTGGCAGACCTATCATGGCCAACAAACCCTCGACTTTGAATCACAATTCGCTGATATCGAATGCAAGATGGAAAAGGATGGAAGGTAAGCAATACTCTAGCCTAGTCCCTCGACGAAGCATCTTGCCCTCGGAGAGTTTTGGCCTTCGCCCATTAGTCCCTCGACGAAGTATACTCCTATAGTATGGGCGAAGGCTAAAAATCTCCGAAGGCAAAAATACTTCGACGAGGGACTAGGCTAGAAAAACTCACCCTGTCGCTTTTTTTCGCGCACAACCATGAATTTAACAAAGGACGTCACCATATCCTTACTTTAACATAACTTTAACGTTCCATCTTCATATTGCCAAATGGTTTGTTGAAAATTCAAGATTTAACTTGCTCTTCTTTTGAATCTTTCATTTTTAATGAAACGATTATTTTTAAGACTTAAGGGAATAAATACGATTGGTGCGTTGAAGCCGAAGTATTACAATGCACAAGAGTTTAACCACTGAGTATCTCTTGAGAAAACATCCGATCTTGCGGACCGATTGCTGTGTACAATTTCCATAGGGCTATACCGTACCTTACGTACCGCAATACTTACAACAATGACAAGACTTATCTTACGTGTACAGGGTCGTATCTTCCCATCACAACTATCGAACCCAATTTCTACCAAACAACAAGACAAAGGAGCAAATGAAAGTATACCAAGACAAGGTAATGTCATTCATTTCTTTGAAGAGGCATTTAACCAGGTTGCATAGTTTCGGCCCGAAGGTACACAAGGAAGCCAATATCACTACTGTGTCAGTCTGTTTGTGGCTTTTCGCCTTTCTGTGCGTCTGTCTGCACTTGTGTCGGTATACAAAACTACTAAATCAAGTGTGATAAGCCTTGTTGGTGAGTCCAATGTTTTGATGGTTATCCGGAACTGAGTGGAGTGTTTTGGCAGATGTAAGTACTTGGTTACCAGTGAAGAAAGAATGCATAATTACGTTTTGTCATAAATATCTAACAAGTTATCCTTATAGAGTAATCGCTTTGACATTTGATACAGTATGTTTGTACCGAGCCCTTGCTCACAAGTTTCAATTTAGTTTTAAATTTACCCTTGTGTTTTTTTGCAATGTACAACTTTTAATGCTTTTTGTAAGATGCAGTAAAGTTGACGAAGGTTCAAATTTCATTTTGTCTGACATAAACCAGTTTCAGTAGCCTGTCTGAGAATTTTGCAGGCTTTTGGTAAATCTCGTTATCTCCCTAACAATCTACTGATTTCAAAATTGAAAGCTATCGAATAAACGGTTCAAGAAAAGAAATTTTGACACAACATGGAAAAGTTATATAATCTTCGCTCACTGGTTTATCAGATCGCTAACTGTTCTCTTCACTTTTGTAGAAAACCGAGGAGCCCAACTGGGAACCATTGTCGATACTATCAGTCAGCCTAGACTCCCTATCGAGAGCTCATTTCCACCGCAAATGTGGACTCCCTAAGACGGCAAAACTCATAAGGAAATTATATCAACCCTTAGGTTAGTATAATTTGTATAGAAACATTCTTCTTTGGTCGTAAACTTGGAAATGACCAGACCAATCTCAGTCTGATCTGGTAGTGGAAACTGATCTAAAGTCCATTTCAAATATGCGCAAAAACACCAATGCACGTCGACAACAATATTCTTAGTGTTACAGATACATACATCACATATGTTGTAATGTGTAAGAGCCATTTAAAGCAAAAAAAATCATAGATGCCGTTTGAATTATTGTGGTCATGTATTTAATAATCCACTTGACTTTGTATAAATTGTGCTGAAATCTTTGATGATTTACTTTTTTGAAGATATATTGTCATTTGTTATCAAAACCAATAAATAACATTTATCTAATGTCTTCGAAAGTTGGTACGCAGTAGCCCTTGTTGAAATATGGGCTCATGTTTCAACCATGTGTACTGTATTTGACAATCATACATTTACTGATTATGTTATATCATATTTTGTCCTTCGTTACAGCCGATAGGGACAGCAATGAGAAGACAGAAACAGAACAAAGTCACCGAGCTTTCCTCTTTAACCGAATTAATTCTATCAGCGGTATAACAGCCATGAATCTCTATCCACTCTATGCAGGTATGAAACGCTAAGACCCTCCCAGTTCCCACAACTTATCTTTTATAGGGCTGTTGTAGTAAAGAGACAGATCTTCATGGAAGACAAGTAGCCTGATGAATATAAATACACCCGCTGTTACATGTAAACACTGAAAGACAGACAGACAGACAGACAGACATACAGACATACATACATACATACATACATACATACATACATACATACATAGATACATACACACATACACAAATACACAGAGAGACGGGCATTTTTACGCGTAATAATTCCGTTTTTCTCCTTACCATCAGGAGAATATTTCAGTAGAGTGGACGAAGAAGAAAGAGTGCTTAAACATGCGTAAGTTTCAATCAAATCACCCAAACTCATAAACTGATAAGCTCCTGACAGGCTATGGAAAATGTTATTTCTCAACACCAGTTAATTTTTGATAGACACCTTTTCGTAGCTCGGCTCGCAATACATATAAGACAGACATTCTGACCAAAAACTACTTTAAGAATAATGAATTACCACTCAAGGTCACTTAGTGAGGCCATCTCGAGTACCTGTGCAAGACGGATAATCACCGTTGTAGTGTTTTTGACAAAGTTTACACGGAAAATTGAATTGCTAATTTCATTAAGTTGGGGTCAATTTGCTTCTCTAGTCCCACTTCTTTCATATACCATTAGAGTATACTTAAATTTTACGCGTGGAAACTGTTGGTAAACTGTTACGCTGTTTTATCTGGTGATTTGCCGTAAAAGTGACCCGTTTGTAAATTCGTCCCTTAAACATATCAAAGATTTCTCAAATGTAACCTTATATAAGGTCACATGTATGGCAATATCACTATTGAATTGTCACTACAGATCCTTGTCATTGAAAGCGTCAATCACTTAGTGCCATACGATCCTGCCCCAGGACGGAAAAAAGTGAGTGTAGTTTCTGTTACATGACCTCTGAATATGGGTTGTGACTAGCTCTGCGTGGCAGGGCTGTGTGCTACCGGCTATCCGGTAACACACAGCGCTGCCAGCAGAGCTACTAGGGTCATGACGAGACGTGCAAAATGAGTAAATCGTGACTAGCTATAGGTCACCGAACAAACATTTCTTCATGGCCTATCATGACAAAGGTATGTATTATTTCTCAGAATTGTAAAACCAGTGAAAGAATGGATGTGGCAGTACGCAAATCGTCGTGGATATCTGACCAGCTATGGTATCGATACTGGCAATGGTTTGATGGGTACAAGAACCACCTGTAAGGTATGTTGACAACAGCTGCCGTCTATATTCATGTAAAATTTTATGATATGCGTAAGTGTTCGAACTATTGAAAATCACTTTAAATGTAAATTGTCGTTTGTTGCTATATGAGATTTTTCGAATGTTAAGTATCCAATAGTTACCGTTCCTGCCACTCCTTTGAAAAAAAACTCACTCTTCAACCCTTGTTATGTGACAAATAAGATGACCGTTTGTTGTTCAGTGTTGAATGTGGACGACGCCAAGTTTAAATTTGACGCAATGTACTTTTAAATACTTACTATTTGTTGGGTTTGTAGCTTAACTTGATGTAAGACAGGTCTTACTTTAATATATGCAAATTGAAGGACGATTCAAGTTTACGAATCATTTTTAGTCCGGTTCTACCTACAGTACAGTACAGTACAGTACAGTACAGTACAGTACAGTACAGTACAGTACAGTGCAGTACAGTACAGTACAGTGCAGTGCAGTGCAGTGCAGTGCAGTATAGTGCAGTACAGTACAGAGCTGTAAAGTACAGCACAGCACAGCACAGCACAGCACAGCACAGTACAGTACAGTACAGTACAGTACAGTACAGTACAGTATAGTGCAGTACAGTGCAGTGCAGTATAGTACAGTACAGTACAGAGCTGTAAAGTACAGCACAGCACAGCACAGCACAGTACAGTACAGTACAGTACAGTACAGTACGGTCAGTGCAGTGCAGTGCAGTGCAGTGCAGTACAGTGCAGTACAGTACAGTACAGAGCAGTGCAGTACGGCACAGTACAGCACAGCACAGCACAGAACGGCACAGCACTGCACAGTAGAGTGCAATACAGTGTGATGCGGTGCGGTACAGTACTGTGCAGTACAGTACAATGACTTTCATTGTCTCTACTGCTCATTCATCAGGATTGCACCAACCGTCCCGGTGCATTGCCACATTTCGAACATCTGTGGGTGGCTCGTGAGAACTCTCCAGTAGCTAGCCATGGTAACAAAGAAGTGTGGTCCGGTCTCTGCGAGGGCGACACCATGCTGCATGATTACGTCATCAATTATACCAGAGACTTCTTGTCATACGACTATCCAGTGAAATGGGCAGCCTTTGATTTGAACGCACAGCACAGGTAAGATTTGTTGTACGCACGTAATACATACTCTTAGTGTAATGAATTTACTCGTCCCTCGAAAATTCAAGACTCGATTTTTCAATTAAACTTTCCTTCCAGTCTCGTAGACATTTTGATCAAATAAAGCTTGCGTAGGACCTAGCAAAGGGTCTTCGTCATTCTGTGCTACGATGATAACATATATACAGTAGGAATAAATTGTGGAGTGTGTTTATCGGCAATTTGTTGTGAATCAAACTGGGCGCCGCTGAAACCGTGGAGTGCATATGACTTTTTGATATGGAAGGGGAGTTTAAAGACCTACAAAGGTTGAGGGCACACACAAATAGAAACAGACTGGCAACGGGTATTGTTCAAGGCGTGAAGCGGTTACGTAAGCCCTCCATGTACGCCTCGCCTCAGGTAGCTCTCGACTCTCTGTTCCGAAGAGTGCCGACCATGCACCCTTCGGTAGTTTCCGGATTTTCGCCAATTTTTAAGCAAAAGTATGTTCGGCAAAGTTTGTGTTGTTGTTGTCATGTGGTGCTGAGTGGAATCGTCGTGCTGGCGATAACGGGAAAGTTTTGAGCTTCGGGAAAGTGAGTTTTACCATTTTAAAAATTCCTCTCACATTTTTATGAATATATAATGAGTGTGTTTCAACCAAATTTGAAAATCTTCTATCGATACTGTCTGGTTTTACTCGATGGTTTACAGTCAGTCATATCGTCTATTAAAAGTTGGTCATTGAAGGACGTGTTTATGAAACTGCGGGCGTGTTATGTTTTGATTGGCGTGAAGCAGTGTTTCTGCCCTGAGAGTTCACATAGTAAGTATGGTTGCTACGCGACTGGCAGCACGATGCCATCTCGTCGTACTTTTGCATAATCTCGTGCAATTATCAACCACGAACAAAGGTCTCAAACAAATCTAACACCTGTGAAGCTCATTTCAATATGAAAAGGCCATAGTCTACCGAGACGACCACGGAACAAAAGCCAAGCCGCGTTGCTAGTCTGTTCCTTCTATTTGTCTGTGTTGAGGGTAATCATTTAAAAGATACTGACCAAGCAAAATTGCCAGAGTATTAAAAAGTCATTCATCTGAGTCACTTCACTGCTACATGTAGTTTTCATAATATTTTCAGAGCTGAACACGAATCCATAAATCAAGTTGACGACAGTCTTGTCAGATTTTTACGGAGTGTGATGGACAAACACCCTAACCTTGCTATAGTAAGTACCGTTTAATGACTTCATGTTTGCCACTTATCATCCAAAAACTCCGAAAACGTGCAACTTTGAAGTATTTCAAGGAGCAGCTGACATAATGTTCACGTGTAATGTGTATATAACACGATTTGAACTAATTTGGGATAATTGGATTTTCATAATTTTCAAATTTCTCAAAATTGTTAGGTGCCTTATAGCTGAATGTTGCAATACTACAAATTACTCATAAAAAACGCGTGTGTAACTTAAAAAGAAAAGCAGATGAACTTACATTTGCAAATTAAACAGACATTACTTCACCATCCAATTATCCCAAATTAGTTCCAATCGTGTTATTATCTTTAATGTGTATATGGTCCATGTACTATACCAATTGTCCTGCCCGACTTCACAGCAAGAAATTAAATTTCTTCCAACGCTGATATTCATTTCACGATATATCGTGGATTTCGTATATTTATTTTTCAAAACTATCGACAACGTTCAAACATTGTATGCCTCATTGTACGGTTCAATTTGCCGGAATGCCATATAGTCGCTGAAGACAATTAAAGGGAAGCCATCATCGCATGCTGAAAGCACCAAAAGATTTATAGGAAAAGTTTGCGTTCTTTCTAGAAAACTACGTAAGGTTTGCATTTTGCAATGGATTGGTTTTATGAACTTGCTACAGAACACGCATGTTGAATCGCGAGAAATTGTGGCCATTTACATGATCTCTGGCGCCCTCAAGTACAGTGGCTTGAAGTTTTTTTTCGAGCAGGCGCACAAATAGAAGGATAAAATAGTAGCTATTTTATCGGTATTCTGCATCATGTATCTACCTTCATCGACGTTGTTTCAGTTCTTATTCGGTGATCATGGTCAGATTTACGAAGGCGAAGCTGGTAAACACCTCGGCAGCCACTTGGAGGTGCTCCTGCCCTTTCTGTCAATCATCCTACCCAGTCACGTGATCCGATCACACCAGGAATGGGAGCGGAACCTCCTCCTTAACAGTCGACGATACACGGTTAGTGGCAGATTTTGAAATTGATATCTTTCAAATTGACAGATTTGAACTCATAGTAGGGATGGGGAGAATCGAATCCGCTTTTGTGTTGCTGTGTTTAAATGGATGCGATTCTGTCATGGCAGAGGGCCCATGGATAGCAAAAAATCGCGCATGACAAGTGAAACTATCTGTGTTTATAGGGTAACATGAACACAACCATGTACACAAACACAACTCTTTATCGATTCTTTATTGATATGGAAATAATCATACGTAACCATAGACCCTGGAGCGAGAGATTCTGTGAACCATGAACAGCAGCAGTCCCAGAATGAGAAACGATGTTGCCGAGGTCAACACCCATCGCATGCTGTCACTGAAATCAAAGAGTTCTTCTGGAAAAACAACCAATCAAAAAATAAGACAGAAGATTAAAAGAAACGATAAAATCATCGTCAGTGAGGTGGAAAGAAATATTCTTGATGAGTTTGAATTTTTTTGTAACATTAAAAGAAAGTTGACATCCAATAACTGCCCACAATTGAAGAAACTCTGAGATTGACTTTTTCGGATAAAACTGTAACTGTATTTGGAAACCATGTTCACACATCTATGTCAAAAAATAAACCTTAACTTTATAATCAGTATGTGCTACACGCTTGAAGCAAACTTACTTCTTCAGGGTCTATGATGTAACAAATAAACAACATGCATAAACAAACAAACAAACAAGGAGCCAGAGTTCCCTGTGATCATTCCAATCAATCACACTTTCAATATAAATCGTCAAATTGTGATCAATTATTGAACTACTCACCAAATAAATACCGTTACAAGTATCAGCTTAGCTATGATCAAAGCGTCATATTAAAACAAAAACAAAATGCAACTGTGCAATGCATTAGAATTACCCCGCTCTTTTCTGTGAATAGACAGTTCTTCAAATGTCCATATTTATTCAGCTGTTAATTTCACAGTTGTGTTAGACTTAGTGAAGTTTTCCAATATTGTCAAGTACTTGTGAATAAAAAGTTGATTGCCTCATAATGTAGGGGAGTGTTAAGCAAAGAAATAACCTTAATTTGTTATTCTAAACTAGAACTGTCCAGTCAGACGCTCAGATGTTTCAAAATACCGTTTAGTATGTGTTCTCTCAAGTCTTCAGACTTTGTCTGGCGCTGTGTGTTACCTTCTATGGTTTGGCTGTCTCTGTGATCGTCGCTATCTTTGTATAACACTGCCAAACACTGTTTCTGTCTGTCTGTCTGTTGCACACAGGTTTTCTATGATGTTCACAAAACGATGAAATCTCTCCTGCATTACCCGCATCTCAACGACGTTGGCGGTCACGTAAACAACCGATCGTATAACCTTCTGACCGATATTATACCTAAGTAAGTGATTAACCTCTGTTTTCCGAGTAGTTATACAAAAAACAAAGGCGGCCTGGTTCAATTTATTTCTAAGTTTTGTGGCGCAATTACTGGAGGAAACACGATCGTAAAAGTTGTCAGAAGTACATCATAATCGTTAAAATGTACTCATATTTGTTAGCCTTACGTGTTTGTCGGGAACGTTCGCCTTTTGACTTCGCCGCCTTGCCAAGACGACGTGCCTGAACTCCCTCGACATGCTCTAAGGCCTGGCATATTCGTATATGTACAATGTATACATGCGGCGAAAGCCATATTGTAGACAGTTACATTAAATAAATCACCACACCAGCAAAAAATAATGTAATACTATGTGTTTTTGTTCTTACGGACACTGTCAACGTAGTATTCGTGAACTGAGAATTGCCACCGTGGCGTCGTTCTAGTGGATAGGTAGGTTTTAACTTCACTATGATACGATCCAGATTATCAGATCTTTATTCTGCATAACCAAACATGGGGCCCCCTTCACAAGAGATATATCAAAATATTTCCTTGTTAATGTAAATTTGGACACAGTCCCTCTATAATGCAATCTTTCCCCAGAAGTCGCAGCTGCAGCGATGCTGGTATTCCAAGCTGGTCATGCGCCTGTAACATGCCGCAGGTAGGTTTTTCAACTTCTACACAGGGTCGGAGTTACCTTACCGATATTTGAAATTCAAAATGGAAGCTATACCTATGTTAGTTCTGTGGAAGAAACATAACTGACACAAAAACAACAAGTCGTGTTAAAATTCTACTCCACCAGCTTCAGGCTGAGTTGACACGAGCAGTAAGCCAGCAAACTATTGTTAAAATCTGACAGTCGGAGTATATGTCACCGTGGGGCAACCTGCTCTGTAATTGTTGAATGTATTTTAAGACATAATGTTATCTTTGATGTTGAAGTACGAATATGAAGGATCGAGAAAAGATTGCTTTTAACACTTTATCAATGTTATAGTCACAACACAAACAGATAATCTTCAGTGCCTTAATTCAATCCTATGCCGGTAAAAACCAACAAATTTACATGGAAATTTTACAATCTTCACGTTACGTTTGCCAACCAATCACGTCGAACGCTTGAAATATTATGGCGATTCTACTACCGACATATTTTTTTCTGCGGTTTCTTCAAAGACACGCTGATATATTAATGTAACAAAGCAAGATGAATTGCACATATCAAGTTGAAGTAGATTCTGGAATTCAAAAATGTACACGTCTTAAATCTTCCAGGTAGTGCCGAAGATGAATTGGAACCAAGATCATTACCGATTTGTTGAACATGCACTTGATGAAATCAACAGGAAACATTCCAAGGTATTCAAACACTTTCTCATCACTTGTGAACAATCAAAATAAACAAAAAGCACAAAAGAGAAAGCGTGTGCATTAACTTTGGATATTCATGGGTTTGAAACACAAAGAGAACTAATTAGTGAAAAAGTTTCATAAAAATTGCCACTAATGCGCAAGCAAAATCAAAATTTTGAAATATCTCACGAAACATTAATGGTTGATACTCTGCAAGTACAATTATCATTATTTCGGGGTTTTATGTTCGAAAAAATTATTTGCAATATTGTGTGTTGCGCATGTTCAAGTAGACTGACAGATTCAGCCGTGTACACAGAGGCATTCCTGCGCTCGAGCGATCCACGGATCCCCGGGATCGGAGTGCAGGATCGGAAGGTCGCCGAGCGCCCGCACACGACAGAATCTTGCAGTCTAACGTTCAAGTACAAACGTCCAGAAGGAAAAATAATGCTTTCGCAGAATCTGACAAATCGTCAGAGTAAACTTCACGAATATGAACATGAGCAGGCTCATCGTAGTCTGCTTGCATGAAAGCCGCAACTTCGTCGCTTAGTTCTTTCGGGAGTTGGTAATCGAACCCGTAGGCCTTTATCGCCTCCTGGTAGTTACCGTCCTCTCCGTTATCATCATCCGACTCTTCGCTGTGAACTTCGTCGATTTCAACATCGTCGAAAAGTTTGTAGATGGCTGGGTCTCCAAAGGTGAAGTCTGACTCTTCAAGTACGACCAGCTTGTTGAAGAAAAGTTCAAGGCACTGACTGGAAGCGAGGGTAATGGTGGCGTAGTCGAAGAAGCCACGTCGTCTGGCCAGTAACACCTGCTTTGGAGCCAGTTTGGATACCAAGCAGTTTTCAAAACGTTCAATCGCAGAAGGAAACACCGTAGTTAGAGTTTTTTCCATTTCTGAGAAAGAAAGAAAAGACATATATTCGATTGGTTTACAAAAATCATGTCGCGTGTTTGGAAATGACGTCATGGTAAAGATGAATTAATTTGAAAGAAGACGCTACATACAGGAATTGACAATATCGCTGGCATAGATACGACTACCCCAATACCATCATCAATTTCTGTAAGGCGAAAACAAGTGAACCGGAAGAACGGTTTCTCAGAGAGATAGGTTTTTATCTTGTCTTCTAATGTTTCACAAAACAAGATCACTGAATGAGGCAAAGTGAGTACATCTATTGCAGCACAAAGATGTTTCTCCAAATCGACAGTGCAACATCTTACCTATCAGAAGATTCTCTGTTAATCCTGGAGAGCGCCCTCCTTCGATGCTTTCCTCAATAACTTTTGACATGGCTTCTCGGAGACTTGTTTCAGCCAGTTCGAGTTTGCTGTCCGGATTCTCGGCTAGACTGAAGGGAGTGGAATCGAAAAAGTTACGTCGAATCTCCCTCTCCAACGCTTTCAATTCCTTGCTTATCTGGTTGCGAGACTGCGTCGAGGGGACTGAGAGCAGGGCTTCTGTTTTGCACCACGGATGAGCTGGTTTCAGAATTATTATCTGAAGCCGCTGTTGGATTGTCATCAAAACACTGTCCTCTATCCCATCAAAGAGATTGTTGCCCGGTAAGAAGTAATGCGGACAGTTCATATTGAGCAGACACGTGTTAAGCTCATACAGAAGATCCATTACCCGGGGAACGATGTCATCCTTCGACCAGTAGGGACGGGGTATTTGTTCCAACATCCGAAAGAAGATGTTTTTGAGGTGGTAAGATTTTATTCCTTCTGTGGTCGGATGTTTCAGAAACAGTTTGTAGAGCTGCTTGAAGAACACGTAAGCAGTTCGCTGCGCGTCCGTCAGGTCTTCGGCAAGGTCGCGTTCGGCAAGGCTGAATGAAAGCCTCCATTCTAGAAGGGTTGTGCTGTTTTCTGGAGATTTTGGCACAAGCATACACCCAGTGCGAACCACTCTTTCTTTGAGACTCTCTGAAGGCCATCCGCTGCGATGGTCTCGCGTTAGCCACTCCTTGGCTACTGAAGGCCACGATTGGCAAGGAATGGCGATCGCCATGTCGAAAGTCTCTGTTCCATGATCGTAGATGGAATGCCAGTGCACGGCTGGACCTTCTTTCCCAATATGGTGTTGCAACTGTTCATGACGCTCTCCGATAGCCGCGTACAAGTTTTCCATGAAAGCGAGAAGTTCACATCGAATTTGGAAAACACTCACCATTCCGACGGGGGAGAGAAACACTTCGCAATGCTGATATTGACCATCCCCGACCATAACCCTACACACGCTGATCAACTTTGCGGCCGATTCCTTTCTTGTGACTTTGATAAATGCGTAACCGGGTTGACGTGTGCAGAATTCAACGTCGACGATATATTCCTGGTTTGTTGTAGCGTTGTTGTCATCTGTTGACGCAAAAGTATTTGAAATGTCGCCCTCGCGGGCAACCACTCTTTCAATTACGATGTTAACATCGACCTCATCGGACACGATTTCCCCAAGCCGAGTTTCCGTAATATCCATATCGTCAGGTGGCAACATTTCAGGCAAGGCGAACCCTTCGTAATTGCTACCAACCGGTTCCATTCTCACGTTCTTCGCATGGAAAAGGTCGTGGCAGGAGAAAGGTGTGGCAACACCGCTTTGAACGTGTTTCTCGCTGTACGATTGAGCCTGCAGGAATTTTCGCAGGTGTGGAAGATTCGAATCGCACTGGTCTCGCGAAAGGGCTCTCTGGCTGCTGATGTAACGTCGAAGGCCATTTTCCACCGTTGGAAACAGTCTGTGTCTGACCGTAGACGCTCCATGTCGCTGCTGAAGACTCCAAGAAGACATACTCACAGCTGAAGATTTTTTTCGGATACAGAATAGTAATAACCTACTGGTAAAAAAATGACAAACAACACTAAGGTCGACGACTTGAGTTAGTTAAATACCAAACTCGTCAGTGATCTTGTGAAATAAAAGACATTCATGACACGTAACGACGCCAATTTCGCATCATTTTCTTTCAATCAAAGATACACGTGTTCTGTAATGGTTCCAAGTTCAAATTCAGGGTCGTAACAGAATTATGGCCTTTCAGTGTATCATTAGAAGCCTACTCAAAGAGCAAAATTATCCGTACAATGATACGGACATGGCAAATTCAATTTGTTTATTACTCCGTGCTAAACCAGTTCGCTCGCTTCAATCGAGGGTATCATATATCCCACAGTCGCATATGGTTCAATACACAGCGACTATTATGGTATGCATTAGAAATTGTGGTTCGATACGTATACACCGGCCATGGCCGGTGTGGTATGCATTAGAAATATATTTCTAATGCATTAGAATGATGGATCAGCCAGAAGTGGCAGCTTTATTACAGACAAGTAGAAGAAAGTATAACAGTACACATTATACCAGGGTGTGGATTTTCGTACCACGTACCACACTGGTACCACAGCGGCCATCAACGTGTATCGAACCAGAAGCGACTATTCGGTGTCCAATCGGTCCCTCCCGATATGTGCCCTCCCCATTGCTCAGAATTACTTAACATAGCCGAGAAGCTCGTATGTGTTCAGAGGTATGAAACTCTTGGTTGTTCTCGGCGGTTTTCTGGCAATGATAAATCATTTTCGGTTTGAAATACTTACTTAACATAATATCTGCGTTTTCTTCCGGGTATGGTCAGGTGGAAAAACACATGAATCACGTGACCAGTGTTCACGTGACCCAGTCTCTGTGTATACGTTTGTTTTGTGGAGGGACCGTGATTTGCATCGTCGGTCGATCAACCTAGTGCGCCGCAGCTGTAGTGCTTCGTGCACGGTTACTCTACCCCACTACCGTGCTCCGTGGGACGGCAACGGTGCGTTTAAATAGTGTTTAAAATAGTACCGTGCCTGATTTGAAATTCAGGAGCAAATGAAAAATGCTGATTGTCCATCAAAATGATAAGGTGTGCTACCGTGTGAGTCGAAAGAAGACCATTTTCATCGGAATCTTACGCTGTGTACTGGCAACCTGTTAACCATATCAAAGTCATGCATGAGCCATGTAGAAAACTTGGGTCTTCGATGCTAGAAGACTATCTATTTTAGGGTATATTGAAAGACATACGAGCTGTTACAATTGTAACGATATTTTGCACATGTTATATTTTGATAAAAATCTGTCTTAAATTAAGTTCTGTTATAATCAACAGCTCATTGCGTCAGTTGTATATATGTGGGTGGTTTGCATCAATTCGTGTTTTTATAAGTTACGTTTTGATCAAATACACGCAGTGTTATTAAAACTGTCAATAGTTAGAATGTAGAGAATCAGGCAGTTGTCGTTTATTTTCCTCTGGCCGGCAAAATATATCGAGGGGCGATAACGCCCTCTTTGTCGCTTGTTTTATCATGTTTCAGGCATGCTACCACCACTGAACCTTTATGAGTTTTGTGGTGCAGACCGGAAACGAGACTCGACGCTAATCAAATACCAAAAACTGGCTTTGTTAATAATATTCATTTTTTATAATTATTAATACGTCTTGCTTTGTGCCTCATTGGCCTGTGGTGGTAATAGAAGGATTATGTTCTTCCAGCTGCTCATCGAGGTGATGTTTCGCCTTCCCAACGGAGTCATGCAACTTATCTAGATGGCTCTGCTCTGTACTTCATACAGCGAGTCTGACAACTAAATGTTGTGTAACGGAGAGTTATAGAGTACGTTTACGAAGACCAACAGATTCACGCAGGAATCGATCACATTACTGAAATTTTCTCCTATCCTTTCCAAGCACACAGCCAGCATGATTCCTTTCCAAAGGCGCTTTCTATTTCAGCACTTGTGTACAAACTTTTGCTAAGAGCCTATGAAATTTTCGAATTTTGACTACCTACAAGACTGGCCCCAGTCGCTTGGCTTTCGTTGGCAGCAGTATCTGGCTGGCCATCTCGTTCTACACAACAGCCCACCACTAACGCGACAGTCTGGTGAAGTTTATTTCTTCAATATACTGTTTTGATATTTATATGCCACACCCTTTGAGCAGTCTAACCACCTACGATACCAATATCGTAATTCTGCATGCTGTACTTTTTCTTCATTTCCAATGATAGGAAGTGTTGCTTTTGAAAGACCCGTTGAACACCAATACCACTACGACCTGCAGAGACTTACATCTGCAGAACATAAGCAACATCATCGCGTACAGACATGGTGAAAATCCAAAAGGCGAAGAAATGAATCAGTATAGGATAACCTTCAATGCCTATGAAGGACCCTCTACGTGGCAGCTAATGGTAGATAGTCAAGGAATTATCAACTCGGTGAGTTTGCGTTCATTTGTCTGCGCATGGTCCCTCCACTTAAAGGTATACAGTCACTTGTAATCTAAATACGCCCATATATGGTCAAAGGGGCGTTCCGTGGTATTCAAAATGCCCATTCGAGGGTGCTGTTTTAAAAAGCGGCCACCCGCTTAAAATCTGTGATTGGTTAGATTTTCTCTTTCCATGGTAATTGTAGGAAAATTGGAACAGGTGACAGTATACCTTTAAGGGACCGTGGTCTACGTTTGTCCACAGCCTGTGTATTTGGTTAACTAATATTTATGCTCATCTACAATACAGTGTCAGCAATGTCTGGAACTCTCGACAGGTTCTCAAACAAAAATAACTTGTTTTTTTTGACTTTCTGTCCTATTCTGTCCACATAGAAAAACCGCAAACCAGATGTTTGCCACCTTGTTTTATCTCCAGTCCATAATCTTACAATCCATACTTCATTTGCAATACTAGCATTTTCACTCCATATATCTATCTATCTATCTATCTATCTATCTATCTATCTATCTATCTATCTATCTATCTATCTATCTAATATATATATATATATATATATATATATATATATATATATATATATATATATATATATGATTAAGTATAATCCCATGATTAAAATCAAAGTCTATGGCGTAATACTCTCTGCTGTTTACAGTTAGCCATATATTTCACTACTAGGAGGCGTCATCTCGCGAAATATAAGTGCATGGTGTCCCTTTAATATCCTTGCAGATTAAACAGATGTCTCGCTATCAAAAGTATGACGTATGTCAAGATCCACGTGTATCCATTGAGTTCTGTGTGTGCGCACAATTTCCAGACGGGACACCGTGAGCAAGCCGTGTGTGATCGTGTGATCTGGAGTTGCTGCCGCTGAACGAAGAGGGTGCGAAGGGGTGGGGTGCCGTGTCATTGTGCAATGTTGATGTCCTTCTGATGTGCATTGGCATAAAGAATCCCGTCAAAGTTTGGCATAGTCGGCATATAAACTGTTCACAAGAGTATTTGAGATGTGATGAATTCTTTAATGCGGTGACTATCATCACAAAGTGAATTTGTTCTTTCTCGAACCGCGAGTTCATTCTCTGAGTGCAATTGTCTTACTCATTGCGTATTATTGAAAGGTTGAAAAGCGAAGATCATATATTCTCGCGCATTAAACGTTCCTCTCTTTAATATGTATCTATTTGTATTCCCTCTACAAAACGCTGTTTGCTTCGAAGCTTCTTGGCAGATGTGTCAAACACACTTCAAAAGCGTTACAGCGCAACTATACGGGTACAGTTGGGTTTTTGTGGCGTTTGTTCCAAATTGGTCTCTGTCAAAAGCTTCGTCTCTGCAATTTTTGGCCAAGTTCATCGGATTGATCGAATTCCAGTTGCTTTGAAAGCAGTCAAGAATAGTTAATACTAAAAACACTTCTTCCACGTGAACAATTATTGACAATAAAATCTACCTATCTGACGATCGCGTGAATGCGTTAAACTCAACTAATAGGTACCAAACATACTTGATGTGTTCTCATCTTTATTATTATATTGATCTACATCCCTGCATCGAGCAATTTACTCCTCTGAGAAGATATAAATAAGTTATGGTTATATATATATATATATATATATATATATATATATATATATATATATATATATAAACTATTATCAACTCTAGAAAGTATATATATGAAGATGAGAGAGAGAGAGAGAGAGAGAGAGAGAGAGAGAGAGAGAGAGAGAGTAAGCTTATGATCGATGAATTAGTAACTCATAACGGGAAAGGTATGAGGCTGACACAGAATAACTGATGTAAACGGTACAGTGCAGGCAGAGGTTTCAAATATTCTTTTTCTGTTTAGATATTGGTGAAATAGTGAAAAGTTCAAAAAGGTAGTTTCCGATATTGTGATAGCAATACCCTCTGTAGTGTAGTATGTAGTGTATTTATCCCGCTTTGAAACTACTTGCCAACAAAATATTTTATTCTCTGACATCCCCCTACCCCAGTTCTCTCGCCTATACTCGCTAACACAATTTTGTTTGTTTGATGTAGCCTATGGTTGTCTGGTGCCATAACTTGAAGTACAGCAGAGAGGGATCATACTCCATAAAAATGCACACTTTTTCCTGATTTTAAGAAATAAATAGGCAAAGTAAGCACGATCTCATCCAACAGATCGATCATAGCACTGTTTAGATTAAAAACATTTACTTTCTAACCGTCAAAATGGTGACATTATGGTTTAGTGAACGATATCTTGTGATCATGGAAAATACTTCCTACCTGATAGCTGCGACACCAAAACCAGTAGTGATCATGACGGCAATACACACATTAGTCAGGTTTTAACGATAAAATGTTGTCATATCTCTATCATTTCTCTCGTGCCTGTGTGCATCAATTCTCATTACTTATAATACTCCTATTTCGACATATTCGCATCGTCAGACGCGAAAATTACGACAAGTTCACACATTTGCCAGACTTATAACATCCTACTGACTCCTAACCAGCTAAAATGGATGCCAGCATTAGGGACTTACACCCAGATATGACGCATTCCCACGACCAAAAGCCAATAATCGGAATTAAAATTACTTCCCATCTCCTTGCTAAAACATTCATAAACTGGATAAGAAGGCGAGAAGATCGAGGATTACTCCTGTAGTTGAGTAGATTAGTCTAGTTTTCCAATTCGTTGTATAGTTAGAGACTTCCATGTGTCTCGCCGTCATAATGAAAGTCCACGTCAACCGTACATTTTGGGGTTGAAATTGTGACTCACCTCACTATACGAATTGTATTTATTTTGTATTAAATTAAATGAAAAGTGACCCATGCGGGACAGGAGGGATGTGGGTTCAGGGGATGTGGGTTCGAGTCCCGCATGGGTCACTTTTCATTTCATTTACTACAAAATACGTACATCTTGGCCTCAGTTTGAGTAGGTCTTCCCCAGATAGTCTAGCTCAAGTTTCCGGATACCTCGAGCTTAGCCAAGCGAGTAAAATTCCCCCGAAGATACCTCAAGACAGACCCCCCCTATTTATTTATTTATTTTACAATGTCATGGTTAAGGTCTGTCGCTTTTGTAACTACAGTTGTGCTCTCCATACCAGTTTTGTTCAATTGTAAATGCATGCAGAGAGTGACCCAAACGAAAGGCCCGTTTTCTAAATTATCTGTTCACCATTCTGTCCGTACAGCTGCCGCAAAAACTCTCTTTGAACAAACTTTTTTCACATTAAACATTTGTTACGAATCATGAAGCGGTATACTCATGATATATTAATTATATTTATCTTTCGAACAAATTGACAAGTGACAGAACATCCCGAATTTAAATTACTTCTAATGAAATAGCATAAATATTATTTCCTCTTTAAATGCATGAAGAAGTGTCTTTTCTCCCAGTATGTTGATTCGTTGATGAAGTTTTATTCTAGACTAGTGGTAAAGAATCAACCATAGTAGTTAATACGAAAAGCCTTTGCGCGGTGAAATCCTCTATGTGTTGTAAACCCATTACATTAAATACTGAACCAGCTCAACAACAGCTTAAATCTACCGGTACTGCTATCTTTCTGGTTACATGACATGACAAAATATTACAACTAATCATGTTCCTTGCGATGCTATAAAAAGTGAACCTGATAAAATTTTTGGCAAATAACGAACGTTTGAGCTCCATGAACCTTGTTTGATCATCTTTCAATATTGACAGTAGCCCTTGTCGTTCGTTGCTCGGATAAGAAGTGGTCAAGTCCTTGTCATCTTCGCTGAGGTTTTATGTAAACTGCACTCCACGCTGTGGTTCCTCCAAATTGTCGTCAGTCGCTCGCGCTCTTTCTCCAGTAAGTCTTTCTCTTCTTTGAGTTTCTTGTTCAGCTCAATTTGAGTTGTATGTTCCTGTCAAAAAGTGAAGCTACTCCTTATTTATTCTTATAGACGAATTCGACAAATTATTATATTTTAAAGCGTCGTGTTCACCTCTTCATTTAAATTAATATGATAGAGTGCGCTGCATTCAGGGATGGGTCATTTAATCGTTAGAGGGGGTTAGTTAGAGGAAGTGTAATTTTTTTAACTTTCAAAGGTTTAAGGTATTTTTCAGAATTGCACACAAAACACTTCTCCAGTTCCCAGTTTAAAGATTCTGAAAACCAGTAATGATATTAATAAAAAAATTGAACGGCAATGTGCAGGAAGTGTTACTGTGATGAACGTCTTCAGAACGGAAGTAAACACACCTCAATAATTTGCTTTTCTTTGTATTTCTTTTTTCTGCGGCATTTGTAAGCAGCCAATCGGTTCCGTTCTCGTCGCAATTTACGTCGTTTTTCCTCTTCTTCAGTTACCTGTCATACAAGATACTTTTACATGACAGTTGGCATTTTTTTGGCTCGACCGATAGTGTTTAATATTCTGTGAACTCTACATATTATCAAAGTGGCTCGCTGCTTGAATATCATTGATCGCAGCGAAATAGCTTTTAAGACATCGTTTTTCAATGTACAGAATATGTAATCCTGATCCAAATGTGTGGATAAATTCCGAGATACTCTCATGTAATACCACTGATAGTGAACCACGGTATTACTGTAAAATGTCACCATTCGCTTATCTGATGGGGTGAAACGCGAACAACTTACGAAGATGCGTTTTTTAAAGCTTATGTATGTTTGTGTTAATAGTGTTATTCAATTTTTCGTCTGTCTGTCGCTCCAATTTGTATAGAAATTAAAGTTCAGTTGATTCTATAAATTGTAAATTTTAACGAAGCACTTGTTCAGTATTGTGTGTTCTCGCTGTGAAATCAGAAATTACGTCAATTAACATTATCCCGCCATGGATAATCTCAAAGTGACAGTACAAAGATATCATCTGGGTATTAAATACAGCAAGGAGCTTCTCGAAGACATGAAGCCTTTATCAGATTCTTGAATGGGTGAAGTCATTGCACGCTAGGCATCAGTTTAACGTTGTAATGATGGGCTGGAGTCATATTGTGTTACTCTTAAAATATTCAAGGCTTCATTATTGAAAGACAGACTATAGTCTCGAAAAATGACGCTGCAAATGAACGAAATTTATGAGATGACAAAAGCGTCTTTTGTTTTCAGAAGTCGAAAAACAATGTTGTGGTCAATGGCAGGAATATTTTTTAATAGTTTTTAATAGTTAACATAGTATGCGTTAAGGCTACGAGGACAGGGATTCGAAACATACTTCATAATCTCGTGCTGGGGATGTCGGTTCGAATTTCACATCCGGGAGCCCTCGAGATACTCTTCTCGACTTGATGGCGCTCTTCAATTCGTCTTTGATCAGAGACGTATATGTGACGTCACCGGGGTTGCTCTGACTCTCCTTCTTAATTCTTACAGTTGAAACGATGTTATTGCTCTCCTCGCGGTTCATATTTTTCTACTTGTGTTCAAAAATTATCGCTCAGTAGATCCTGTTTTTTGAACGACATGCAAGCGGATTGTCACGGTCCGTTACATATTGGGTTCCATGGCCAAACCAATGGCTTAAGAATCACTCGGGGTTTGTCTGCTGAAGAAAAATATTTAGGCGATTTAATAATTATACTGGTTTGTGGCATTAAATGATGGTATCGACCTACATGTCACTACTTGCCCAATCAGCCACTCACCTACCCACGGAACGGGCTTTTTGAATACTGCTTGTTCACTCAACGCGAGAATAATAGATCAAGGAAATTTGTAAATGGCGCTTTGTTGCGAACATACCTTTTATGGGCCATACTGTTTTGTGGAGGGACTGTGTTCTTGTACATGTGAATAAAATTTCCACCGCATTCTGTATTTGCCTAAACCTAAATTATCTGACCTGTTGATTTCTTTTACCAAACCTGGTATTTTTGTTTCTCTGTTTTAAAATAGAACCTCCTATAGTACCACAAAATATTCTACTTTACAAAGTGATTTAGTACTGGTGCATTCTTGTAGTTGGCTAATAAAATGATAAACAACGCTGAATATATTGCAGTGTTACTTTTTCCAAAGGTGTGAAACTGTACAGATATACAGTTTGTGTCCAAGCAACATACCTGTATTGCCTGCCAGACTGCCCTTACTGTAATGCATGAAGTGACAAGGTGCGGTTTGGACGATTTCGTCATTCAAAGGTCGGCAGCATGACCTTTGTCATGAAAACAAGGCTTGACGTATCAAGTCTACGTGCGAAGCGCTTGATTCTATGAGCTCTAAAGTCACATGATTAGCGAGAGGACTATGACCTCAGCTTTAAGGTAAACTTACAGGCCTTCTTGTCAAACAGTTCGATTAAAGTAGTCTGTAATTTAAACTCCTTGTAGAGTATAAGCTTGTGAATAGTTCCTGTAGAAAGGCGTTATCTAGATAGTGCCATCATTATGGGGATCCAAAACTGAAACACATCGTTAAATTTCGACAAAGGTCCAACCTAAAAGCATGTATACTCCTTGTTTCCAATGCTCGCACGTGTGAAGCTAGAAGGCTATACAGTAACTACAAGAAATAACATAAATTTTACGTAAAGCCACAGGTCAGACCGTTGAACATTGAAAGGCTTCTTGAAATTTGGGATCACGTTAGTTCAAGTGGTATGTAAACCCATGGTCTACTTGCTGTTGACGATTCATATTTGGCGGTACTTACCGACAGCCACAACGAGTATCGAAGTTGACACCTGTCTCCCCAAGAGAAATTCTGGTTCACGATATATTCGTCCCACGTTAAAATTCTGTGTTTTGGCAGAACGTTACCATACTTCCTACACAGTTCTTTGTGTATAAGTCGAGGAAAAAGCGTTATGAATGCAGGCTTGTACTGTGTTTACGTTTCTGTGTGTCCGGGGAACTCCCCTTTCGTTAGAGTTTGTGGCCGGCCATTGGTTGGTGACGACTGACGTCAGAAATACGGGTACGAAGCACGTTCCACGGAGAAAGAACGCTATGAGCTCTCGGCTCTACATTACAATTTATTCAAGATTTTGATGCAGCTGTATGTTTGTAAAATGCAATATTAGGTTTGGAACTCAGTTTCGAAATTATAAAAATACAAAAACCCATCATAATTATTTATGATAGTAAAAATACTATAGAAATAATGTGCACAAATGGTACGCCGGAAATTAAAGATGTCATGGGACTTCCAGAGGGCGCGCTAGAAGTTTTAAGTAAAGATTTAAAAAGTAACAGTCCATGAATTCTTTTTACTTCATATCTGAGGCAATCTTTTTTATTGTTTTTACCTTCCTTGCCTGGAAATATTTTTCAAAGACAACCTCTCGGAACTCTTTTTTCCCTGAAATCTTCCAAGCCCCCCACATGATATCAAATGATCCACCCCTTACTTAATACGCAATCACAGTTAGCCGCTGATACATTAGAGTATTCCCTCTACGAGAGAATGGGTCAGTGAGCCCGTCATATTTTCTTTTACTTACAGGAAAACTTCATCTTGCAAAAACAGAAAAACAGTGATCACATAAAAAAGGTTTGGAAACAGGATGACTTCTCTCACCTGTCAGAAAAGACTGAATATAATTAACAAAATTGTATAAAAGGGACTTTAGTTTTACCTTTTGGCCAATTTTTCAGTATATTTTGTTTTGTGTATCAACTGCAATTTCTTGTTATATTCCCCACAGCATGCTAGAATAACAGATACACTGTTTGACAAAATACTCTGTATATGTGTAAAGACCATGACCATTGTTATTGGTGACAAATGAAATCATAGTCCGGACTTGAATTCAATTGTAAACAATAACAAAGCTGACTGTAAACGTAGGCTATGTTAATAAGCTACATACTTAACATTTAACCACACTTCAGGAAGCTTGGGAACAAGAATCTACAGTAGATTCACATAACAATATACTAGTAACTAGAGTCAAACGTTATAGTCACCTGTAATCTAAGTATGCCCATATATGGTCAAAGGGGCGTTCCTTGGCATTCAAAATGCCCATGTGAGGGCGCTGTTTTTAAAAAGCGGCCACCCGCCTAAAATATGTGATTGGTTAGATTTTCTCTTTCCATGGTAACTGGAAAAATTGGAACAGGTGACAGTATAGTATACCTTTAATGGAGCTTTACATGGATTACTTGCGATGATTATGATAAGTTATGAGAAAAGGGAGTCTTTTTTACATGTCTGCTTATTTTCATATTTTGCAGTTTTTAAAGATTTCTTCTTATATTTGTTTTAGCGATTTAAAAAGTAGATCTTCAGCAAACTTCAAACAATTTATAAGGTTATTTATACAGATTTTATATGTAAATTAAAAAATATATTCTTATATAAAGTTTTACCCTTTTTACTCTCAGAAGAGTGTATGCGATTTTCGTGAGCCGCTTGTTCCAAAGCACAATGCAGTACGATTTATGAAACAGCCCATCGACAACTTCTGCAGCACTCTCTAGTAGACTGAGGAAACCAAAAGTTTGAACTTAAGGCTGCATTCACACATACTGGTGAGGAGGGCCGGGGGGGCGCTGGAGGAAGTCAGAAGGGGCGATTAAAAATGCTTGGGTTAGTACGGGGACCCTAATGGTTTTGCTCTTGGTATAAGGGGAAGTCTGAAAATATTTTGGTTCTCTATTTTTTTACATTTTAAGATTCAATAGTTTGATACGAAATTAAGTTAGAAATTAATAATATTTTTATGTCATCCAATTGTTCTAATGTATAAACAAAATCTTGAAATATTTTATCGCATTTCATGAATTTTATTTCGGAGAAATCTAATATGTTATGAATGCCATTAGATTTTCATAAGAAGAACAAGTAGACCTTGTAACAGTGCAGAAGCTAAAACTGTTGATTTTTTTCTGCATTTCTATGCAATATATCAAATACAGTTTCTTGCTGTCTCCCTACAGCATGCTGAAACACACAGTATTCAGTTTGTCAACAAAGCCTGTATATGTAAACACTATAATAGGGTTGATAATTGAATTAGAGTCCAGACTGAAATTCATTATGTCAATGATACCCATGCACAGTACACGTATACGTACACAGGCTGTGTTCTTTGGCAAGCTGAATACTTGGCAGTCCAACAACCTATGGGGATTAGAAATAAAAACGCGGTTGATTAAACTAAACAAAAAATCGAAATTATCAAAGTTAGTACAGCTACTGCCCTACTACTGCCTGCGGACAGTGTCATTTTCACTGCATAACGGCAGTGACAGTGACAGAAATAGCTCAGACTCTGATGTCATTGAAGAATAGTTTGGGTATTGACGCTTATGACAGCCCCTCCCCCCTAATTGTGAATGCTGCCATATCATGTAAATCGGGTGGCGTAGCGGTGGTATTTAATCGCGGACGTACCGAGAGCATGACTCATTTTTCTGCCAATTTTGAGGATTATCACATGGGAAAATTTCAACATAGAAAATGACCTCATTTTCAAAGTAGTACGTCGGTTTCTTGGAGTTGAGGATTATGACAGTATTGCCGTGGTCGAAATCCACACTATCACTCTTGAGATTGTAATTCCTTCTTCAGATTTGTGCTACGCCCTTCTTGTAGGGAAGAGTGTGTATAGGCAAGACTACTGTACGTAAGGGTTGGCGAACATTGGTTTGAATTTTTGCTGCATGATGATGATGGTGGTGGTGATGATGATGATAATGATTTTCACATTTTTATTAAAATCAATAATAATATTCTTCATATTTTTTATTAAAATTAATGACTAGGAGCCTTGATCCCCTGTGATTTGACCTACGCGTAGCTCTAAATCTGTGGAGCTCGAGCGTAGCTCAAATCTGAAGAATGAAATTACAATCTGAGTAGGCCATACAGTAGTATCGTTTTCGGCCACGGTAAGTTTGCCATATATCATGTGTTACTCGCTAGATTACTAACCTAACACTTCATATAACAGATACCATTAAAGGGACATATGAATATAATGATTTTCGTGCGTGTCCATGTGACAGAACGCTAAGCTGTTTTTATCAATGAAATCCTCTCTCTGTTTACCTAATACTTTAATTGGAACCCGGCCTAATCACTTAAACGCACACTGCTGTTAGACTCTAAACAACTGCCTAATGATATTAGCTACATACCGTGTTGAACTTATCAGGGGACTAAATCACAGTCCCTCCGCTCAGGAGATCGTGATTAAATCAGCTGGTCAAGATCTAGCGGATTACTAATGGCCTGAAAAAAGTCCCTCCAGACAGGTGTTAATGGGCAATGCCTGAAAGAAAATCTCTTCTTTATTGGAAGTGCCACTGGTATACCATTTAAGGATTGTGTGAAATTTGTGGTTCTACCCCACAAGTGTACTCCAAATGTTTTATACAGGGATATGCTGTCCAAAGTGAAAACCTTTACCAATGTATATTAAAAAAATAAGGCTTACTAATTGTTAAGGATTTCCAGTAAAAATTTCGGGAATATCTTCAAGTCATTGATCGTTATTCTGGGGGACATGCTATCAAGTCATGTTTATGCTTTTTCCTGATGAAAAGTCGACCGATGTTTAGAGCTTTTTAAGTGAAAAAGTACCCTTTCGGGTGGCACATGTACGCATTTGTATGGTAATATCCCTTGGAGGTTCTATTGCAGTAGTCTAGGACCTCTCCTCGGTTACGGTATACGCTAGGCGGTGTTACAACCGATAACGTAGTAACTAACCGATAACGTATCAAACCAGATAACGTAGTAAAAATTTACCGATAACGTAGTAAATCAACCGATAACGTAGTAACGAACCGATAACGTAGTAATTTTTTCTAACCGATAACGTAGTAAAAATTTACCGATAACGTAGTAATTTTTCCTAACCGATAACGTATCAACAAATTTACCGATAACGTATCAATGAACCAATAACGGATTAAATCAACTGATAACGTAGAAAAGTCAACCAATACCGCATCAAATCAACCAATAACGTATCAATTAACTGATAATATCTGATTAAGCGATTCATTAGGAGCGATGGATCGATCGATTTATAGATAAATAAGTATTAGATAGATAGATAGATAGATAGATAGATAGATAGATAGATAGATAGATAGATAGAGGAATAGGTCGAGCAATAATCGATAAATTAATCGATCACTCAATCGATAGATCGATTGATCTATCTTTCGATGTTTGATAAATGGTCGATCGATCAATCAATCGATCGATAGATAAATTAATTGGCAGATCGATCGATAGAACAAAGGATTCATCAATGCGAAGGCAAGATAGATGAATTAATCGATAGATCGATCGATCGGTTCGATAAATTGGTCAATAGATAGATAGATCGATTTGTTATCACATTGTCTCGTACGAAATTTTCTTTACTTCTATTTATTTTTTCCGTTTAGCATAAATTGTCACAAATTTCTGCAGCAAATTGTGTTTCGACTGTTTTCGTGGTAGTACGAACGACTAAGTTGATCTAAATGTTGTTAAACTATTGGAATGGCTTTTGGAAGTTGTTTCTAGTCTTGCTATAGTAGCTATACAGTTTAGTTCTAGTTCGGTAATAGCAACAGTTCTGTTGACTTTTAGTGGAGCAGTGCACAGTTTTGTCAATTTAATATAACAGTGACGGATGTGTACAGTTCTGAATGGAATGTTATAGTGTCAGTTATTTTGTTTACAGTTCTGTTTTATACAGCACTGTGTTATGCATCGCGTATTGTTGCGGGTTTTTAAAATTTTATTTCCTCATGAGCAGAAAAAAGGTTGACGTGGGGGTCTTAATTGACGCGCGCGAGGATGAGAAACAAACTTTTTTATTTTAATTGGTCTATGCGTTTTTTCTATCAGCTCTATAATATAATACTCAATAATTTTGCGATGTCTTCGTAATCCTAATTCAAATAAGATATGACTTGACGTGAATCACGACAGAAAGGATAAAAAGGAATGAAAAAGCAATATGTTGTCTTCAAAATCTGTTGACTTGGCTTGTTTACATGAGTAACTTGCAAAATCAATGAATACTGATCATAAGGAATTCCATTGAATAATGAGTCCAGATTTACCTGTAATTCAGTCCCAGAATGAGAGTGACATTGTAAGCTTATTGTCATTTTGATATACTGACGTTGTAAATAACGAAATTTCATAATCGGTCATGTTGACAACTTTTTGCTAAGTCCCACCAACCTAGAAAGTGTGTCGATAAAGACACTCACATGTGTGTTGTATCTTGAATTCATCCTGCAGGAATATTTATTAATTAGTTCGCATTTCCCCAATTGATGAAATTCGATTCGTGATGTCTGAGTAATGTCACGATTGTAACTCTGAAGGTGTAACTGCTTGACTATATGTAAAAAAGAAAGATACAACACTCATTAATGTTCAATTAGTTTCCATTTATTAATACATTATCGGTCGATTGATAATTTATTTGTTGACTTGGTGCATTTTCAGTTGATTGGAATCTTTACTCTTTGACTTGGCTAGGTTATTGGTTGGCTTGATACATAATTGGTTGATTTAATACGTCATCGGTTACTTTGATACGTTATTGTTCTCTTGGGCACATTATTGGTTGATTTGATACACTATCAATCGATCGATCTATCTATCCATCGATATATATATATATATATATATATATATATATATATATATATATATATATGCATATTTATACACACACATACACCAATCGTTCTATTAGTCAAGCAATTGATCAATTCATTCAATCATTCAGTCGATAGAAAGATCGATATATCATTACATCGATAGATCAATCGGTCGATCTATCGATTGATCAATGGATTGATCGATCGATCGAGGATACATCTATCCCTAAGAATATATTCCCATGATTCATTTGATCCAATACATTGTAAGTTGATTTGATACGTTATCGGTAAATTTGTTGATACGTTATCGGTTAGGAAAAATTACTACGTTATCGGTAAATTTTTACTACGTTATCGGTTAGAAAAAATTACTACGTTATCGGTTCGTTACTACGTTATCGGTTGATTTACTACGTTATCGGTAAATTTTTACTACGTTATCGGGTTTGCTACGTTATCGGTTGGTTACTACGTTATCGGTTGTAACAGGCGGTTTCCACCGTTCCGGGGAGAGGTGCTAGACTTCGCGGATTCGGTGCAATATATGAACGGTAAGAATGTACGTGTCTGCGGGATGAACAGGTCAGATTCGAACTGCATAGTATGAATGAGTCCAATGACTTGCCCATGTAAAATTGGGGGTAGGACATAGCCGATTTTGAAAAACCGTACAATTCGAAATATCCCGCCTCGACCCCCGCCCACGAGCACTAGAGTCTTTCGTCCTGATATCACTATGGCAACATCATTCCCCTCTTCCTATGATCTCCCATTCTCCCTTCTCAGCACACTTTTACTCTCCCTATATCCAAAGGTAATCTGAGCACGACAGAACTCGGATCGTGTTTCGGAAGTTTGAGTTCGAGTGGGGTTCTCTGTGATCATTGATATTGACTGTATATACGTGTCTTTCATTTTGAGTGTTGATAGTCAAATTCAAGCCCAGACTTGGATCTAGTTTTCAAGAATAACAATTCATGTGACATGTTGACAAGTTGCATGGATGAACAGTATACTGGATATTTCAAAATGCTGTAGGACGCGGACCAAGCCTGCAGTTAGTAAACAACAAAATATCGAAATTTCCTCAGCAATGGCGTGCGTTGGAGGGGGAATCATCAAAATGTTATCATCTCCTAGGGTCATTATTTTTTTATGGGTAAGGGGGTCCAGGAGAATTTGCCGGCCCGCTCTCGGCTATAAGTGAACGCTCCCTTACAGGAAGTACGTGCAAACGGATAGGTATGGAAAGCCGTTCGGGACCCCTCAGCGAAATATCTTTCCCCATTAAAAATGCACAGGTAGAAAACAAAAAAAAATTCCGTCGAAATATACAAAAAAATACCACCCGGCTACAACATCATAACTTTTAGTGTTAGCAATGTTGCCGCTGACTGATGTTTTGTCGTCGCATTAAAACATTAATTGTTTGCGTTGTTGTTGTCGCATTTGAAGTTGACGGAGCCGCTGAAAGTTATGTTGTAGCCGGTTGGTATTTTTTCGTATATTTCGACGGGAAACTTTTTCGTTCTCTACCTATGCATTTTCAAAGGGGAGAGAGATAGGGCAGCGAAAGACCGATCACATAATTGTCACATTTGTTTTGCGCCCATCGTTAAAAATCTTGGTATAAGCTAACTACAGCGATATTTCTCTATTTCAGAAAATAACGTGTTTAAATATTGCGACAAGACATTTACAACCACGAGGATAAAAACCACAACAAAAAAAACGATGCACATAACGACAACATTTTACACTAACATTACTTAAAGAATATTCTAACGAACATGGTATTCTCTTTCCCCTTTGAAAACATCACGTGACTCCAATCAGTCGACAAGTCAATTTAAGATTCCATTATCATTCACTGTTAAATCGATCATTTTGTCTGAAGTGAAAATCTATAATATTTGTCAAAGTATGATAAATATTTATATCCGTGCGTTACTCACGTCCCCAGGCCTATTTTCTTGATTAATTTATGTTTACCAGGAAGAAAAAATCTATCAAGACCAACAGCATTACTTGATTTTAAGAAAACAGTAACAAATATTATTATGTATGTTTGTTTACTTCTTCTTCCTGGTTTATTTTAATGCAGCGCCTGCACGCAATTAGCCCTTTGCAAAGCATGGAGTCACATAGCTGTTTTGCGCCCTCAACGGTGATGTTTACTGATGCTTTCTACAACCCGAGTCAAAACTTGCTGGATGCGTCAACTTACGTGAAATTATTACCGTCGATTCTCAGATTCTCGAAGGAAGAAGTTAAAAGGGTTAACGATTTGATGACTTCCACTTTGGTTTTTCTCTATGTGGTTGTTTTTTACCGTTTTTGCGGGGACAACCATGCCCAACTTTGTGGCCCCATCTTTCGGTGGTGACTTAACAGTTGCGCAATATCGATACGAAGGGACGGCAGCAGTCTGACATTGTCGACAAGCAAAAAGAACATTGTCACTTCACGTGATTTCATCAATTGGGCCTCAGACCAGAAGCCATAGATTACAGCTGAGTTTTGCACATGTCACTGTCCCTGCGCAGTGTTAAAAAACACTTCGAGACAAAATATGTAAACTCTCAAAAAATCATGAAATGTTCTCATAAACTTCAGATTTGATAGTCTGTAAAATATCTTACACAAATTTTCACAAAGAACCACATGTGAACAGCCCCAGTATCGACTTCTTTCTTTTGTCTATTGTTTCAGATGAATTTATACAAGCGACAAAATCAGACATATACTTCTGCACAAGTAGAGAAATCAGAAAATCAGCAATTTAGACAATCGAATTTCTTCAAGCCAATGCAAATCATCATTGCCCAACGTCGCTGTTGTCTGTTAATTTTTTTTTCACTCGGCTCATATCTTTGAATGTCATTTTGCTCAATAACCCACGATTACCTGATGACGCAGAATGCAACAATAACCTTTCCTGGGTAGGAGTTGAGAGGATGTGGACAAATGGTGAAATAAAATGAATAATTTTAATGGTTTTTGAAAGGGGGGATGGCATAGAGAAACCGCAATGATGCCTTCTTTCCCGCGCAACGCAGACGAATTTATTCAACATGTACTTCAATGAAGAGGAACGCCCCATTGATCGCTTAAAAAGCTTTGGCGGACCACATGCAGGAAATGCTCAGGTGGGTTTAAACAACACACCAATACGTCAATTTCTACTGCATGATTGTTCAGAGCACAATCGATATAGAACTTTACACAACGCAGAGGAAAGATAATTCGTAACGATTGTCGACAAACTGTGGCGATTTAACAATGAAAACGGACTTCATTAATATACTTTGATATCGGTTTATTTGAGATGAAAATTGAGCGAAAAGTACTTTTTTTGTATCAACAACCTTAGCAACCCTAAACACCCCCTGGTGAAAAATCTTTTACGTTACGAACACGAACACCGTAGGTGTAAATATTGATTTTGAAAAAGTTGGCAAACTACTTTAAAATTAGTACTCAAGTCATTAAATGTACAGAAGCCCATCGGGACTACAACAAAATAATTTTGGCGGCAATTTTTCTTCATTGGGTGATAGTTTGGCGCGATTTTTTGGAAGTCGAAAACTTCCTTTCGTTTGACGAGTAATTTTTTCTTTTCCATCTACCGTTGTTTTAAAAACTATTTTCTGACAGGCAAACTTTCTTATGTTTTATGTTGTTTGTTTCGGATCATAACTTAAATAACTCTTGACGCTAATATCTCTACGGCGCAAAAGTGTTAGGCCGTCTTGCTCATTGAGGAAACTATACATGTCAGTGACAAACGTTTTCCAATAAGCGAAAATTAACACACTACAGAAAAGGTCATATTTTGGACCATATATGTACATTCATATATATCTTCCTAAAGATATATATATATATATATATATATATATATATATATATATATATTATATATATATATATATATATATATATATATATAGATACGTATGTATGTTTGTATGTTACACATAGACACGTTTATCTGAACACCTACATTGGCGTCTTTTCCTGAACAGAGAATGTCGCGCTTTCACTTCCATAGTAATAGTACATGTCCAAACCGCGATCCCACTACAAGTCTGCTCTTTCGAGATCAGTCGCTGGACTTTCCTCTAGGAAAACCACACACTCCTCTTGCGTCTCAATCCATGATCGTTGTTTAGTCTGATGTCATTGTACTTTCAGCTGTAACGCCGTCGGACCTGGTATGTTTGTCACAGTACTGTTCGGTGACATTTTCAATGCGATTTTTTGTACCTTGCTGTTGATTCGCTGCTTTCTCATCAACTAGAAACTAGTCTTTGCTCATGTACTGGAAGTTCGCCCTTCTGACGGTGCTTGTCTGTCCCTCACCACCATGACTCTTCTGTTGATATATGCTTCGGCTCTCAAGTAGTTTCTTCAGCAGTACAGGGACTGCATCGCTTCTCGTCGGTGATTATGGAACACTTGCGTGAACGTACAGTTGACTGAGTGGCACACATCATAACGCCCGAGGCAAGTTTGAGCATGGTGGTAAAGTGAGCGAAACATTATCGGTCCTAAAACGGTATATCATGCATACTAAGCATCGGATGAACTGTAGAATTATTCAACAGGCATAAACTCATGCCACTTTTTGTATGTGTTTAGTTCAATCTGATTAAAATCAGATGTATAGTACGTACGCGGTATTCTCTTGCTGTCGCCTCTCACTACGACAGAAAGGGAACACAGCGTAAAGACATCGCCGTACTCTACAATGATTTTAATCAGATTGGTGGTAGTTAGTCTACAAAATGGTGTTTAAGACGTTTCAACTGAAACTCATGAACTGAGCTAGGGAACGCAAAAACCTTCAAACTTTTCTCTTCCCTCAGGTTGTTCTCGTCTCCCTCGGTAACCTCTGCAGAAACGCAGACCGCTATCCATACATGTCAAATTATACTTTCCCCAAACTTGCGTCATCGCTGGGCAAAAGAATATATCTATTTACCTTCTGACAAATGATAGAAAAAATTGCCCGCAAAGCTAGTAGTTTTCCTTCGTTCCCTGTGAAAAGCGTGCCTCCCTACACGTCTACTTGCCAACATAGACCAGAACCTGTACAAGTGACCGACAAAACGGAATTTCGCTCAGCAAAATAGAAAAAAAATACCGACAGATAAATTGTCGCAGACGGTGATGAATGTATCGGCGGGGGGGGGGGTGTAGTTCTCCGTTCAACCTAAAACCGATATTTTCCTACAGACTTTAAACAGTAACTACGACATACAAAAAATAAAAGAAATTGACAATACAAAACATTGTCCACGAAAAATAGAAAGAAATTCCCCCCCACAAATCAAGACAACAACGAAAATGTGTTCCTCAAAATGAAAATTATTCACACGTTAACCATAACGGAATTTTTCTGCAAAAAAACCCTACCTTCTGTTATAGCCCCAACGGGCTACCATAAGGGTACAATTGAAATCCAATATGGCCACGTTGACCTGATTTCTCTCTTTTTTCACCGTGACGTTCTTGATTATCGGGATAATCACATGAAAAATGTAAACGTGTGCCTGAAGTCAACACGCGCCAATGGACAAGTTACGCACCACACTGAGTTCACAGCGTGACTTAAATAGACTTTCGATTATTAATTCCATTACGGCAATTGTACGTAATTGACTTTTTATCGTAGGCTATGAATTACCGCAATTTCCGCACCGAATACATGTACAACTATTTTCTGGTTTTCTATTTGTTTATGTACGTCACGCCTGTGGGCAGACCACTCTATAAAACGTGTGTGCCGCGTGTCATCCGACGCAGAATAATTCGCAGCTCCCAGTATTCACCTCAAAGTAACACCGGCTGTCCGTCTTGCTCATTAGATTTCTGCTGTGATATTGTATAGACATGGATAACGTCAACGACTTCGGATTCTCCTACGAACGCCAATTCGACGGGTCCTCGCTTAGAGGTGGGTCCAGGGGACGCGCTTTAACACGAGGTAGAGGTGCCGGGACAAGAGGAACGGGTCGTGGTAGCACCTGTTATCGTGGGCGAGGAGTAAGTTAACTTGTTCCGGTGTATGTGTATATGTGTGTGAGTGTGTGTATGTATGGCAGAGAGAAAGAGACTATACTGAAACTCCCTGTTTCCGGCAGGTGACTGAAGTCAGGAGCAGAATTGCACTACAGTATGTAGCGCTTGAAGGGGTAGGTGCGTCATGTGATGTAGAGCCAAAATGACGGACAGTTTTACTTTTCTTTTCTTTTAATCACTAAATCATACTTCGCATTCTTTTGTTTGTTTGTTTGTTTTGAGAGAGAGAGAATTATTTGAAAACAACCCAGAACAAGATGCATTTCAAACAGATCCTCCAGATTTGATATCGTCCTATACTTTACTTCCACTTGAGGCACAGTTGTCGTGCGTCTTGTCGTCAAAGAAATAAAGAATAACGCAAAATTGACAGTAATACATCCAAGTCTTTAGATGCCCAGATACAGTTTTACGCGAAAGTCATTTGAAATTTTGCATATCATTGTGTTAACTACTCTACATCTCAAATTTCAAGGTCCAAACGATTTTCTGACATCGCACAGAATCGCAATCTACGCAGAAAGGATATGTTACGAGCTGTAGTTGGATAGTTAATGATGATATTAATATCAGATGGCTGTATGATTGATGCTGGTTTTGTCGTCTTCACCACCATCTGTGCGGCTGTTTGTGGTTCAGTGATATGTGCAGTATGCCGTCAGAACGTTACTTCGCCTCGAATTCGCAACTAACGCATCGCCAATCATCAGTACGTCTGATCATGGTACAGAAATATCCATACTGTATTAGCAGGTGTACATGTTGGCGCACAAATAACCTTACGGTAAAACCGTTCTCGTCCAGTGGGGTTTCAACGTCTCACATGTATGCAAGAAGTTCGAGAATACTGAGAATAGGTTCCTAAATTGTCATCATGATGGTTTTATCAAGTGTCTCATATGTCTTCTGGAAATGACGTTACAAAACCACTTCGCCCTCGATTACAAATTTTAACAAGCTTTAGTAACAAAACAATTAGAATACCGATGAGTCGGATTACAAGTTACTATGTCGCATCAGATGCTGTGTACAGGCTTAAAGGTGTACTTTCACCAGTTACACTTTTGCCACAGTTACCATGGAAAGAGAAAATCTAACAAATCACAGATTTTAAGCGGGTGGCCACTTTTTAAAAACAGCGCCCTCACATGGGATATTGAATACCAAGGAACGCCCCTTTGACCATGTATGGGTATATTTAAATTACAGGTGACTGTATACCTTTAAATCCGTATTATAATCGACACCTAACTTTCCACGCCCACAACCGGGCAAGAACTTTGTCAACTATACGTCATTGCGTTCGAGATGTATTATATGTTATGATCTCATTATCCAATATTCATTGACTGGTATTGAAACAAATATTGGTAGAAGAGATACATTACACATACTTCCTGATGGAGTATAATTTGAGTTTATTGCTATGTTGATCATATATAAACTAGATCAAATTAATTGTGATTAAAAAACTAAGAGAAAGTACAGCACTACCCGTCACTACCCGTGACAGAAGAAAGTGGATTTTGTTTTCTGTAGTTTTTGGAAGCTGCGGACAACAACGGAGTTGTAAAATTTTGGATGATTATACCTGTCATCTTTTCTACTTTGAATATTTCTCGCAGCGGAAGGAACACATTGACTTTTCGCCGCTGGCAATTATTTACATCTACGTTATAATTATGTCCACCTCTCGATAATTGTGCCAATGAGGCCACGGGAAATTCTGTATCGCGGATATCGAAGTAAAGTTAGAAAGACCTGACCATCATCAAAATTAATGAATACAACAGGACGATGACGTGTTGGCTGTACATCGTGGAACATTAGAAACAAAACGTCAAAGAAGAAACTGAAAACGAGCTAGATGATCAGGAGATATTTAAAACCACTTCCAAAGATATAACCAGCTAACATCACTCATTGAATGAATAAAGGGAACGACACGAGTCTTTCGAAAACACACCAGAAAGCGTCCTTTCGAACAACAACAGGCCAACAAGCGCTTAGGCTAGTTCATCAGCACAACGAGAAGTTTCCCATTGGGACTATAGCCTTCATTGGTTGTGTGTTTATAGTTGTAAACTTATGTTTGTTTTCTTTTTTAGCGTGGAGGTATCACTGGTCGCACACCGCGAAGCAACATTCTGAGCTGTGCCTATGAGTTTCAGTACCCAAAGGGTGACACCGAGAATGACTTTTCACTGCATGAGAATTATTCAGGAAGGTAAATCCGCGCTCTTATCTTATTTGATGTTTTTATTAACGTCTCGATTGTATGCTACGTGTTGTGCTATTGGCAGAGCACAGCTATAGAAGGTTATATCTGAGCTCATTTAACGTATGGGAGAGAGAGAGAGAGAGAGAGAGAGAGAGAGAGAGAGAGAGAGAGAGAGAGAGAGAGAGAGAGAGAGAGAGAGCAGAGACACAGACAGACAGACAGACACGAACAGACTGAGATTGAAAAAAATTATGCGTATATACATATTGTAGGCGATTGATTTCGTTCGATTTCCTTCGCCATATCTGTCGTAACAAGTCGAATAGTTGGAAGACATGTACGGTTTGACACTGTTACTACCCTGACATTTCAATAATCAACAATGAGAGATTTATGATCTCACTACTTGACGAGAAAAGGAGTATCCAAGCAACAGAGCTGATCAAGCTAACTCATCACTGCCATAATGTTTTGTTTTTTAACGTCCTCTAGGTTTCTGAGCGCTGTTTGATGTCTCGGCCGATGACGAACAACGCCAAGAAAACAAGAGAAACGAACCTGGAACTACAGACATCTTGAAAATAAATCGTCCGTTATAGTGAAATCGATGTATATTATTATAGTGATAAGTTTTACTCCTAAGTTTGGCAAAAAGCACCGTCTATGGAGTTTTAATGTTAGATTTTATTGTCAAAAAGAGTATAATTAAACTTTGTTGTTGCTGTGTTATTTTGATAGCACGATATGTACATATGTTGCAATGCTAATGTTGTATAAGGGTTGGAAGTACCTCACTGGCCAGTTTTGAAAACTTTTATCGTGTATTTCTCTTCTCAGGTCGCGATTTTTTGCGTAGACCATATCATGTTTAACTGAGGTTGTCATTTTTCAACTATCTGGCAAATGCTGTGTTTCATAAAGCTGTCACATGCTGAAATATGCTTATTTTTATTTAAAAATCTGATATTTGATTTTTGATTGCTGATGAAATCATTCTGCCGACGGCACTTTGAATTATATATAGACGCAAGTGCTAATAAGACATCTGTTTTGATTTTCATTATATGACTTGTTCAACAAATTGTATGTGCTTTACCGATGCAGCCAAAACTAATCTGATTCTTTTGTTTTTTTCTTTCTTTGGTCCTAGTTTCCTTTCCATTTAATTTACTCGTAAGATGAGGTTTTAACACATTTATCACATTATTTGCTACGTACAGTAAAACTCTCCACAGATGAATACATATCGTAATTTTTCATTTCGATTCGTGTCTATTTGTGCTAGCCGTGTGCATTGTGTCGAACAACACATCGAAGTCAAACTGTGCACATGCTATTTTTGTGTTTTATTTTTATGTTTTTCATGAAAAATGAACTATCTTCTTAAACCGTAAATATCTTCTAAGTCGTGAACTCGAAAATTATTGCTTTCAAGTTAAAGAGAAGTGCGTAAAAGTGTTCGGTATGGCAAACCAGAGTGAAAACGTGATTTTCGCTGCAGGTTTCAAAACGAGGCAACGCAACCTGCATTTAGCACTTTGTATGCCTGTATTTTCGATGATCATATTTACTTGGAAACACTATAATTTTCCTGTATGAATTTTTATGCAAAGTTAAATCACATGAGCTTTTGTGTCCGATTTGCAAAAATACAAAATATAGTCGGTTGAGGTACGTGCTTCCCTTACCAGACATGCCACTGTGCTATGAATGTGCCGAACGCTGACCAAAGAGGGCGTGGATCAGCAACATGTCATAAAGCGTCCTGCAATGTACCGTTTACTTAAAATCTTTAAATGGGTTTGATCGACATAGTGACATATGATGTGCTTCGTCTGACGGTTATCTTTGAAAACGACAATCCAACATCTGTAACAGTTTTAGTGGCTGAACGTGTACATTAAAAGCTATGGCATCTGCAAAAAGATATCTATCCGAGTTCGTTTGTTCAATATTGTCTCTGGGACGTTTGTGATAATCCTCGGTTTGGAAAAGCCATTACGTATACTGTAGAGCCGTATCCTTTGCTATAACATTTTGATATTGTCTTCCACATAAGTTTAACTTTACAGCGGGCTGGGCTGTACCGTTCTCTCGATAGTTCGTCACGTCACGATCGTCACCCATGGCGCCCTTTCTCAGCGTCAGCTTTTCCATTTCTTGTATGTAACCGAGCAGCGGTTACGACGGCGAGATCAACTAGGCTCCATTAGTTCTAAAGTTTTGTTTATCTAATGGTATTTTCTGTTTTGTAAAGTCAAGTTTCTTTTTCTACTCCAAAAAGTGTTGACATACCTGTTGTTCAACTTGGAACCACCGACTGCCTTGTGCTTGTGATCACCCAATGGATGTTATTGTTAACAGCTGAAAGACAAATATTTTCTTTAGAAAGAAGAATTAATCCCAAAATATTCTTGTTTCTTGAACAAAAATGATGGAAATATTTCAATCATTGTGCCACTGATGTCCTTCCAAATGTCACCATGGCTCTTCATATCATTGCTTTACACACCTGGTAGATACGGAGAGAGAGAAGGAGCGAGAGAGAGAATATTGAATATCATGGTCATTGAAAGATTGTGTAGATATTCTGTTATCCAAATATATTTATAATCAATTTTCTGTCAATTAACTTGAGCGTCATACTTTTTGGGCTGATCATGTTGATCACTGACACCGACTCAGAAATGGACCGGCATTTCTGTTTACCGTCATGGACGTCAATTTCCTTTCATCGTAAATGCTAGAACTCAAGGCTCATTACATGTTAGCAGGGGAGAATGGCGCTAATGAATACGTACAAGGCACGGGTGCTTACCTGCATCCCGGTACTATCCCGGTCCTGTCGACAATAGATGCGGGATAGTGTTACGGGAATTACGGCGAAAAGAATAACTGGTTGTTGGCATATGTCCGATACAAAGTGTCGACTAAATCACACTTAGATAGATATCAGTCTTAGTTTTTTTTTAACCTATCCATTATTTTCGATTAAGGGTTCAGATTCGCCCTGTGTGTGAGAAGCTTTGACCCAACTTATTCCATAAGATGATGCAAGCACGTAAATTGAAAATTCTCTGAAGCTTTGCCATCCTCATATTTTATTTCAAAGGGTAACATAATAAAATGATGATAAGAAACACAGAAGAAATCAAAGTGACCTTCAGTAAATCTCACCAACCAATATGATAAGTAAGGTTAATAGCTTGACGCTAAAGGGTTACAGGTGAATGACGTCATGTTCCTAAAATACTTGAACTACCAGCAACTATTGAAGAGATATTACCAGCCGAAAAACAAATCAGGGCTTATTAAAACACGTTCATTGGTCGACGTCGTTGACGTGGTTGCGAACAAATGAATTGATGAAATGATAAGCCACAAACAAACAAACCAACATCAGAAGATCCAAGCAGCTGAGGGGAGATAGCATCTTCTACTTTTCAGCAAAACCAGAGATTTGTTTCCTGTGACGCAACTTGGCTTTTGTAAATCCACGGTTAACTATGCCGGTAAGTGAACAATAATAGTCCTAGTTAATTTTACAGCGGCTCGATACTATTGATATGGAAGCCAATTAAGGATCGAACGTTTTCACGAACGATCTATTCCTTGCTTGAGGCGAACTCACAAATGCATGGAAATTACCAAAAAAATTGAATACACAACACCTAACATTCATAATGATTGAAACCAGACTATTTTTTTCGACTGAAAATCCGTAGGTCAAGTCACTTTCTTTGAATGCGACGTTAGAGTGAGAAAGGCTTAAAAGCGCGTAATTCGGTAGATTGTACCGGGGAACGGTAAATGTTCCGCGCTACATAGACTCGAAGCTTCTGCGTCAGCTGAGCTGAACCTTTCAATGATCTGAGGGTCGAGTTCCATAGTTTGCAGACTTGAAAGATGATGCATCTGGAGTGAAACAAAGCTGCCACGCGATCGTACTGTTTCAACGAATAGGGAATTAGAGAGTGTCCGGGTTCTTAAATTCTCGCACACACTCTAAGGGTAAATAGAAAGGAGATACACAAAATCACGTCTTACTGACACTTGCTGTCGTGGAATATCATTATTTGTACTCTATTCAAAACGTTTGAAAAGTGAAAGTGGAATTTGTTTCCTTGTATTGAGCAAAGATGACAACGAGCAAAGACAAGGTTTACAAAGTCTGTTCTCGGCGAACGATAATTTCATAATCAAAATCACGCTGGTTTTGCTGAATAGAGACATACAGGAATTGGATGACTGTGCAAAATTGTGAGCTAGTTATGTCATTAATGCCCAGTGTGTGACTGCAGAGCAATGCAACAGCCTTCGAATCGTGGTTGCGGTATATTTGCATATCTACCGGTAAATGTACTGCAAGCTATTCTCAGTACGGACGAATCGCTTCCAATCCATGTCGCATTAAAAATAACATTGGAATACGTAGCATACTATATCAGCGTTTATCGGACAGGCGGCTTGATTCACTGAGACGTGCCACTCTTAGTGCAAAATAAAACTTTCCCTCCCTGTTTCAAAAAATAATCAACGATTTGCTGAACGAAGATTCATCACTATGCAGCATATAATTATCAAACCGTCATATCTTTATGATACCACCATCACATTAATTTACAACCCGCGTACGTTGCTGTAAGGCGCTGGAGTGGCCCAACATCACACATAGACGAGACATACATTGAAAAAGACTGACCGGTGAACATCACGCAACTGCAACAGACACCCGAAATGTCGTCACAGTTGCTGCACATACTCATCAAACTGACGAACGATACACAGACGACACATATTCATGTGCATGGACACAGTTTGTGCGACACACAATTAAAATGATGGAGGACCTCTTGTGAGCATTCCTCGTACGGAGAACCCAGTGGGCAAAGTTGCCGTGCCTAGAAAGTACTTGCGCATATTGAGATCAAACTGGAGCCACAGCTAGTTGCCGTTGATATGGTTTCACATCAACGTGCAAATTATTAATTACCCAGAAACGAAACATTTACTTCATTACTGTGTCTGTCAGTACGAACACATGAGTGCATTCGTTATTGAATGTGGGTGGAGGAATGTCACCTTGAAATATCGGTAAATTGATTGTAATTCTCTAAAGTACACGGTGTATACAAGAAGCTCCCGTTTTCGATATAGTAGCTGCATCAATATTTTGCGCACAAATAGATTATGGTTTCAAGGGGGGATCTATACAGAGTAAAAATTATCGTTAAGCTTCTAATCAATACAAAATGTTCTTGTTTTTTTTTCAAATCGAACTCAGAGAGGACGTGGTAGAGTTGTGGTGGTCAGACCCGCACGACCTGCGCCGGCCCGACGCATCATCGGTGCTGCTACAACTGGTCTTGTTGCAGGAGCAACGGCCGCCGCCGTGGCGAATGCCGCAACGTCAAATCAAACAACGGTGGTTGAGAGTGAACCACAAACGAAAGTTGTCGTCCACGTTCATGTGAGTCAGTGCTGACTTGATCGATTACCATGATTGTTCGTGTGCTATTTATTCATTTAGGGTCTTCTGGGGTTTTGATCGTGAGTGCTGGCACTGAGAGAGAGAGAGAGAGAGAGAGAGGAGAGAGAGAGAGAGAGAGAGAGAGAGAGAGAGAGAGATGCGTACTTACACCAGTCCGTATCTGTTGTAAAACCTTCGTATGATCATCTATTTACATGTAAAACTTTCCGAACAAGAATCATAGATCGATTGTGAATCGACTATGATTATGAGCGTTAAAAGTTTATTACCAGACACTCGTCTTTGCTGAGCCTATTTATATATTCTTTGTTTTTACCATAGGACACAACAACAACAACACAGTCTCCTTCACAACCACCACCACCGCAACCATATCCTGCATACAATCCATACCCATATCCGTATCCGTATCCGCCTCCTGGTCAATATCCACCGAACTATCCACCAACCACAGGCCAGTACCCGCCGCCGGCAGCGCCACCACCAGGTCAATATTACCCCCCGCCTGGGCAATATTATCCACCGCCTCCGTATTCTGCAACTGGGGCAGTGCCTCAGCCAGTCTCGAATACGACAGCACCCCCAGAGGCCAGTACTGCCACCACAGATGTTCCAACGACATCTACATAGTAGAGCAACGTACTAAACGTAATTAAATGTAATTCGATGACTTATTGCTCTAATTTAATTTTTAACAGGAAATGACTCAATTTTTCGTCATTTAAACGTCTTTAAAATTGTAAATGTAAAGTACAGCACCACTTGTTTAAATATACGATTTATTAACAATACAGATGGGCAACGACGTTTTAATGCTCTTTTTGTCACGTCCACAATTTTGACACCGACATCCCCCGCAGTAAAACGTGTACGTCACTTTGAACAATCAACCGAGATACACATGTATTTTGGGTCCTTTGTTTTTGTAGTGGAAGTAACATTTCATTGCATGATTTTCGACTACAGTTGTCACTTATCATGTTACATTCTATAGAAGAAAGCTAAGTTTGTTATCATAATCTTCGTTCTCATCATCATCATCATCGTCGTCGTCGTCGTCGTCGTCGCCGCCACAATCAACACAACTATCACCACTGCACATGCCGGTGTAGTAGTCATTACATCACCATGTACGTTTTCATTGCCATATTTGGAGCTTGAAATACAGGTTTATGCGCAAATCGAGCCGAGCGTCACCAGCGTTTTCATTCTTTGTTTAATTCTCTAGACTCTGTATGTTAGACACGTGACAGTATTAACTGATTTTTTACGAACACTACAAAATTGATATCTCGTAGTGTCATATTTTAGTCAGAGGTGATTCTGAGAATATAGAGCGTTTCCAAAACGATCATCCAAACTACCATTACTTAAACCTCTTTACCTCATTAAACTCCTTTCACGTTTTCAAAAATAACGCATGAATCTGGTATTTTTCTGTGGCTGTGATTATAACAAAGCAAATAAATAACTTTTTAAAAATTAAACGCTTTCATGACCGAATTTTAATGTACACTACGAGCCATATTTCGAGACACAAACTGTTTTTATTTAATCATATTCGGCAATATTTCTGTTTTTGCAGATTGATATAAAATGACGCACGTGTTAGTCATGACATGGTTATCTGTTCCATACATGAGCTTACGCACGGATGTAAGATATTGCAAACTAATTTCCTGTGAATGACCGCACCTACATTAGGTGTCATGACGGAGTCGTGGTCTGTACGACCAGTTACATTCTGAAACTAATCGATAATCATTCCGACAACGGAACAAAATCAGCTATATGAAGTTTATAAAGTTTGACACTATCGCGAGGTAAATTAAATTTAAATGGAGGGGTCGTGGGAACTCCGCCTGTGCTACTTTTTTGCGCACGAACAATATATTTCATACACGATATCTAGATGCATGACGTCAACATAGCCATAACATTTATAATTTTACGAAGTGCAAAATGAAAAAACATGTTTTAATTTTCGTCATTCGCCAACGTACCATTGATAACGTGTTTATATGGGTCGTATGGGTTCTATACGACCCCGGGCATGCGACCTTTGACAGCTGTTCCAACGACCCCCTCCCTTTAAAAGGGCGCGGGAAATCATATAGTTCACTGAATGTATACACTTTTGATTATTTCTTGGTTAGTAACAACCCTCTCTATCTCATTGTCTATTGATAGGTCTGTTCTTTTAGGGTCTATGATTTTTAAAGTTTGCTAGAGGCGTTTTAATTTAACAGTTGAATGCACCGTTGAGGGCGCACTTGTGGGTAAATAGACAGGTACACTCTACACTTCTTGGCTGACAGCCGAGAAGAAATTATGACGCATAAGTTTCGATGTGTGAATTTTTTTCCGATTCGAGAGCATAAAGTTTGCTGTATTTGTAAATCTGAAGATCTGAATATGTTGATGAGCTGAAATAGAGTGTTAAGTCCGTGAACCAATGATGCAAGCATGTGATCATAGGTATGAATCAAACTTTGCCACATAAGGCCAAAAAAAGAGAAATGTTTCTGGTCAGGTCTTTCTTTAAAAAATGGTGCGGCGACGCGCATTTTTTTTTTAATTTTTTTTTCCCTAAAGGGAGGGAGGAGGGTCAGTTTTATAGTTTTATCAATATAGTCACATATATACTGTTCATGCAGTCACTGATCATGCCCCCCAAAGAATTTTCTCTTTCTCTTCAGCCATTTTGGTTTGGTGTCAGCCAGGGCCGCCGGCCACAAATAGAAAAAAAAAGGTGACGCGCTGTTGTTCAAGTGACGCGCGCGCTGACCAGAAACATTTCTTTTTCTTTTTTTGGCCTAATCACCAAACTGCGATCAACATGTAAAATTAAGACACACAGTTGAAAAGCATGTAAGATTTATTCCTATACTTTGGAACATTTTTTACACTTCTTTCAAAAAACGATACATTACTGTCATAATTTTCTGATACAAGCATTTGATTTTACTGAAAATAAACAGGGCTATTCTCTCTTCGTTTTCTTTTTATCTACATTTATAAAGTTCAGTCTATCAGTCCACAGAAACAATGAGTAGAAATTCACTGTAAAAATCTCTGAGTAATTTGCATAATAAAGCTTATCAAGTTGAAAATTTTGGAAAGAGAGTTACAGTCAAAGAACCACATTAGAAGGTAACCAAGAATTTTTAAAATATGTAAGTTATATTTTATCTGCTTGGACACACCAATACAGCGATTCTCAAAAAGCACTTAGGGGGCTCATTTACACAGCTAGAAGTAATTTATACATTCAGTTGTTATGAAAATATACTCTTGGTCAGGGTACAAACAGTTGAATGGATTGCTAATAGGAAAGAAAGGTTACCAAGTCTTCTAGACAGCAATAAGCAGAACACTGAATTGATACAAGCATTACGTAGCTCAGCGATGACAGCAAAGACTGCCCTGCTTAGTGCACACAGATGACAGCAAGAGCTGCTCTGAACAGTGGTGTTGGCGGCAACTGCTTGCTTGACCAGCAATTTTCATATCACACACCGTCCTGGTCAGTGGCAACAATGGCAAGCAACTTTGATGACCATCAGTGTCGACTGCATGCAGTGTCCTGACAGTAGTAATGATGGCAAAGCACTGTCCCCATCAGAAGCATTGACTGCAAGATCTGGCATAACTGGCAGCATTGATGGTGAGCACTCCCCTGACCAGCTGTGCTGACAGTGAGCACTCCCCTGACAGCCGTGCTGACAGTAAACACTGACATGACCCGTGGCATTAATGACAACAACAGCTTGGATTACAATCAAATTCAGCACGTCACAGTAGGAATGACAAAATCCACTGACAATTCCAACACTTTGACACTTTATCAGTGAAATTTCAGAGCTGAAGCAGAAAGACTATTGCCTATTTACCTGTCTCTTCCTTATTGGCATTTCAAATGATTGCTTCAACAACACTGAAGACAAGACGGTTTAATCATTGGGAGTTCAATTAGCAATTTAGTTTGTGTCAGTGCAAACATGTGTGTAAAACTCAGAGAATTTTGGAGTTATTGCTTCTGGTACTTTTATCAAGAATTATATTTGTAATCACGTTTGATTCACTTTCAGGGGCATAGTCGTCCCTTTCAAAATCAGTAGTATAGGTCTGTACCTGACGTCTGCCATGTTAGAGAAAATATGAATCCCTAAAAAAAACAGATCTTAACCACCTCTACTGTAGCTTTTTTACAGCACATTCAGCTCAATGCAACGTCTGATGCTGATTGGCTTTATTCACAAAGACACAAGTCGGGAGGATTTACAATACATGAGTACTGGGTAAATAAGTATGACCAATGGCAAATTTGGCAGCATTGACTCTCTCCACCAAAATGCATGATGGTTGTAGTGCCTTGTTGTGAAGATTCTGACAGTCTTCTTGAGCGGAACAGCTCTTGATTAAATTTCAAGAACTGTTGTAGAAGGTCTGGATGAAAATTGTTACAATTTTTTGAGTAAAATAAATTGACTAGTAAGACATAACTTAATTACCTATAAAATGTTATGTTCAGTACGGGGATTGTAATTGTATGAAAGTATTGCCAACCTGTAAATTTTTTTACCAAAAAATCAAGAATACATGTAACAATCTAATTGTGTGCTTAAAACTCACACAGGCAAGGTGAATTACTGGGTGACTAAATTCTTTTTCATCATTCTTTAAGAAAAATACATCACTTATGAAAGATGTGTACATAAACAAATCAATACCAACGCACATCACATTCAGAGCAAGGCTAACAAACTGATTCTGTTGGTTTGAACACACACACCATGAGCAAGATGCCCCCACTGTGTGTGGCATGACCCTTGCTTTTAGAGAAGAAAACTGAGGAAAGTTACTCAGAGGAAAGTGGTAAAAAAATCTACGCGGTCCAAGTTCAAATTTCTTTTTATTTGTCTTTACAGTTTGTAACTTGCTCTGAATCATATTGCTGAAATGGTAAATGTGAAATGGTAAATGTATATGAGACTGGAACTGCAGGATTATTATAAATGTGATTTTCATTGGTTGAGAGACCATGTGATGATTTTCATTGGTGGAGAGACCATCATGTGATGATTTTCATTGGTGGAGAGACCATCATGTGATGATTTTCATTGGTGGAGAGACCATCATGTGATGATTTTCATTGGTGGAGAGACCATCATGTGATGATTTTCATTGGTGGAGAGACTATCATGTGACGATTTTCATTGGTTGAGAGATCATCATGTGATGATTTTCATTGGGTTCAGAGATCATCATGTGACAGATTGGCCTGTGAGAATATTCTATTTGACCACAGACCCCGGAGTCTATGATTTGACTTCACAACTACAGACAGTCCTGCACTTCCTTAGAATATAGAACAAAGGGTAATTAAGAAGAAAGTGTGATATACAATTCTACCCTCCTTCGCTAAAAAGATAAGAAAGTTTTGTCGGTTACAGTAATGTAACCATCTCAGTCATTGTTACGTTTGTTCAAACTCTGTAAAACCATGATAAAAAGAAAACGTGATTTGCTCATGTAAAAAAAGAGTTACATTGAATTTGATGATATCGTCAATTCAACAAGTTGCCTGAAAAGTTGTTGTCTTGATGTTGTAAACACAAAACCATGTCAGCCAATCCTCAAATCCAAAGCAGAAAATAGTTCTTTGAAAAGTAAAAAAAATTGGCAAGCTAAATTTCCAGTTTAGATTAAAGAATTTGTTGCATCTACCAGTGCACCGTGGTTATCCTCTGGAAACTTGTGGAAATGTTTGATGTTCTCCCTTTGACTAACAAGATTGCTGGAAATCTTTGGCGCCACGCCTAGTCACTATATCCCTTCAGAACTGGAAAATTCTCGCCAGATCCAATATGTGTTCACACTGTCTTTGGTTTTATGAACACACAGTCCCTCCACCCACTGTGGTATAAATGACAACGTTGGCAGTCAAGTGGTTTAGCAATATGACCTTGGAGCAGGAGCCTCTCTCCATTCGTCCTCCATGGCTCATACTCTGCCACCCATACTTTATTTAATTATTCAGACTCCCCTGTTGGCTATTCTGTTATATTCCCTTGACCTTTAAATTAGGTTAAAATTTTCAAATAAAAACAGGATCAGCCCACTCAATTGCCTGAAACATTAAGTTCATTGAACTTAAAACACACAGGGTACAGATTTTCACTTAGTGCTGTCAAGCACTTTATAAAGGACAAACAAAAAATGATAGTACTGCTTGTTACTGATAATTATTGATAATTTCTAAATGTCCATCTTCCTGTACTTTCTGTTTAAAAATAAATTTTATATCTAATTACTGACAACTCTATAGAACAAAAATTAAACATAAAATCCTAAACAATGGCTCGTATTTTTAAAGGGTAACTTTGTAGATTTTTTTCTGCATTGTTTTTTTCTCATTCCTTTTTTTATATTTTCTTCATTTCATAAATGTGAACAGGCCAATGAAGTGGACACACTGATTCAAGAAATGTGGATGCCATGTCAGATGTGTGCTGCTGTCCAGTTTTGGATACTGCTTCCTGCCATTCACGGAGATTTGAAAAATGCCATTGAAGAGAGTGATGGGACTTGTATCTCTGTGGACAGATTACTGTTGCATGGAAATTTGATGACTATCCAAGCCTCAAATATTTGATTGTTTCTCTCATCGGGATTTTTTTCAAAAAAATCAATAAATGAAAAAACATATAACTTATCCAGACAAATCTTTTGATCAAGTTGGCTGGTTCTCAGTTTATCTGAACAACTGATTACAATAATCTCTCTTATGTAATATTTTTAAACATTTTATAAACTTTAGAGCAGCTTCCTAAAAGTGCTTATTTCAACTTTTCATTTGATAAAAAAATCACAAGTACTGTTCATAAAGAGCCGCTTTACAGTGACAAGTTGCAAGCTCTCTTGTTCATCCTTTCACCCCTATTTCCCATTATGGATTCAACCAACCAGTTCAAATCAACAGGACTAAACAAAAGTATAACGGTTAACACCACTGCATGTACTGCCAAGCGCAACAAGTCTGAAATATTTTTGCCTTCTTGAGAAAAATCTATGAATTCTATGCTAAAATCAGAGTAGCGCCCTCACCCGACATAAGCTTGTTATACCATGATATATGAAGACAAAAAAACATAAATACTGATCCACAACGAAAAGATAGACTTGCCGACATATAAATTTGGCATCATCACGAAATTGCACAAAGAAAATTAACATTGCGAGACAAGGAACTTCTGCTACAGCATTAGATGACCAAAAATTGCAAATAACTGGGGTAACCTTTTGTAATTCAGTCCCTCTAGAGTCCAAAATAAACAGAACAGCTAAACTTGTTTCCTCCACAGACGGCGAAATGTAGAACTATCCAAGGACATCACAGAAGGCACTGGGTGGAAATCACTGTAAACTTAATCACTATCTTTATACAAAGTTTAAGAAACATCCACTGTAATAGAAAATGACTTAAATAATATTGAGATGATTGTTTATAAATAAAAAAAATTCAATGAGTTGGCTTTTCCTCGTTTTCCGCTGAAATTTGCTAAAAATCTAAAGTCCATCTTGATTTTAAAAGACATATCTGTAGATATTAATAGAGAAAAATTAGCAAATAGATCAATTATTGATTGCAAAATAATGCACATGATTAAATGTCAATGTAAAAAACCTAAATTTGAAGAACTCTTTTTTTACCATTTGCAGAATAAAAGAGAGAGAATGGGAAACTGTTGACTACTATTTGATTGGGGCAGTTAGTGTCATGTTCACCATCGACCACTGTTGTCCACGATTACCGTTGCAAGCCTTGATGGCTGGCATGTCTCGCTGTTTGGCATCGGGTTTCTCGAGGCACATACCGTTCGTGTGCTTCAGTTCTTTTGTCTGGAAAGTACAGAAGACAGAGAGAGGAAAGCAAAACGTGAGTGTCAACTGTCAGCACAAAGTTTTCTGTGAGAGAGAGCTGTTTCAGATCTCTGACTCCAACATTCAGGTACCTCTGTTCACAGGATCAAGACAAAGATTTTTAGCTGTGCGGCATCATTTATGGTATGCCGACAATAGTTCTTTTACTGGTTTTCTGATAGAGAACATGCTGGGGTACACAAAGCGCTCATTGCTCATAGAAAATTTCAGCTGTAGGGTACACGCAGGGTATGTTACTCATACAACACTATGGCAAGTTACACCCTGACTATGTTTTCATCGCCGACGGGTACAAAATACACAAGGCATTTTTTGGGATTGCAGAATTGTGTTATTCTTGTATAACAAGCTGTTGTACAACACAAAATCAGTAAGTTTGTTGTATTGAGTGTGTATACAGAGTTTGATAAAGCCACAGCAATGAATTGTGGGATAACCAGAAATAAGTATATTTTGTGCTGGAGGTTTTGAGGTGATGTACTTCCTGATCTCATTGTCCAATCTCCTAAATAGTTACTCTGGACACCATGACATTGACATAGTGCATGAAATTTAAGTACTGTCGATGCACAGAACAATCACTACTGGTAACAGAAGTGATACAGCAACAATCAAGCATCTACATGCATAGTCTCACAAAACTGCAGTGAACACACATACAATACAAACTGCTCTACACTTGCACCCAGTGAAAGAGTATAAACCCAGTTTACCTTCTCATCGTAAAACCATTGTTGATTTCCATTTTGACCATGACACGGTAGCATCATGACAGGACCTCTGTGACTGGACAAATCTAAGCAAATCTCATCGTGCTTGATCTCTCTGTTCTTGGTATAAGCCCATATCTGGAGGATGGAGGAATGAAGTCAGTGATACAGTGAAAAAAACATGAGGAGGCATTCTATGGGATCTTCTCATGTCATCATGAGTTCAGTTTGTCAGTTCTACTTTGGAAATATAAAAATCCATCTACCTAAGATGACTTCGTGTTTGCTTTCTTTCACGACATAATACAGCGTGCAGAAGCAAATGGATTCAAATTCTAAATACACATCAGTGAAAAAACATCACTGAATAATGTATTTCGTAACAGTAATGTAATGACAATTGATACACCAACCAATACCTGAAACTGAAATTATGGAAGCTGTATGAGGTGTACATGTACTAGATCATTTGGACATTCTCAAAGTTGCAAAATGTACAGAGCGCGGACAGCCATACCTGGTTTCCACCTTGTCCATGGCAACCAAACATTCCTACTTTATTGTTAGCATCCTTCATCATCGTATCCAGGCACATGTTGGATTCAACATTTCGTATCTGGAAAAAAGCAAACCAGAAATAATCTTATTTTTCAATGACAAAGTCCCATCTACGTTACCGTTAAAAAAAGAAGCTATATCTTTACATATGGTCTTCGTACATTTGCCCTTAATGAGAAATTAAGCTTGTAAAAATGTTGCCATAAACCAATCTTTTCAGCTTTGTTTACTTGTACATGTTTGTTTTCAGAGCGTCTCTGATTTTTCAGTACCTGTGTTATGTATTGTGCAGTATCTCTGATCATATAGTTTTATGCGGATTTGATTTTAACTGAAAACAGGCAAAACTCACAAGACGACATCTAGCGAGAAGTGTCAAATACTGAATGGATAGCTTGACATGCTGTGATCACTGCAGAGAATGCACACTAATTCAATGCATTACATAGTAACACACAGGAGACACCATATGGCAAGCTGAGTGCTTTTGTAGGAAAACTAATCAAACTGATATATGATTTTACAGTTATATTTAATGGAACCATCTGGGTCTATGGCTATCTGGCTCTGTGACTGAAAGTAATTCAACAATTGATGGAGGAGAGTTTGAAAATTCACAAGTCTGAAAACACTTATCTTTTATGAAACAAAAAATGTCAAGAATTAACTTGGGATGTGTCACATCTAATCTGTCACTTTTCAAACAAAAGTAGTGCACAACTTTTTTGTTCCACATTCCTTTCCTTCTCAATATACTTCAAATACTTCACTTACCTCTCCCATAGTTTTGAAACTAACTGGCCACGATGACTCCGGATACACATTTTCTAAATACCACTTAAAGCTGTGACATGTCAGTCTCTTGCGCAGGGCGAATCTCTCCGACAGATCACCGGGATCCGTGTTCGCTACCACCGGCTGAAGTCGGTAGTAAAAATTTTTATACTCGTCCAGCCACACCTCGGCAAGTCTTTTGTTATTTTTGTTCACGTAATTTGTTCCCGGTGGGAAATGGTACGGTGATTTTTTGCGAAAAACATGTCCAACATGAGAACAGGGAATAGTTTCCAGAACACCTCCACACATCCAAATCTGACGGATAAAAAAATAATAGAGAACAGCAGAAAATTGTAAAGATTTTATATTAAAACTTTCAAACAGATCCACAATTTAGTGAATCGTTTTTATTTGGAAAGGCATACATGTGAATAACTTATGTATTACATTCTGATTCAATACATTTCACAATTTCTCTACATGAATTTCTGGTGATTCTAATTCACTCTGCCAAATTGAACAAACATGAAAGATGTGAAATAATGGTAATCTGATTGGCTTTAAGAAATCACCTGACAGGGGAGGTTTTACCGATTGGCTGACAGCAGTGATGACTAAATTGGCGTTGTTGCTGCCTGTCAAAGTTGTGTGTACTTGTCACCTTATACAGAAATCTCCTGTGGTGATATGTGAAGGATACACTACATGACAAATTACTAGTACATTATACATTGTCTGTCCTTGGACATGGGTTCACTGTAAATGAAACACATTGATCTGTCCGTACATTGGTACAGCGAACATTTGGATCAATTTCACGTCAATGACCAGTTTTGACAATGCCTGAAATGTTTTATTCCAATCCTTACCTTGAATGAAAGCTCTAAATTCTCACCACCCCAGATGTCAAAGCCTGGATCATAGGTCCCTAGTTCATCAAAGTAAGACTTATCAATGGCGAACAATCCACCAGCCATGGTGGGAGATCTGTGAAAAAAGAATAATTGTATATAATGTCCAATGAGACAACATTGACATCAGTTGTGGCATGTTAGGGCTTGTTTTTCATCACTCATTCACACAATTGGTTTGTTTCAAATGAATGTATTTTGCCATGATTGTAAAGTCACAGCTTAATTTTCTTGACATTACGAAATAATAATAATGCTCAAATGATAAAATAATAATAATTTATTGAAACAGCATCTATATGTACAATAAAATTTCTATGAACTCTGTAGGTATATCAATTGTTGACTCATCATGGGGTCAATGCATTTCTGGAAATTCATCTCAGTATATTATACTGTCTCTGTTACTGAATATCTGGTGATCATTTACACACAACAGTCATTTGAACTATAGTCATGAGCCAAACACTAAGTGTAAATCAAATGAGATTAAAAATTCATTACTGAATTGTTAAATGAGGTTCTAATAACCTGTAATACAGAAGTACAGTACAACCTAACTTGCCCATGGACCTATAGGTTTCTTTTTGGCTATTACAATGATGTGTACATTTATGAGAAATGTCATTAAGACACAGGAAATTAAAAGATGACTGTACCTTAAACTAATTTTAAGTCAATCTGAAGTATGATTATAAATTCTTGGAGGACTAGTTGGTTTTTTTTGGTGTAATTGTTTAAACTAATGATTAAAAGCAAACATTTCATGACAACTCTTAGAAGACAAACTATTGATAAATTACAAGAAGTCTGACACAGCAAAATCACAAATTTTCAACTGCAGACTATGAATGTAAGATGTTGTTTGGAATTTCTTTTTGGAGGGCCACTACATCATCCTTTATACCAATATGTTGGGTGGATTGCATTATTTTGACATATTGAAAATTTATTCCCCAAACAGTGTTTCAGCATGGCAGTTTCCCTGTGTTTCATATGCTTACCTGACAGGCACTGAATGGTCCCCTTTAATTCTCTGAATCTCTCTCTTGGGAACTGGATGCCAGTTGAAAAACAAAGACCAGCTGAAACCACCCACTTGAACGTCATTACCATGCTGATATGAAAACGTGTCATCGCTGATCACGTCAATGACTGGTGTCACAACATTTGACCTGAAAATGATCATGAAATGAAAAAAATAATTACCATTAAACTCACTGAGGGGCTTGAAAATATAGCAAATCTACCCTACAAAATTCCGTTTTAACATTTCATGCCATTATTTTAAAAGATAAATGTTTTGCTACAATAGAAGAGTTATCGATGACTGTTTTTGAGACGTTTGTAGAATTTTTATTTTACCATGTACATTGTACCTTTCTATTCTGTTTTGTACTTTTTTTATACATATATTTCATGAGCATGTTGTCGAAATAAAGACTATTATTATATTATTATTACATAATACTTGGGTTTTGATCATTTCACTACATACATGCGCATACTATTGCTCATGCACATATGTCGTGAACTGGTCAAAATTTCGTGGTATACCTGTCACTTTGGATGGTTTATTGTTTACTACACATATGTACATGTAATGTAACGATCAGATAAAACATCCAACCAGCCTTGTCCATTGACACCTCACCTGTCTTCTCCTATCCTAGCCAGCAATGGTTCCAGCCATCCCTCTGTGCATTCACAGTGTGAATCCAGATAAGTCAAAACTTTACCCTTGGCTACAGAACCTCCCCTCAGCCTGGATCTGATAAGACCAGACCTCGTCTCCATTCTCTCTACGTGTACCGGCACTTCTAGCTTTGCGACATAGTCATCTAGTGGTTTCTTTAAATGTTCTGTTAGAAAAAAAAAGTATACAAATAAATATGTCTGCTGCAATAAGCTAACGCTTTCTTTAAGCGTGCTGTTGACAACAATAATAAGTGACCTAACACAGTTACCCACTTTGCTTCTTCATCCAATAAGGTTAAGATGTTGGTGCAACTCAATGGCTTTCAATGGTATGGTTGGAACATTCTCTTTGGAAGTAGGGGTGGAAAGCTTACTGTGAGAATCTAAATTGTGTCTATCTAAACAGGGACCTTGGGGAATAAGTTAATGTGCAACCACCTGAATGTACAGATAGTATGTAGTGATTTATTTTATCTTCCAGCAGACGATTGATGTACATACTTATCATAAGATATTTCAAATGACTTTAGAATTTGACATTTGTTATTTTCTACATTTAGTTTTGATTAAGTCAGTATTTTGATCATGCATGTATGCATATGCAATATTGTTCACTATACTGAGCTTACAGAAACTAAACTGATGTTGATTTTTGTTCAGAACAGCTATCGATCGGTCATAAGGCATTGTGGGATAGCATCATTATTGTGGATTTTTGTCTTTACTGATGATAATCCAATGTGTGCATGTCTGAGTAGATGTGTCTGTGTGCACTCCCCCCCCCCCACACACACACATTTATTGCCATGTTAGTCTGCACACAAGAGTGAAAATACTATCTCAATGAAAATTTGACAAGTCAGGCACCAAATGCTGGAGTGTTGGAAACTAATATGATACATGAATTAAACACATGTAATGGCTGCTGCACTTTCAATTGAATCATTCAACAAGAAAAAACCTATATATTCAATTCCAAAAACACCGGTACTAATTTTGGCAAAAGACAGATTTATGTCCGTATTATTAATTATGCAAAATGTCATTACGAAACTCTGAAGAGTGCCTGGCACCTGGACGGACACAAAGTAATAATTCATGCAAACAATTTAGTGTCACGTGAGATAGCTGATGCAGAGAACACTTTAACATTTATCAATTATGCAGATTTCATTTACCAATATAATCCGCTTTCAACTATACATTAAAGGAAGAGTTCAACATTTGGTAAAACTCGTAATTCAGTTTGCCGAGTCAACACATTCTGCTTGAATTATTCAGTGAAATTAAACCAAGTGCTTCTAATGTAAATTAAATTATGCATGCATCTCAGAGAATGAATATTTGATAAAAAATTTTTTGTTGCTTTTTGCATGCAGGTTACATACATAACAATGTACCTCAGGCAATTTACTGCAATTTCTATTCTACAGATAATTATCATGACTGACTCCAGAATAATGTCTCTGTTGACAATGTTGCCACAAGTCTAATGAATAATTTGGCAATGGTATTTTCTGATCATTTGCATCAGACCAACTCTAATAGATTTCGTTATGTACAGTACACAGAATTTTCTGTCATTTCAAGAGAACCAATTGTTACCTGGAATCTGAAACAGACATGTAAATTTCTCTTCCATGACATTACTTTTTTCATATGCATATCCAATGAATAATGCAGAAATTTAAAGGTACAGTTCATGTATAAAGTACACATTTATATGTTGATTTTTTTTTATACAGGTAGCAAATTGTCACTTGTGTTGGAGGCAGAGGAAAGATGATTAATATATTTCCCATTATGGGTGACTTTTTTATGGGGGGAAAAAAAGTGTACTGAAATTTGTGAATAGCTGGTAAATTTATCTTGATTGCAGCTTAATTTGAACACTCAGCCTTCATGTTGTATCTTGTTTGAAAAATAAATTCTTTTAATGACTAATCTTGTTTTGGCTTGCAAAGTTGTGTTAACGCCCCTAATAAGTCCAGAAATGTGTTTTATTGTTAACAGCACTAGCATTATTGACATGGGAGCACGATACTGTGCAACTGAATATACACAGGAAAGCCATATTTAGCTTTCTGTCACTCCATCCTGTCACTTACTCCCATCACATTTCAACAGTTGTCTTTGCTTTATTTGTGTGTGTGTGTGTGTGTGTGTGTGTGTGTGTGTGTGTGTGTACCTTGAGTACTGGCATCGTCTACCAGGATAACCTCTGCAAGATATTCCCTGGGTGACCTGTTGATAATACTGTGCGTTGTTCTCAGCAGTGTGCTCCAGGCTTCGTTGTGGAACACAACAATGACGCTTGTTGTTGGCAGAGACCTTGAATAAGTTTTACTAAGACACCTGTTGCATGGAGAGAGATAGAACACAAATTTAAAGTTAGGGTAGAAAGGGGACAGATATTTGAACTCTCAAATTTTTACAATTCTTCTCTGATCTAACACATGTGGGGGTTCATTTTGAAGCTCTAAGAGTAAGAAAAACTTTCACCGTCTTACTTTTGGAAAATCGAAAATTTAATTTTTCTCCACAGAGTTAACACAGGGATGGCAGCCATTTTGAATTTCAAATATCGGTAAATCTTGGGTAATTTGTCTCTCTAGTACCAAAATTTGCAAGGTGAACTCCGGTTTTTATTCTTCATTTTGAAAGTAAATAGGTGAAAGATTCCTTGAGGAAAATTTGAGCGAAAGTTTACTTTCGAGGCACATTGTACCTTACAGTAATTCTTTCTTTGTAGGGGAAAAATACTGTGGGCATTACTTGTATGATAACATACCTTCCAGCATGGGTATTTTATGACTTGAAATCAAAACAGCTGTTCAATGATTTAGTGAAAAAAAACCTAAAATGTAGACCCATGCAGTGTCTTGCAAAAGCTAACATTTAATATCTCACTCTCTGAAGCTAAATCATCTTTGAAACTTATTTCACGATTTCCATGTGTGGATATAAATGTATAGTTCACGATAGCAAGAACATGTAAACATTTGATGAACAGGATATTCAAGTAAAGGTGGGTTTTCACATCCTGGGATATAAATATGCCAGTGATGGATCACGAAATGACATCTTCTAAGTCGTTATCTTGTCTCATGAGCCACATGTTGAACTCCATGATGTGTAGAAATGACAGAAATGCTTGTGCTCTTCTTAAATAATAAATTCTAATCACAATCTCTGACAGCCGTTGTGTGGATTAAACCCACTCTCATGCATCGTAAAAACAGTTTCTGCACCTGCCCCTACTACAGAAGATCAGCATGTCCTAATTCCTTGTACATACAGAGATAAAAGAATTTACAATTTACTTCTCAAGTCAGATCAACTGTGCGGGTTTCTTTCATGCTGCTACAGTAGACAGTATGTACACACCTTGAAATTGAAACACTAAAACTTTTGCTCCTACTTCCTCAAAAACTTTCAACTGCTTTCTTTCAAAATCAAAAATGAAAATTGGGTTTCATGGTGCAAATTTTGGTACTAAAACAAATTACCAAATATTTACCAAATATTTGATATTCAAAATGGCAGCCAGTCCAAGGGTAACTCTGTAAGCAAAATTAAATTTTCGATTTTCACAAAAATAAGACAGTAAAAACTATTTTTACTCCATGAGCTCCAAAATGAGCCCCAAAAGTGTATAGCAAAAAAGTGTTGTAAAAATTTGAATTTCTGTCTCCAAGATGTATCATCTCTTAACAGTGTACCACCTCAGTAAACTTGAAGTGCCACTGACTCAAGGGTAGTTTCTTTGACTTGAGAAAATATTAATAAGGGAATTTAAAAACATAGGGCCAAAGTCCCTGAAGCTACTATAGACATGGATACAAAATTAAGTATTTCCTTACTGTATGAAATTATCTCACTAAGGTCATCCTACGGACAAGTAAACTAAATATTAAAGCTGTCTGACCAGCGGTTTTGAAAGAACAAGCAACTCAACAGTTGACAGAGCTCTGTTGAGTTATGTAGAGAATAACCTTTTGTGACACATGTATTGATGAAGAAGGTGGATATCTTTGATTAACATTGTGAGTTCTGTTTAATAAGTTGAGACTGTACATACTCAGAGAAAGCACACTGAAGAGACAAAGGTTTGAAACTTAAGAAGTTCAAGGTCATCAAAAGCATTATAAGGAATCATGTTACACTTTCATTGCACTGTTTACACAGATTGCATAATTGCTATAAATAGCACATGAGGAATCTTTATACAGCCCAGCTTTACCATAAAAACCCTATCACTTTGACCACTCTTTTAATTGACCACTCTATTTTTTTCCTCAAAAAGTAATTTTATTTTATCCTTACCAAGTCAACCATAAATGGAAATTAGAACTTTCTCTATCTCTATCTCTATCTCTATCTCTATTGACTATTTTGAGCAATTTCTTTTAGATAACATACAGGGCACAATAAATGACGGTTCAGAATGTGTCAAAGTTGGGATTCAGGAAAGTTGCCTTTACATGTTTTAATCCTCCAAGATGGTAAGCATTTCACTATGAACTGTCAAAAAAAGTTGAACTTTCTGATAATTCTACACTAAAATTATTTTAGCTTTGATGATTTCCTAATTAATTCAATTATTTAAAATCATATTAATTATTTTTTTCTGGGTGAATTGATAGGGTTTATACAGTACAAGAATTACATACAATGTAAGTCAAATTTTGACCAAAAATGACAAAAAAATTCCTTAAAATACAGATTTGCATATTTCATCACAATTTGAACAAGTCTAAGTTGGGTTACCCCTAGGGACCTGTATACCAAATAACAAAGCTGTCTGACCAGCGGTTATGAAGAAGAAGATTTTTTACCAAAAACACCTTTTTTGGCATTAATTTGCCTATTTTCAACAATATCAAAAAATTAAAAAAAACAGTTTCTCAAAATCGTATTTTTCATCTACACAACAAATATCAAATCAGTAAGTACTGCGGTTCTCAAGATATTTGAGTGGACGGACGCCTCACAAACGGACATACATACATACATACATACATACATACATACATACAGACTGACGACGGACGCCGGACGGATACCCATCCCAATAGCTTCTATAGACTATAGTCTATAGTAGCTAAAAATTGTCAATTGCATAAAAAAGTTGACAAATACTTTAATTTAGAAGGCTCATTGCAAATTAATGACAGTGGTGGTTGATATTAGGGAGCAAAGAGGGTTGGAGGAGCGAAGGGGAGGGAGATTTGCTTTTGATCTGGGCTATTTTCTAGCACATGGAGGTAGCAATTGAAGTGCCGGGAAGGGAAAAAAAACCATGTATGGAGAATCACTCCGTGTTTGCTGCAACTAGTGGAACAGATGAAGAACAAATGAAATATGAGAAATAGAAGCTGTGACTGAAACACAGATTGTTTGACCATATGTAGAGATGAAGAGAGATCATGCTGATTTTTGTTTCTGATCATCTTACAGTGGCTTGCCCTACCCCCCCCCCCTCCTTCCATATCCCACCAAAAGAACACATGTACATGTATAGATTTCAAAACTAATAACAAAAAAGGCAGTTTCAGTTATGTCAATCAACTCTCTCTATGTCATACCTTCAGAAACAGCGTGGCTATGATACAAACAAGAATGCAGATTTATTAAAGGGTCAATAGCTGTACTTTTCCACTACATTTTCATTATTTTTTTTTTAAAAACATTCTTGTTTTTACAGTATGTTGAAATGCAAAGTGTTGCCTTGACGACACAATTCATTCTTCGTAGTGTAGTTGTTGAGAAATGAACTCTACTCTTGACTAAAATTCAACGTCAACATACAACGATAGAATGATAGAAATGATAGAAATCACATATATATACAGGCTGTATAACACAGTGCAATTTCAATATGATCATAGGAGAAGCGCTGGCAAAAAAAAAAACATTACAGCTCAATGGAGCGTTAAAACGGGGATAGATTCTGTGTCCTCGAAATCCATCTATCATTGGCCATTCCAAAATCTCACATTACCATTGGCAGAGTTTAGGAAGTGTCTTACAGCTCTAATTGATGGGTTTAACAATAATACAGTGTGGTGTTCCATACGTACTACTGTAGGATATCTCACTGCTGTACCCCACAGTTTCTGACCTCAGAGGTTACCATGTCAGTGGAGTGAATGCCGGGGAGTGAATGGCCTCGGGAGAAAAAAGTTCTCCCGGCTTTCAGTGGCCTTGAGAGACAGACAATGGAGAGTACAGCTGCCAAGTCATAGATCATACCGATGGCTGGACACTGTGTGAGGGCAGTGAACAAACTCATACAAATATTTGGGTTGTGGTACATGTACCACATGGAACAAAATGCAATTTGACAATCTGCAGTACAGTGCTTTGTGATCTCACTATAATCAAAAGCACCAACTGGCTTGCAATTAGAGACAATAAATTTGGCAGGTTTCAATGAATAACAGGATTCACGTTGTGAGGAAGTTTTTAATTTTGTAAACAGTTGACCGAGGATCTGAACTGTACATTTGTATTTTCAGGATCCATCTGATTAAAGTCAGATGCCTTTTGCTGTTCTCATCGGTAAATAGTCACCTCACTAGTGACTTGACTATAAGTTGACCAAAATGGACAAGAACAAGCCTAGCTTGAGATGTCCCAATCTCTCCATCTGACTTTAACCCTTTCACCCCCAGTTCCCTGTATACAGGTCCAACTTTACCATAGAAAACAATGTATTTGGGACAAACCATGGTGGTGAAACGGTTAATCAGATTCAAGATTTGGCTCAGGATGTTAGATTTACTGTATACATGAATTTGCATCTCCTTGTAAGAGGCAACCTCCCATGCTTTATAGCTGTCATTTCAATCTTTCATTGGAGATATGAATGAGGTTGCTATTTTGCATAGTACTATTTTGAGCGACACGGGATACTGTGATGTCTATAAATAACACGAGATTCAGTAATGATGGAAAAAGACATTTTGTAGAAAGAAACTGGTTGGGGCAAACATAAAAAAATGTTATGACAGAGCTGAATCTATACAGTGCTATTTTAAAAGCAGTTTACAAAAGAGGCTGGCTGTGTTTTATTTTCAAGTGTGAACAGGGAGGTGTCTTTGTTCAATGTTTGGTTGAGATATGGAATATTGCCACGTCCTAAACCAACACCTAGATCAAGGACATGTAACCAGATACAACTATTTTGGTTGAATATAGCATGTATACTTCGGGAAAATATTTGAGTGCTTTGGTGATAGACCTACAGTATCTTCTAATTTTTTCAAAAGTTTTGAAGCAACACATGGCAAATCTGTTGCAAACTTTACATGTACATGTTGCAAAAAGTCTTTTTTCTGTCCATGAATCAACACGTATGGAAAAGACCTTTTCTTTGTCTAGGTTTCACAATTATCATCATGTTTGACAAATTTACATCGTATGCCATCATTCTCCTAGATTATCTTACATATTCAAGAACATAAATTTCATTTCAATCAACGATTTGACAGACTAGAGTTTCCACTATCATGGACACGTGTAATGTATCCTACTAATTGGGTGTCACCATCATGCCACAAAGTACAGCAATTCCTCAGCTCTATCATTAAACATCCAAATTTATGACTGCTTAACCTTACATTTCTGAGTCATCAAAGGTAGTGCCATAGACACTGTAGCTCACATGCAAACTCACTCTCCACAGCTGAGGGCAAGCTGTGTATTTCCCACAATGCTTTGCCTTATTAGCAATATTTATAAGCTACTGCATGGCAAAAACTCTGGTACCTAGCACGATGCAAACTGTATGTCCTTACATTGATTGATCTTTCACAGTGAAATAATGAAATAAAAAGGATGGCAGATTCTGGACTGCAGTGTGATGCGATGAATCGATCTTTAAGGTCAGCGCCTTGCTTTGGAACAACTGTTTTGATCCCTGTCAAACAGGAACAAATGAATCCATACATGTCCTACATGAGTGTTGGAAATCCACAGAAAACAAGTCATTGACAATGACATAGTCCCCACTTGTGATAGGAGTATTAGTAGTATTATTATTAGTGATGGGGCAGGGAAATGTGGTCCTTAAGAAGTATCACTGGAGTGTATATGTTGAGATCTATGGGCACATAGGTCTATGTCGTTGTTCCCAATTTGAAACACATGAGGCATGTCTAAGTTATGGTTCTAAATCGGGAAAAGAGATCAGACCTCAAGATGTATTGGCCAGCCAAGAAATACATATGCGCATAATAAATGAGGTACAAGATGTGACATCTTAAGGTCTAATATCCTATCAAAATTGGAGGGTATAGAACTTGTGGTTACTGAGTTATGCATATATATGTATAATCAAGGTCGAAGGTCATCAAGGTCACGTGGCATTTTGAAAAAAAAATTGTATTGCTAATGAATCCCTATATACCAAAAATCAGACCTCTAGCTCTATTGGCTCACTCAAAATTAGATATGCACATAATTAATGAGGTACAATATGTGGCGTCATAAGGTGTTCCATCATACCATACATGAAGGCTGTAGCACTTGTGGTACTAAGCTATGGACAAATACGTATATTTGAGGTCAAAGGTCACCAAAGTCATGTGAAATTTTATCAAAAAAATTGTATTGCTAAGTCATCCCTATATACCAAAAATCAGACCTCTAGCTCTATTGGCTCGCTCAAAATTAGATATGCACATAATTAATGAGGTACAATATGTGGCGTCATAAGGTGTTCCATCATACCATATATGAAGGGTGTAGCACTTGTGGTTACTGAGTTATGGACAAATATGTATATTTGAGGTCAAAGGTCACCGAGGTCAGGTGACATTTTGTCAAAAAAAAATTGAATTGCTAAGTTATCCCTATATACCAAAAATCAGACCTCTAGCTCTATTGACTCGCTCAAAATAAGATATGCACATAATTAATGAGGTACAATATATGGTGTCATAAGGTGTCCCATCATACCATATATGAAGCAGGGTTCTCCCCAGCCCAAAACAGCGTCGCGGCCCGCGACGCTATCGTTCAAGCCTGCGACGCTTTCGATCTCACCGCGATGCTATCATTGTTACCCGCAACGCTATGAGGTTCAGCGGCAAAATGTTCACAATGGCACCTACTGGTGGACGTCCGTACGATCACACAAAAGGAAGACAGATTATTTGTAGCTTCTTTGTTTTACAATGTCACTAGTTATTACTCCTTTCAATTTGTTAGAATAGTATTAACAACAGAACAAGTTCACACATCCCACCCTTGACGGTACCGGCACCGACCCATCCAAAGAAATTGTAAAGCTAAAGGACAGAAAAAATTGACTAGGGAGAACCCTGTGAAGGGTGTAGCACTTGTGGTTACTGAGTTATGGACAAATATGTATATTTGAGGTCAAAGGTCACCGAGGTCACATGACATTTTGTCAAAATATCTGATATATCTGCGTGAATGGAGGGACATGACCCAATCTATAAGCCCCCTGGACTTCATCCGTGGGGACTAAAAACTGTGTCACTGCATCCTTTTTGCAATATGAATACGATGAGAAACTAAATTTTTATTTTACTTGGCCTTATACATGGGATTCTATGGACAGCTGACTTATACATGGGAGTCTATGGACGTGTAAACTAAAAAGTCCTTTAACACGGCCAAATTTGATCGCATTGTGAAACAAATCGAGGTGCATCTGTATTGGGTAGGGTACTATCCTTGTGCAAAGTTTGAAAGAAATTGACCATGGCATGTCTGAGATATCTGCGTGAACGGACGCACGCACGCACGCACGCACACACGCACGCACGGACATGACCAAACTCATAAGTCCCCCAGGACAGTGTCCGTGGGGACTAATAACAACTAGATGTTTGGGGAGGCAACTTGAAAAGTTCTCCTCAAGGAAAACAGTAACATACCCTGGTTGATTGTATCTCACATTGCCTTTGATTTCTGAAAGCCAAACACCCAAAATTATTTCCATCGCTCTAGCTAGCACATAAATGTAAAGTATCGCCTGCTTGGCCATACACTTACCTGACCCAACTTTGGCTACATAATTATTCAGAATATATGCACTTACCCTTTTGGCCTGACATCTGGCAGTGAGCGATTCAAAGCTATCCTCTCACTCGCCATCAAATTAAACTCATTAATTTTCCACTTTTCTTCCATTTCTTTTTTAAATTGAGGTTCAATTATAACAGGTTTCCCCATTTCCCCAGGTCCGTCTCTATTAACTGGTTTTGGCATATCTGTTGGGCAAGGAAAAAAATACAGCATTAGGCCCCAAAAAATAAGAGATTTGTTTCTGGTCCTATACACTCAATAGAAGTGATAAAGATGTGTTTTCGTTTCCTTTTTGCTTTCTATCTTTCCTCCCTGACTGGGAGCACTAGGATGTGAAATTTCTACAATAACTATTAATTTAAAAATACCGCAATTATATGGTATCGCTCAAATTTGATCAGAATTGGTATATACCAGTATGGGTTACCAATGATCAACAATAAATGTTGTTTCTATCTGTTCAGTGGAGGAAAATTCTACGTTGATGTTATGACAATGATTTCTGCACAGTACAACCAGAAAAACAACAAGAAATATTTAAACCAGAAAAACAAGAATGACAAAAGTAATTAAGATCTGAAACTTTAGGTACTGGAGGTCAACTTAAGCAACATGCATAGCAGAAACAAGCCCCTCTTAGTTTGAGTATAGACGGTCTTCCCCCCTCTACTGTCTATGATTTCAGCAGGTCTGTTAATATGTAACAGTTCATAAACAATGACAGGAAATGACTCAAGATCAGTGAAGTTGGTCTGTTTCTTACTGGCATGCCATCACTCCTGCACATTTGCAGGATTTCCCTTTTTCTTACCTAATTTGCACATTTTTGACACTGACGTGTTCATTTGAACAACGTCACAACTCAACCCCTGCATCTACCTGTACACCAAATACTGAGATGGTAGCTCTGGCGGTATGGGAGCCTTTGTGTGTGACGGACATACATCCGCACATACATACCCACATACATACAGACGCCACCGACTCATCATATAAGCTCTTTTTGGTATTTATATACAAAACCAAATATGAGCTAAAAACTGTAACACTGGATATGAAGTGAAGACCGCTGCAAAGATAAGGTCTATTCTGACTGGTTTGTGATTCATCTAGGTTGTTTTTTAACTGTTTATTAAGGAGTAATGGTACCCCTGTGAAGTTTTTTCCCTATGGAGAAGGAAACATGCATGATGAGTAAGTCTCCAAGTGATGCAGGGGTAATGACATGAAACAAATCTACTGTGGCAATTTTCAGTATAAGTTTGACACTTATTGGTACACTAAGTGAAAAAAAGACTATATACATGTACATAAGTTGTAATAATTTTTAATAACTACAAGCATCAATTATATTTTTCTCTCTGTTTTTAGGGAAGGCAACAACTGAAGAGATTGTGAGGTGGGAACCAGTGAATGGCCTTGGATATCTTCTTGGCATGGTATGGCATGTTCTGTCTGTAGCATTACTACATGAGACTGTAGATAAACAAACGCTGGTTCCATGCACAAATGTATACTATACACCACAGGTGACGTCAAGAGATATTGGCTGTGCATAAATTTTTCAATGCCCCTAATTGCTATGTAACCTCTAATTAGAACCTTGAAGTACACTGATGTCCACTAATTTTGGTCAGGCTACACAAGGCCTGCAGGTGTTGTTCAATACAGGTTGAAGCTCCCTTTAGCAAAAGCAGCTTGCCGTACTCAGCTGACCGATGTTACACTTAGATTGTCTACATGTACATATACATTTTGTACAGTGTAGGGTATAACGAGAAGGCTGTATATACATGTTGCCAAGGACAAGTCGTGAGAGTTTACTAAATTCTTGACTTTGAACACTGGACGAGGTATACATGGATAGGGTTGACTGCATATAGTCATAACTGCTGGTAAACACACACTGCTACAGTGTTTATACAATGATACATGTAGCTATGCTTTTAAGTGTGGAGTAACCAGTTGACATGATGCCAGGAATGCTTCTAAAGAAATACTGATCTAATCTGTACAAGGCATGGTTCACATATTTCATATGAAAAGGCTGTCAACTATCATGTGGGATGTACATGCAATCTTGAATTGTGCAGAAAAATGACATAGAGAAAGTTTATCCTTTTTTTACCCATATCGCTGTATAAAGGTCCAAATTTGCCAAGAAAACAAAAGGCATGGGACAAAACATTGTGGTGGATGGGGATGGCAAACTCCATTGAGAAATTATCGCCTTGCTTTGTAAACATGGGGCGCATCTGTGTCACCATGGAATGAGAAGCAAAAACACAGCTGAATATACATTAACAAGTATCGGTATTGGTAGCTGCATTTAAATTTAATCAATTATGGTACTTCCGGACTGAAAAGTTGAACGTGTACCATACTCAGAACTATTGTCACACGTCTGTAGAGTCAATACGTGTTTCAACCAGCTCTTCAAAAAAGTGCTGCCTGACTTCTAAATAGCAGTATATAAATTTATGCCACCCTAAAATTTTTATGGTACATCAACAGACACTGACATTATAACCATTTTACTCACAAACACACATTTTCAAACATGAAGTTTATGACTTTCAAAATCAATATTCTTATCGTTTTAGGAACATGATGATCATTGTTTTACGAGAAGTGAAATTTAATTTACAGCAACATATGTAGTTGTAAATTGACCACTTTGTACCTTTGGCCATGAATTTCAACTTGCTATTATACACACACTGTACCGTAAGCACTTTGCAATCAAACCTTTGTTGGTGTGTTAGAGGCTGACAGGACAGGGCCAATCCTGTCAATCTCTGTCCAGTCCATGGATTAATTTACGAAATAAAAATTAGTGCTGTTTTGACCATATTTTCCCTTACCAACCTTAAGATACAATCAAAAATAAATCTAAAACCTGCTAATTGCAGTATTTCTGAATGTCCAAGATTAGCTCAGAATAGAGAGCGAGGTTTAGTGTGGTTGAGAAGGGGCTCTTTAAAGAACTGGACACATTCACAGTTTATATACAATGTACAATTTAATAATATATTTGACAAATAGTTACAATATAGTGTTCTACATTTTCAAACAGTCACTGCCAGACTCCTTTCTTCTCTAGTCCAAAACAATAATTAAAAAAAAATGAAATTATTGAATATCTTTATTGATGGGCTATAAATTCAGTCATGATAAGAACAAGAACCGGTATGTACACAATCGGACACAGCAGACTTTACATAGACATGTATATATACTGAATGACCCCTCTTGACATCGTTGTAATTGGGAAATTTATTTTTAAAGCTGCCACATGTTTGGCATCAGGTGTAGTAAATTCCAGCAGTAGAGACTGTGTTCTGTGCAGATGAATCGATATAATGATTTGCACAGAATAAAAGCAAATTTCCTTTTTTTTTGCATTGTAGGACTGCCATCTGAGATCGATATTCAGAGAAAAAACTCCATTCAAACACAATAATTTTCCCCAAAATGAAATCTACATCATGTCTTGTTGTTTAATTAAACAAAACGTCATTGAAATTGCTACCTTTTGAAAGCATAGATGTTTGACTTTCACTGACAATGGGGAGGAAACACTCACAAAGCTCCCTCTCCCCCCTTACTTTCAAGGTGAAATAAACTGAACTTCATGCATGCCAGCGATAACGTGGAGTGGATGAAATATGATTCTGTGATCATGAGATGCCATATTGTGAAAGGTTTGTAACTGAAAACTCTGGAAAGATGACGACATCAACAGGATCACTTACACGTACACACGTACGTATACATTGTCAGAATGGAAATAGACCACTGAGGAAAATGTGTCAAGTGTTTTATAGATAGTATATGAAATTTTACAATGACCAAACCTCGAAAACAAATAATAAAAAAAATTGATCTTGGGACTTTCTGTTCCATTTTTACTAAATATTAATCAAAAAAATGTTCTTTGAAACTAAGATCAAGTGAAAACTGATAATATGGATCACAGTTTCAGCTGAGAAATAACCTCACAGATGTTGGTTACTCTGTGGGTGGTTGTCAAATACATAGTGTACCGGGTAGATCTGAAACTTGTGTGTTTGATGGATGGTTTCTCAAAGCTCTATGTTGATGTGTTTTCAATTATTTTGGTTCTATTTTTGAAATACACTTTCTAGTCAGTGACACCATGTCAAAGTGCCGATTGCTAACACTGCCCATGTAAGTAACCAAATATTATTGTTGAAAATTGAATTCTAGTCAGAACTCGCGGTACAGCACATTACATATACGTGATGTGGTGTGCTGGCAAGGCATATGTTTTGTATTCCATCACACTTTAGGAAGAGGAAGAAAATGGAACTAGATTTTCAAATGGAAATGATGGAAATTATTACTCAAAGTTACAGGTGTTGTTCCTTCCACAGGTCTAGTACAAAGACTTGCCAAACTGCCTGGGGATAAAGAGAAGCTAATCAATAAAGCAAGAGTTACGACTGTTGTGACCCATTCTCGATTAAATTTTGGAATGCGCCAGTTGTTTTCATTCACAGAGTTGGAAAACGACAGAAGGGGGGGGGGGCCCAAAGGGTTGAACGTGAAGGCAAATTTTCAATTTCAGTTTTTAAAGTTTCGACTTTTCCCAAGTGATTGTAAGAAAAATCATTAGTGTAAAGTTACAAGGAAACATGTTCTGTGGATATTGAACAAAATAAATTGGTAACCATGGCTACAGTGCAGATGTCATGGCAACTTTTCAGTACTGCATTGTATATACTGTAACTCATTTTGATATGCTGCAGGGGTTTTCATCTGTGCAATAAACAATACCACTGATTTCAATGCTGATGTCCACATATTATTACTGTACTGGTAAAAAAAATTTCCAGTAGATATGGTGCAAAAGATTTCTACAACAGATTTAGAAAGTACAAACTATCAAATCAAAGAGTGTCAGACAAGGGATTGGTCACTCACCTATTTGCTTTTTAATTTCTTGAGGAACACCTTGTATAAAATCATTAGCTTTTTCTATAATATTTCGAACCATCTGTCCCCCTCCACCTGTGGCCGAGCCATCACTGTCTTTGCACGGCCCGATGAAGCAGCCACCGGTGTGGTACAGAAGTATACAAAAATCTATCATGATCCACACAAGGGATGTCATGATGATTATCCGACACTGTCTTCGTCCCGGTATCCTCATTTTGGTTCAACGTCTTTTTTAACCTCGCTGATTTAAAAACAAAAATCTTTAAATATTCACAGCAAAAGTGTGGCGCTAATACAGCACAGAATAACTCTCAGAATTTATCCCTCTTCTTGTCTCCTTAGGATGCAAAATACGTCTTTTTAATACCTCCCTGAAAAACAGAAAGAAATATTTTAGTAAGTTACGATAAGAAATTAATCAATTAAACAGATGAAATAGCGATAAACTTTAGACATTGTAATTATCAAAATTTTCTGTGATAAGTGGCATGGATAGATGACAGCAGTGTGATATATGATTTTATCGGGTAGAGCATCCACCAATAATAAATGACAAAAATTACAGGAATATTAATGTATGATATATACTGTGGAATCGTTAATAAATTCTCATAAATTTCAACACTTTGTGATACAGAGACCATGTGAATTAGTCTGACCTTGCTATAACAATGTTTTGATTTACACATGCAGAAGACATGCTTGTTCTTACGAAGTATTTTCTGCTTAGAGAGAGCAAAAGAAAATGAATTTCATACTGTGATACTGTGTAATATAATAATGAGACAGTAGTTTTTCTTGTGCATATATATGTGAGTGTGTGTTCATATATATATATATATATATTTATATATATATATATATATATATATATATATATATATATATATATATTATATATATATATATATATATATATATACATATATTGTGTGTGTGTGTGTTTGTTTATTTATTAATTATTTATTTTCACTTATTGAAGAATTCATCAATTAAACAAGTAAATTTTGTTTCTTTATTTTTTTCGGGGGGATGGCAACGATGGGAAGTTTTTCTGTGTATTTGAATACTTGTGACCTGTGAGACATAGTTCATATGATATTATGCATGGATGGAAGATGAACAGAATTTAAATATTCTTCGTTCAAATATTACAAGTAATAAATTGAAATATGTACACAACAGTGAAAAGACATAATAAACAAAGATGACTCCTTTTTTGACTGATTCAACATGCTTACCGGAACTGTACCAACAATAATACCATAAAGTCATGGATATCATTTTAAAGTAACAGAGAAATTCGTCCACAAATCCTCAGACACTGCATGCAAATTTTTTTGTGAAAAATCCTTTCTACAAGTTCTGTACCTATTACCTTTCTAATGTTTGAGAAACACACGCTTCAAACAAAGACCGAATTCAGTCTATGATTGTGCAATGCAGAGATGACATCAATGGAAATTGCGTAACTTAGTTTAATATGCAATGTCATCGATAATTACGCAAAATTAGGAGAAAATTCATTACAGTAACGGTGACGCTTTGGAAGGAAAAGTAATAATAATTGCAGCTAAGCAGTGAAAGCTAAAAATATCACATTATGTCAAAATCATTAAAAATGATGCTTTCTGACACTGTGATAACTACACTGTTTATTGTGTAAATGCTAACAGAATTTTGTTCTTTAAAAAAATAGATTTTACTTTCACAGGACCAAAGTAAGACTTTACTTGATTGCACTGTATATTACGTCCAGGAACATGTGTAGTTAAACAAGGAAACATGTTGACAGATTGACATTATCAAGAATTATGATATGACTACAAAAGTGGGAGCTTGTCAAAACCTTAAATTGTTACAAAAAACGTGGCGGTTTTGGCTGCATGTGACATTATGTGTGCAGTGTAGGCTACTACAGGTAATGCTAGTAAGTTATTGACCAGTACAAAGTCACAGTCTCTCAAAAGATATGCATTCATTCACCCAGTGAATACACAGGTGCAAAAAATTGTCCACTATATTTTTTCACATCCGAAACTAGTACATGAGATAGAAACACGTCACAGATCATTTACAACCAGTCATGCTCCACAATTTTCATATATTCATGTCAACGTGTCAAGCAGAAAAAAAAAATATGATGGGACCATTGAGTCATTTAGTACCTGGCAATAAAACATAAACTGTAAAACAAATGTAATTTGCTTGATTAATATGTAAGTCACGCTAGCTTTATTGAATTTAGTGTCACAATTTTCAAACTATTATGCCTATGATAAGGCGTGTGATATTCAACAAGTAATTTGAACTAATGGACTATTGAATGGTCCCTGGAGATCTTGTGTTGCCCTGGAGTTTTTTTTGTTTATCTAACGATCTTATCTAAACTCTTGAGGTTCAGGGCGGAATACTTTGTGTCCAGCCTTGGCTGCCTATGCTCTCATGACTGCTTGCTCTAAATGGTGGACTCAGTGAGACAGATGTCATTGGTACCAGGGGAAAAGTTCTGCTCCTACGGCAAAAAAGTAAAATTGTATAGGGACGGTGTAGACGTGTATGAGTATGTTCAGGACAGGACTGGTCGATGGTCCTGGGACTAAAATTTAGCCAATCACAACACAGTTCAATGTTATGCATGCCACATCGTCTTGAGATGTCGATGGATAATCTTATCACATGTTGGCTGATATCTTGGTGCAAATTTTCAATCAACAGGCTTCTGTTTGAATAAATAAAACATAGAGTGTTCTAACTTCTCTCATGACTAGAAAGTAAAATACAAAATTACTTCACGGCGGTGCAAAAAAAATCCTCAACTAGTGCATGCATAGATACAGGAATACATGTACATATCCTTGTGTTTGTTTAAACACATGGTTTCTATGCACCATAGTGAATTGAAATTCCAGATTTCATATGTTTCAGAGTATTGCAATTATTTTCCTTCCCTTCACTCATATTTTCTTGCCTTTAGATATGTTTGAATGCAAAGTATTTAGCACTGCAAACACAACGTGTATACATGTATTATGAAATGTTAGTTACTGTAGACAAATGAAATCTGCTCCTGACTGAAATTCCTATGTCAACAGTGTCAAGGACACATCACACATAAGTTAAACTTTAGCACTGTGCAGTTGGGCAGGATTTTTGGAGTAGAATTAAAGAAAATGAATTTGACAAATAATAAAAAATAACAGAAATTGCATCAAATGGAGCTTGAATCGGCATTATAAATAATATATAATTCTAATGTCCGTTATTGTAAACAGACATAGCAGCATAGTGGGACATGGACTGTAGGAAAGTAATGTCATTTTGTGCTCGTGTTTTCAAAAATATTCATTCCATATTTCAGGTTTTTGTGAGGGATGTATTAAAACAACAAATCGGAGACAAAAACTGCATAGCATCAATGGGCTAAAGTACACAAAAATACATGTTGTAAATTTGCATAGAGCTATTCAAGGTGTTTCTAACATTGGGTACAGTTATGTTTTGATAAAAAAATCCCTGAGGTTGGAACATTTTTCTTTGGTATGGTACCAGTATTTTCATCAAAGGCATTATTTTTAGACACAAACAAATGTTTCTCATAAAGCTTACTGCGTATGCCAAAGCTTACATATACTAACAGAAATGCATAAATTTACCAATACACACACACACACACACACACACACACACACACACACATGTATATATATATATATATATATATATATATATATATATATATATATATATATATATATATATATACATGTATATATATATATATATATATATATAAATTTTGAAAGTAAAATTTGAAATAAAGTTTCCATGCAATGTAAGTGCACTCAAGCTAGCATAGTCTCACCCAAAAACTGACATGATCACTTATACTCTGCTGTTGAACATATTGGAGAGAGCAAATTATATAATCTTGACTTTTCTGGAAATGTCCTCTGGCAAATTTGTTTAATTCATATTCTAATAAGGGTGCACTGTATTTATGAATATTCATGTCAACGGAGAATGTGCAGAAAGGTAGAGTGGCTTGCGTCTTATGAGACAGCAGTACTCCATCGAGGTCTACATCAGTGCTTGGCTAGAAATGACTATTGCCAGGCATAGTAACTCTACAGGGTGACTGGATCTACTAAGTAGTTAACACAGAGTGGAAAATGAAACAACTTGCAGAGGCGTGCATTTACAGAGATAAAGAACACTAGATTGCAGTGTTTTCATTTAATTTTGTCCGCATGAAATCACACGCTTTCCATCAACGCAACATAATATGATCATTGTAAATGCGTTTATGGTGTAAATGAACCTTCTGACCTCGAGCGAAGAAGAAAACATATCGGAAGACAACAAATAGTCCTGGTGAACTTGTGGAACCAAATCACAGATTCAAGACTTCAATGTTTCAGAACCTTGTCATGAAATACTAGGAGCCTTCACTGGGTAGGAAATTATTTGGTGCTGTTAAAAAATACAGACCCCAATAGATGAAATCTTCAAAGCTGGCTGAATACTGGAATTAAAATTTACTTGGCCTGCTTGTCAGTACTGCCAATCAGGCTTTCAGGAATCCAAATAACAATCTTATATTTTTCATTGATCAGTTAAATAACCAGCTTTATTATTCTGATACAAAGGAGAAACTTCTAATTATGTATTTTGGGTGATGGTTTCAGAACAGCGACTGCCTTCCACAGAGTATGAAACTAAACACAGTTTCAATGAAATGACCTCCAATGACCTCTCCCGACGACAATGCCAGTGTGCTCCTTGGCACTATTAATAGCCTTGAAGCCAAGACGCCTGACGGGCGTGGTTTTTACAGCCAAAGAAAGGCAGAACACTGCATCTAATGCTTTGTTTGTAAATGACTCTACATTCTGTTCATATATAACTATGAAGAACTGTCAAACCGTCACTGTGTCAGCCATAAAAACACAAATGTTTGTAAGTACTTGCCAAATTACGGCAAGTCTGAGACTTAAAGACTATGTGTACTGTGTAATATCATATTACAGTTACATTTCACAGCAGTTTTGGAGGAGGGGAAAAACATCGTTGAAGGATACACTGGTAAAATAAAACCACATGTACAGATAATAGTACTTCATTTGTGATTTTAAAATATATGTTCTAAAAAACTTATAAACAGGGAGCATGGACCTGTCTCCAGCAAATACAGATATTTCATGGTGAAGTGCGTGCCAGGCTCAAAGCCTGAATACATAGTGTTTCCCCTTCTATTGAATTCTACTCTCAGTCAGTATAAGTTTTGTTATCGATATCACAGTTGAATGTAGCAAAACACTGAATGAAACTGTTTCTTCTATTATGCACATACAAATACACAATTTTTTTTTGTACACGAATGAAAACGAGGAAACATCAATTCAACTACATGTATGTGTTACTTGTGATAGATATTAGAGAAAGAAATTCAATAGCACAATAAAAATGAATGAAATTTCCAACCATATTGACTGTGGATACACTGTTACACGTTGGTGTGTCCTTACATACATAGCACATTCAATGCATTGGTATAGGTCTATTGTGTTAAAGTGAAATTTTTAAGATTATCAACATTTTGACAAGGAAAACAATATTTATCAATATTGTGTTAGGGTATGTAGGACATTAACCCTTTGAGTGCCAAAGTCAATTTTTGCCACCTTTAAAATATGTTTACCAAATCTTTTCCAAATTTTTGATCAAAAATTGTAGGAAATGAAAAGGTGACGTCCATTTGGTCAAAAGTTGACAAAAAATTAAAAAAAAAATTATATAAAAATTGTTAAAATTTTGCACTAAAATTTTGGCAGGAATATTTACAGCACTCAAAGCCAGATCAGAATACAAAAAGTGCATTGATATTTGTACTGACATTCCAAGATTATCAATGCATTTGTTTGATATCAAAGTGGCCAATATAAGGTGATAGACATAGAATTGAAAATAAAGCAAAATCTCTGCAATCTATACAGAAAATTGCCTGGGATACTCACAACTTGACCAACTCTACCTGAATCCATCTCCAATCTTTTTTTCCATCAACAGTTTTATTGAATGGTGAATTACCCCAAACATCAGCGCTATTCTTTCTAAGTTTCTTTTATAATGGATATATTTCAACTGTTCAATTATCAACTCAAAAGCCAAGGATCCAAACATCACCCGTTTATTTGAAAGGAAATCCCAAAATTACCAAAAATACACTAGGATTGTCTCAATATTTGTTGTGGAAGGACTGACGTGTCAGGCAACAACTGTTAATAATTGAACAATACCTAATGGAGACACACACTGAAGTTTTAAAGACAAGAAAGTTTCACGCATATTATATATATATATATATATATATATATATATATATATATTATATATATATATATATATATATATATATATATATATATATATATATATATATATATATATATGTTAATGTTAAACTCTGTAAGGCATCAGATTGTTTTGCCATAAAATTTACTTACTAGATTACAATTTCAATGGAAAAGAAAAGGCTATGACACCTGCATAATCCTCTTACAGCCCTGTCACACCTTGATGATTTAGCCAGCGTCTGTCAACGTATGAGAAGAAGTTGGTGAATACGCTTGGCGTACGTAGAATACGTTATGCGTAAGTTTTGTATAAGTTAAGAGCACGCTGAAGCACGCTGGTATACGTCGTAGTACGCCGAGGTCATCGAAAAGTTTTGTGCATACACAAAACTTTTCAAAGTATGCAAGCGTATGGCACACACAGGCCATAGGTTGTAGGTAGGTTATGCGCTCGTTGACACACGTTTACACGTTATTTGTAAGTTACTCATAAGTCAAAATGCGTCAAGATTATTGTCTAGTGTACCCAAAACATATTTTTAACATACATGTATGAGTACACTATGAATATGCTTTGTATATGCCCAAAAATGAAAAATATATCTTTAGTTCAGCAAGCCCGCGTTTTAGAGAAATTTTGATAAATCTGCAAATGCTGGCTAAATTGTCAACGTGTGACAGGGCCCTTGCAGACTAGAATATGTTTACCAGTATGGCGAACAAGCTGATATCAGATAGGGATTAACCAGTTGAACCATCACTGCATATTCATGTTGACACTTTTTCACACACATGTACTATTTTTCATTCCATCTTTTCTTATAAAATTGCACCATAATATAAAGTCTGGGCAAATGACTATGACAACTTCTGTATCCAAAAATATTGTCAATGCCTCAAATATCTTGCAGTTTTCAAGCACAACTTTTACCAACCGCTGCAAAAGAGAGTAATGTGATGGATTAAATCACTATTTAGTGCTGACGTGATTTCTAAAGCATGAATTTCATCATGGTAAACAACTTCATATCAGTTCCCTGCACATATACAAGTAGGCTCCTAGCAACTTGGAATACACCCAAGATCTGTGGTAAGAAGGTTATTGTTTTCCAAAGAGATAAATTTTGTTTCTTTGATGAAAGTGGACAATGTATGGCTTCATCAATTACCACAGCAACATTGGTGTGGCTTCAATTGTGACGCTCTGGTCAATAATGATATAAAGGGCATACCTTCTTACAACAGAACACATACTCTACAGTTGAATTTTTTGATTTAAGATATTCCTTTTTTTCACTCCACAATTATAGGTTGGTGATATCACTGTTGTAAAGCTTTTCCTGAACCCTGGCTGTTACTTTAGAGTTTATACTATTTTAAGAAGCCAGCCCTTCACCAAGAAATATTCCCTGGCATGCCATTAAAAAAAATAAACTATGCCGTCCATTAATCAAAAGTGAAATGCCTTTCAGTTCCAATAACAGCAGATTTCTGAGCTGAAGAGCAAACCTCAAAACGTACTAAACCAAGCACATTTTCCAAAGCATTTCTGGAGGGTCTATGCTCACAGGCACAATTTTTTGTATTTTTAGGGTGTACACATACTGACCATGATGCTCTATATAGTAATACATGTAGCAATTGGTATTGTGCCCTTCAAGTCACTTTGATGAACAACTGACAAAGCAGTGAACTCTTTGACCTAAGAAAACGTTAGCATTTACATGTATTAGGGCATGGATGTAAATAATTTTTTTTTTACATCCATGATTAGGGTAAGGCTGACCATAGACCCTTGAGAAACAGTCTATGGGCTGACTCAAGGACATTCCAAGAAATTATTGACTCAAAGAGTTTGGAAATCTGTAAAGAAGGCAACTGTGGTCTTCATTTGAATAGATGGATGAATGCAAATTTCAAATTATTTGACAATTTCAAAATTCGCGTTCACTCAAGATTTATCAGCTGTTTCCACATTACTTATATCTTGTGTATGATTTATTACCTATATTATACTGCTAGGATGAAAATGAGTGTGAAGATGTTAACATAGCACCTGCAGAATGCCAATGCACACTCTCTGAGTTCAACTACAAAAGATGCAACAGAAATTTTGGGTTCAAGGGGGTTGTGACGCTCATCACTGATGGTAATTTCTCTTGAAGACTAAATCAATAAAGTGAGCAACTTTGCGTAACAAAATTACCTCCCCATTTGAAAATACAATGCAGCCGCGTTTCTGTACATGATGACATGTATCTTGTGCCATATGGCTGCTATATCACCAATTAACAATTATATCATCATGGGATGTTTGTTTGTTTATTTGTTGCTTTGCCCGCCAACTTCTACTAAAGTCCCAGCTATCATGGAGCTGCTACATGCTGTATGACCTCCTAGCTCTGCATGGCAGGGTTGTGTTACCGCCGTATAACGCCGGTAACACACAGCCCTGCCATGCAGAGCTATATGACCTCCATGGTGCGTGCTACCCTTTAGCCATAGTTCGTACCAAGTTGATTTCGGTTTGGATAATTACAAACTCTATCTCTCGGACTTCGCGTACTTTCATCTTGCACGCAGCCAAGGCAAACAAGTTGTTAATCTGATCTGTTTTTACACATGCATAATCGTATTTTATCACTCTATCAGTCTATGCAAGAAGTTGGCAAACATAAACGTTTGCAAATGGCGTTCCCAAGGTGACTATGAAAGAGGCAACTCTTTCCCCTGATGTGGTGGAATTTTTCACAAGGACACGACGCTCCGTAGAAATGTTTACAACCACACCAGAGCCGTATACGTGTCCTGTCCATCAAACAAGTGACACGCAGTCCACTTCTCGTTTACGAACAACGTGGCGAGACTCCTTAGAGGCAGGAAGACATACGTTAATACCTCGACACGTCCACCCCTGCAGGATATGACCATATCGCGTTCCCCAAAATTGTACTTGACTGGATTTGGTAGCGGCGAACGACTTTTTCATTATCGTGATGTGCTTTGCATAAAACTAGGAATATTTTAAGTAGCGATACCGATACCCTGAACATCACCTCCAAAAACTGTACGAATACTTATATTTTCTGTTTACATTTGTGATCGTTTTCAAAGCAGTTCGTTGTGAGTAACTCGTGTAGGCGGAAGCACAAAAAACTCGAGCTATCATTCATATAAGAATTAACAATACGAGGTGATATTTTGAAACAATAAATATATGTCTCACCTTAGTATCGGCCATCCGTCAGAGAACACTTATGTTTTGTACAGAAACAATTTTTGACACTAATCGTGCGGAGTTCATATTGAGTCACTCATATCGGCCATGTTGGCCAGTTGTATAGTCTAAGGCCCTCTAGCTTTGAGAAAATTCTCTTTATAAAAGTGATTGCGCCATCATAGTTGAGTTACGGCGAAGCTGAAGTTAATTTCGTATTCGTATCCGTGTTCGAGTCACTGACAAAAGTTTTTATTTTAGGGACTGGTCAGTTTTTTCAGCCTGGGGGGGGGGCGGTGGATTCATGGGGGGGGGGGTTCACCCTGTTTTTGACTTTGGTGATAGGGGGGGTCACCATGTTTTTGAAATGCCCAATAGGGGGGTCAGTGTGTTTTTGAATTTTGACACAGGTTCATCATTGCCTAAAATGCTAGTGTCAGCCACAAATTTCATCATTCAGTTTTATTTTTCGGCGCGCCCTTCGGGCGCGTAACTTTAATAATCAGTCATATATTTCAGCACGCCCAACTTTAACATATCAAGCATACATACATCAGAGATATCTCTGTATGTTCAATATTTTTCAGCGTGCTCTTCAAGTTCATTACTTTAATATATCAGACATTTTTCAGCATGCCCTTCAGGTGCATGACTTTAATATACAAGGCATATATATCAGAGATATCAGGATGTTTCATATTTTTCGGCGCGCCCTTCGGGCGCCATACTTTAATAAATCAGAGATATCTTGATGTTTGCTTGGTGAAAGTGTACCATTATGAAATCTGCATTTCATATGAAAAGGATGACAAATTCCTGATACTTTTCTGTTCTCTCTATGAGAATTCAGTATGAGAAAGCAACATGCACAAATACAATATATATTTGATACAATGACTTATTTTAGAGATAGAAAAATGTTGTGAACAAAATAACAGTTAAAGAAGGCAGTTTTTGTCATTATTAGCTGTGCTTTTATGGTTTCAATGTTACCAGAAAAGGTCCTCTCAGACACTGTATACAGAAGATTTGGCTAAAAAAGCTCTCTATGGCTCCTCAGGAGATTTAATAGGATGGTTGGCAAGTCTTAACTCCCATCAAAATTTTTAATTCACTGCTTTTTCCTCTTTGATATTAATGATTGACATCCATTTCTGTACAACAGTTCAGGACATCTGGTTAAGCATAGAAAGTGTGAAATACATTCACAGCTCATTCAAAATACAGCTCATTCAAAATGTACTGTATTCAAACTTTAAGATTGACACTTTGAAATTCCTATCTTACAACTGACATGTCAACAATTTCATTAAAACATAGAATGACTATTTAAAATATAAATGTATGTAAAATGTAAAATATAATATATATATATATACATACATATACATACATATATATATATATATATATATATATATATATATATATATATATATATATATATAATATATATATATTTATGGCCACCTTTTCTTTTGCCTATGTCGCGCGCCGGGGGGGGGGGTCACCCTGTTTTCAAAATTGGAATAGGGGGGTCACCCTGTTTTCAAAATTTGGAATAGGGGGCGTCAGCCACTTTTTGACGTCGGCAAAAAATAATCCACCGCCCCCCCCCCAGGCCGAAGAAACTGACCAGTCCCTTAGTCCAGGAGATGATTTCAACTTTATGATAATCAATTTCCCACACCTCATCAGTAATATTCCTATCTCACCAGCTTATAGGGTATACATTTCCCAACTTATTCGATATGCAAGAGCATGCAGTTTGTAGAGAGACATGGCCATCTCTCACACCAGAAAGCCTTGTCTCTACATTTAAACGCTTTTTTTGGCAGGTATCGCAAGCTGGTGGATAAATACAATATCTCTCTTCGACAAATGATCTCTGATGGCATCAGTGAGATTGGGCCTTAGGGAGCCGTCATTATTTACGGCCTGGGGGGTCGGAGGAATTGCTTTCGAAACTCCAAAATTTCGAGTAACCCCCCCCCCTGCCAACCATGACGTGTTTGAGTAACCCCCCCTCTCTGCTACAGAAAATTTGAGTGACCCCCCCCTCCCCCCCAAAAAAAATTGGGAAAGTTAAATATCTATACAGTAAAATGGATTGCTGCTGCGACAGGCCCTGTACAGACCCTAATTAAACCCTGTGGTATAGGTCTTTGTCGGAAGGAGGTTCCAATTGCTGTGGCAGGGGCTGATGTACAGGTCTGTATCCAGTGCTCTGGTGACATGCAGTTATTCTGTAGGATTTTTTTCAAGAGGGGGAAGATGTGGTGCAAGAGACGTACCGCATAAGCGGTCGCGGGGGGAGGTCAGGAGGGGGGTGTTCCCCCCTCCTGCCATTGGAGCTTTTGAAAAATAGAGATTAAAATGGTGTTATTTGGTGGCACTTGGGGAGTATATTTTTCGTATAAAAAACTCAAAGGAAAATAAATCTGAGACAGTATTCCAAAACTTATATTTCAGTTCACTGAATTCAACTATATTTTTTGAAACCAAAAAAATAGCGACAGACATACATTTATTCACATTTATTATTTATTATTATTTTCCTGCAATAAAAGATGGGTTTGTTGTCAAGGCATTCAACTGGTTTTAAACTTTATAGCATCAGAATAAGCTTGCTTTACACATTTTCCCCTATCGGTAACCTATACAACGTAGAATATAAAAAGCAGACGTTTCTCATTAATGATCAGGCAAGTATATCAATCTTTAATCAGGAAATACTGAAAAATGTACTCAGTACTAGCCTCTAACATAAGGCTTGCCACGTCGAATAGCTGATCATTCTCGTCTGAAGATCACAATAACGTGAAACACATAGTGTAATGAGATTTTAGTTTCTACTTGAAACCACCTGTATTATGATTTATATATATATATATATATATATATATATATATATATATATATATATATATATATTGTGTGTGTGTGTGTGTGTGTGTGTGTGTGTATGTGTGTGTACACAAATACCGGGTATGAATATACATATCTTTACTATTATTGTTGTATTAATTCGTAACTCCACTAAATGCTTCAATACATGTCAACAAAATTGAGTAGCCCCCCCCCCTTTCTTGTTCTCCACTTTTGAGCAACCCCCCTTGTAGCTTTCGATTTTTTGAGTGACCCCCCCTCAGATTCCTCCGACCCCTAGGCCATAAATAATGACGGCTCCCTTAGTTAGTGACCACTACCTATCTGACTTACAGATTGATATATGGTGGGGTGCCACATGTGGGGCAGGATGCGCTTACTATTTTTGAAACACTTGAAATCACTTCTTCAGTTCTTGGTCTTTTGGCCAGAGGTCCATATATCTTCCTTTCACGAATTTGACTTTTGTTTGTGTACCGGTTATTTACTGTCCGTTTTGTGCTGTCTTGTATTATTGTATTACGAATCTTGACCTAGGTTTATCGTATTATTTCAGCATCGTCTCATTTCCACCCTGTCAGTATGCCGACAGACCACAGGGGAACAAGGACAGACTCGGGTAAAGCCAACATAGACGTCAAGGACGGCACGAAAAAAGTAC